>NW_027492160.1:0-390000 GCF_021521415.1 Bidens hawaiensis
ACTAGACAAAACAAAAGGATGTAAAATTTCTATATTAAGTAAAATATAACTAAACTCTACATTTACATGATGTGAATACATGTTTGCATGCGTGCATATAACAAAATATAGATGTTTACATGCAAATGCATGTTCAAATTTTAAATAGAATTAGATAGATTTTTTCAACATACACTAGCATTTTCACCCATCTTTTTCTTTTTCGTTGATTTTCTTAGTGTTTTCAGTGCAATAAGAACACCATAAGTAGAGCAAAAGCCTGAAACAAGAATAACAAAAATTGTCATGAATGAAAAAAAAAAATCAAAAGAAAGAACATGAGAATTTATTATTATTATTATTATTATTATTATTATTATTATTATTATTATTATTATTATGCCTTCGAAAATATAATAATATATGAGTTTTTTTACACAAATAGCATTATTGTATTTATATACATGTAATATCTATATCTATATTATCTATAAAATAAATAAGGAGGACAAAATAGTAATTGACATTTTTCCGGTGAGAAACCGTTATATTTAATGCACGTTAATGCTCCGGCTAATGTCAATGTTCCCTGGCCTCCAACGAATACTTTATTGCACCGGCGAATTTGAATACGGTGACTTGATTGGAATTAAGTGTGTTATTAATCATCAATCAATGGATGGTTAATTGAAACTGTTCGTGACTGAAACTGTTAATTGCATATATGCGTTTATTGCAGTAAATTGAAACGTTGTTATAATCAAGGTGCCCTACCCTTTTCTAGCGGTCGCAAGCTTTAACCCCCACCCCCCCCCCCCCCCCCCCCCCCTCTTCCGATTTTGAGTAATCCAAGGCTGCAACAACTCTTTCCCAGGCTTGTATGTTACAACTGAATCGTCTATTTGTCGATTGATGTTGATTAGGACCGATTTTAACCTTGGTTTTTGGTTTAGGAGGATTCTTGATCTTGGCTGAATTGGGAACTTTGTGAAGGTTGCAATTTAAGGATTTTACTTCTAATGGCTCCTAAGGTATGTTATAATTATCTACTTGAGTTTCAGTTGCAAAGATTGCAAAATTAGGGTTAGTCCAATGTTAGAGTCAATTGACGTTAGATCGAGCGATTTTTGTTTGTGATACTGCTACAAATATGTCACCAGGATGATTTCCTTCACCATAAATCCCACCATGGAGTCACCCATTTCATGCATTTACATCTGCCGACGCTGTCTGTGATTCAGTCTATCGTGCACACGAACCAGACAATCCGTGACTTCTTTAGTGGTAACCAAACCATTCAATATAGTTGGAAAAATATTGAAACTGACTGACCGGGAACCAAAAAGAAAAACCGACAATAAAATAAATGTTCAGCTTAAAATTTTAAGAATATTTTTCTGCTAATAGATTCATCATCCATTTATTTGATTCGCTGCTGCTTTCGAAGTCCTCTTTTGTTAATTACTCTTGTATTCATGTTTGCTTGATTGTTAATTGATACTTTGTATTACGACATCTAGGGGTTTACCAATGAAAAACAAGCTGCTATGGAAAAGAAGCCCCCCAGGTTCTATTTCTTTTTCGGTGTGTTTTGAAATTTCTCCTTTGAATTGTTTTTTTTATTTTCTCTATTTTCACTTTTGTGTGGCCGCATTTTTTTCCCTTGGGTGCATCAATGGATATTTATAGCTCACAAGTTCTCTTTGATGAATAAATCAATGAGTAGGTAATCTTTTTAATTCTTGAAATAAATGATTCTTTTGGTTGTCATTTGTGTTTATCTCATGCATATTTTGATGGGTATGTCTGTTCGAGAGTCAAATTTGGTGTATTATTATTATTATTATTATTATTAATTTTGATCACAGTCCTTGACTCATAAATTTTATATAATATTAAAGTCGAATTTTGACTTAATAGGTGAATGTTGTAAGAGGTTTGATGGCTTATGAGTCTCCGCTCAAAACCGTGAACATCGTTATCTTTCGATTCCTTATTTCACAGGTAACTGGATTTTTATTTGTAGCTATGATTATCATTATATGTTTATTAGTTAGTTATTATCCTGGTTAACTTGTATATTCAGTTTCTAGCATTAGAATATATCTAGCGCTTGCGGAATATGTCAGATACATTGCAGAATATGCTGCAAATGTTTTCCAACGTACATTTACTAAACTATATAGCACTTGTGGAATATGTATCATTGCATAGAAGTGCTACTTACTGTGTTACATTCGTACATAGTTGTATCATTGCATAAAAGGCCACCATAAATTGTGAATCTAATCTTGGATGATCGGCCCACATTTAACAATTTGTGCTTTTAACTTTTAAAGTTGACCCAAACAATCAATCTAACATCAACATTTTTAAGTTTCTAACATGTATACTGGTTTCGACAACATGTATACAAAATCATTCTCTTGTCTATATCCTGCAATCAATATGAGGTCCGATAACGTGCTAACTGCCTTAAAACAGAAAGACAATCGAGGTATATCTCTTACCAGTTTGCAAGTTAAGTTCTTCAATTTTGTGAATTGAACTTGATAATCTTTCATAAGAATAATTTGATTATTGGCTTTTATGTTTTAAGTTAACAACATTGATGCTGAAGGAAGAGTTACATTTGCTGATGCGTTGCTGTATGCATGTAATCAACGTACAAATAAGATATTGAACTATTTTTGAAGTTTCTATTGTGGGTCCTACAAAATATATTTGTTCATATCGTTCCAAGATCTTGATAAACATAAATTTATGCTTAAAATTGACCTAAATTTTGTGCAGATGGTTGATTTGTTAACTGTGACTGGAGCCTCTGTGGTTGTTCTTGGGCCCTCAAATGCACATATATGAGGATTAATATACAAATAAGAAGTTACTGGTATTAAATTACTACAGGTAATGGAATCTATGATGGCATTTTTTAGACCCTTAAATTCAAGTTAAAATCACTTATATGTTGGTGTATATGGTAGTCTTAAAAATGCTACATGTTATGATAAATATGATGGTATTTTAGACTTCAATTTTGATATTTACCTCTATATTTCATTTGCTTTTGTTCACATTCATTTATCTTCCATTCGGTTCATTTTTTGTCTAGGCCACAAAGATGAGTTACGACACTTCAGACGTCTGATGTATGTAGCCAAAAGTCCGCCGCAACGCACAACTAATGTTGGCACCATAACGGACTGAAACGCTACCAACTGAATTTCCCTTGTGTACCCGCCGCAATGCGCGGGCTCTCCTACTAGTATCTATTTACGTATGTGTAAACATTCTATTTATAGGTAATTAAACTATTTACATATATGTAATACATAACCCGCACATTTGTAGATTTGAATAAAATTATGGTGGGAGTCTTAATATCGACTTTCAAAAATAAATGACAATTAATAGTTATGAATCTCACAAAGGCCAATCATATTTTGTCGGGTCAAAGTCACCGGTGATTAAAATGAATATTTTGACTCGCTTAAAAAAAAGTTACTTAACGTTTATTCATTCAATATATAATTTTGTTACTCTAATAAGCAATGCTAAGACACAAACAAATCAATTGAAATAATAGAGTGAAACAATGATGTACGCACGTGACTTTGTTTAGTTTTTCTGATATAATTTAACACTTCATTTTTAAATTTATTTGAATAATAAATCTTTATGAATACGAAAAAAAGAATTAAGAAAATATTATTAAACAAAGTGAGAATTTGTTCTTACAAATTACAATGTAAAGTAAAACTACAATCTAAATCAACTTCAAACGGCTATAGTAGGAGAAAGAGAGTAATTATAGGAATTAACAAGAAAGAGAATAAATTTATTCTCCATAACACCCTTTTATTAATTTAACTATTGTCCCTAATCTCATATTTAATTACACGTGTCACTACTCTTTATAGCCATTGATCAAATAATCTATGATTTAGATGAGTTCTTTAAGTTCTCAATAAAAATTAGGATAAGTTTGGTTGGAGGTAATGGAATGAAGGAGGAACGGAATGGGAGAAGGAATGGAATGGACAAGGGAATGAAATGGATCATTACCATTCATTTTTTTTGTTTGTTTAACATATGGGAATGAAATCAATTATTAATTTTTATTGTTTGGTATCCAAAAAAATTGTAGAAATGAAATAGAAATAATAAAAACACTCATATCTCAAAATACTTTTTAACCCAAAAAAAGAAAAAAAGAAACTACAATGGCGACGGTAGTAGCTCAGGCGACGAAAATGGTGGCGATGGTGGCGGCGGCGGTGGTGGTGTCGGCAGTTGGTGGTGGTGTCGGCAGTTGGTGGTGGTGCCAATGGTAGTGGTGGTGGTTGTTTTTAGGTGGTAGTGTTGTTGAGAAAGTATGGTGAAGGAGGAATGGAATGAAAAAAAAGAAGGGGGGGTGGAAAGGAATGGTTTTGATGGAATGGGATTCCATGTATAATGGACGATTCCATTTCATTGAGCAACCAAACATCACTTTTTTCATTCCCACGTAATGAATCATTCCATTCCTACTTTCATTCCTGCATACCAAACGCTACCTTAGAGTTCTTAATTGATTACAACCCTATATATATATATATATATATATATATATAGGGTTGTAATCAATTAAGAACTCTAAGGTAGCGTTTGGTATGCAGGAATGAAAGTAGGAATGGAATGATTCATTACGTGCTCAACCCTATATATATATATATATATATATATATATATATATATATATATACACCCTATATATATATATATATATACACACCCTATATATATATATATATATCTCAAAACTTATGATTACTTGCTCAACATTATTGTTATCAATATATATCTATTTTTACGCATATCGCAAGTAACTATATGAGATGATTGAAGATGTAAGACATTAGTTATACCTTAAGTTTAATAAAATAAAGAACAATTTATATGCATTTGTTAATGTAATAGTGTTGGGATGATTTTTGATTTGTAAAACTCTTGTGTATGATGATTGTAATAAATAAATTAGATATTGATACTTTATATTTCTTTTAGTGTATTTGAGCAATGATACAAACATTGTCGCACCCCGACATGTTCCGTCGTTACTCGTTAGGTTGGTGTGTGACATCATGTTCTTCAGCGTCAAGATGTGTTCGTAGCTCCTGGTGGTTTCTATTGTCCGAATCATGTTTCTCCAGATCAAGATGTTTTCATTCGGATGTATCATATCTTCTGTTTTGTTACGTTTATAATGTCAATGCTCCTGAATTTATTTTCTTTTTTAATTTTATAGGAATCAGAAAATTATCAATTTGTCTATGTTTACCAGTTATGAGATTGAAAAAACTCTCTTTTATAAATTGTTCTCACGCCATCCATTTAGTGAGTGCCAAATAAATATATTTACAACAATATCTAGATGCATAATCTTTTTCTAGAACCTGGATAAAAACTGTCTTATTGCAGTTCATTAACTAAAAACTTATATTTCATGAAAAGTTTCATAGCAAAAGGCTGGCGTCTAACCTTGATGCATGTTCCCCTATTAGGTCTGGTCAAATGTGAGTCAAGGTTGATGGTTTGGTTAATTACAAATATTTGGGCATCCGATTCTCTCTTTTCATTCATGAAAACTTCAAAAGCTGTGCACACAACTTTTTTGTAAACGAATTTGTTCTCTCCTTTCCCTTCGCCTTTTAATTTTCTTCAAGTTCCGATGCTTTATCCATAAGATAAAACATCATCTAGCAAAGATATGACATAAATTTTACTTTACTGAAAGTTATTGTGATGTGTTGAAAACATCGTGCTAATGCATATTTACCACAATACCATTATTTAAGAGAAGTGAGAGGTCTGGTTCAAGTTCACATACTACAAGGGTTGAAAGAAATTTGCTTTTCAAAAAAGAAAAAAAGAAAAGATATGTGTTTAAATAACTAAAATTAGATGTTAAAAAAGAAAGTAATAGAATAATAATAATAATAATAATAATAATAATAATAATAATAATAATAATAATAATAAGGTACTTCCAGTGCTAGGTATGAAAGACTAAAATTCCAATTAATTTCGTATGAAAATGATAAAAGTACATATAATTTAATAATTCATTATTATTGATAATAGCAACCTGGCTCGGTTGATGAAAAGCAATTAATTGATGATTTAGCTATGCTTTGGGCCACTATATTTATTGGCCCCCGACTTTGTAGGGATTAAGTTTGTTTTGAGTAGCATCATACGTACAATATTTCTTCTCTAATCACGACTAATAGAATGGAAACAACATTCATAGGAAGGAAATAATATCATTTGCATTGTATAGATTATTCTCTAGTTAAGGAAATAATATCATTTACACTGTATAAATAATTACAATCTATTTTTGGCTAGAATCGTATCTTTAACTAGAGAATAATCTATACAATGCAAATGATATTATTTCCTTCCTATGAATATTGTTTCCATTCTATTAACGACTCACTCAATTCTCAATCTCTTGAATTTTCTTTTCTGTTGAAGTTACCACCTTTAGACAAACATCAACATCAATTGACATCTCACCCACAAGACCACGATACATATAAGTCATATAAGGTATGAAATTTGACACATTCAATCGTTTAATTACGCGGGCATTTTGTTTCGCGTGTTCAAAGTCGTGTCTGCCATATTTTGAAGCCTTGAAGGTAATACCAAATTTTTTGTTCAAGTGTTCAACATATTATGTAAAGTACAGTAGTTACATATTAGTGTTTGAAAAATAATATTGTTTTCGCTAAAACTCACTCCAACTTTAATATGTGTGATTCTGTGTCTTCGCTGTTTGAAGTAGGACTGTCTCTAAAAAACTTTGCATATAAATTGTCTTGACCATAAGTTAGTATATATCTCAAGTAATTTTTTTTTCCCAAATAGTGTCAGTTTTAGATCTGTTCAAAAATCTGAAAATATACCAAGTGTGGTTAATGTAGTATATAATAATTTGTTTTTTTAAAGGCAAATTTCTTTTCAATTCACAGAACTTGAACCCATAGTCTTTAAGTGTTTAAAAGACTTTGTTTCTGTTACTAGATTACCAACCTCGGGACATATAAAATAACTAATATACCTTATGTGAAAGTTACTTTAACCTACAAGTATTAATACAGAATTACCAGTTTTCTTAAATTAATATATATCTATTACAAAACCTCTTTTAAATACCGCATGGTCAAGACTATAGATTTGAAAACTGTTTACTTTTGTAATAGTATAAAAAGTATCAACATGTAGTTTATTTACTCCATAAAACTTAAAGGTCTAGAAATTTCCCAAATTTCCATTACTTTTTATTTCTTGGAAGGATGCTATCGTTTGGGTTTGAGAGAAAAACAAGATTTTGAGGGAAATTTGGTGATGTACGTAGTTGCATGTACATTGGATTTTGAGATTGCTTTAATGTATTAAAAGAAGAGAAAATCAAACAAATGATAAGAACATGATTTGTTAACGTTGCATGGGTTTTGTTCCCCATGTAAAAGATACGTCTCTATATCTGTGCCATGCAAACACCAACTAATTTGCTTTTACTTTTTTACCTTTAAAGATTTTGTAGTCTTCGACCTTTCTTTTTGCTTTTTTCAGACAGAATTACAAATTTTGTACTTTAAAAAAATCCAAATTATGGTTCGTGTCATTTTTTAGTTTCCTTGCAGGTGATGTACTTTAAACTTTTTTTTTCTACACGTTATGTCCTTTACGCTAACTGGGTTAGAAAAACTCAGTTAAATGCCCTCACGTGAGGCGCATGTGAGGGCATTTTTGTCTTTTCGTCTACCCTGCAACTTCTTCTTCCTCTTTCTTCTTCATTTTCCTTTCTCAACTTCCCATCATCTTCACACCTACCAAATTACACGCTCAATTACACATAGTAACACGCTCAATTACAGTATTCAGTTCGTAATTGTTACTAGAAGCTGCTGCAATGGCTTCACCGTCGGAACTGCTGTCGAAGTGGCAAGAGAAGCAGCCGGTTAATCAAACGATGTATCGAACGAAGAAGATATACTTCTCAGGAAACGCTACTAGAATCGTACTTCAGAACGAGAATGGACCGTGTCCTCTTATAGCCATTTGTAATCCTCTATAACTCCTTTACAGTTTTCTAGGGTTTCATAATTGCTGAAATTAGTTCGTTAATTACGAATTGATCGTTAATTTCGTTGTTATTTACCTAATTTGGCACTCAGTCTGCGATTAATTATCTAATTCCTCAATTAGCACTCAAATTGACGGTTATTCATTCTTTAATTAGTAATTAGGTTGAATTTTAATGTTTTAACTGTAATCTGAATTGGATTGTGTTATGTTAAAGATCGATTACACTATTATTGATTGTATTAATTAATTACTTAATTTAACAGTGTTCTGTAGTAATTAGGTCGAATTGTAACATTCTTTTTACAGAATTAGGGAAAGATGATTATTGATTCAACTGTAATCTCAACTTCAGATTTCTTGAGATTTTATATTACTGTTATTGATTGAAGTTTGAAATCTATGTTGATTACCTAATTTAACTGTAATATGTACTTTAGATTTCTTCAGTAATTAACTTGATTGCATATTACTGTTATCGATTGAATTTTGGAGTCTATGTTAGGCAACATCCTGTTGCTGAGAGGCATATATAATCTGAAGGATCAAACTCACGTATCAGAGGCACAATGAAGAAGAAAGAGGAAGAAGAAGTTGCAGGGTAGACGAAAAGACAAAAATGCCCTCACATGCGCCTCACGTGAGGGCATTTAACTGGGTTTTTCTAACCCAGTTAGCGTAAAGGACATAACGTGTAGAAAAAAAAAGTTTAAAGTTCACCGCCTGCAAGGAAACTAAAAAAAGGACACGAACCGTAATTTGGCTTTTTTTAAAGGACAAAATTTGTAATTCTGTCCTTTTTTTTATTCTTTTTCCTTGCTTTATCATATGACCAATAGGATGTGAAATGACATTTAAGTGATTGGACATTAAAAAGATAACATGGTCAACTGCTTTTTAAATTGTGTTTGGAAATTGTGTCATATACGACTCCTTTTTCATGGATACTTGCTCGACTAATGCACAAAATATAATATGAACTTTTCAAAACACAACCATCTCCTTGCTATTTATAGTATTTATAAATAATATATATGAACTTGAGGAGTGTTTAAAGGGTGTTATTTATTTGTTTTAATTTTGTTTTCTGTTGTTAAACCGGATAATAACAAGATATTTGAACACAAACGCGGACCCTAAATTCATGTTCGTCATACAAATCAACTAAACATGTGTAGTTTCTGGTTGACACGAGCATAATACGTTAATTTGAAACTTAGTTTATTTATTTTGCATATCCATACTCAAAACAATAAATTTACAACCACCAATACATATGTTTATAAAACCATTACATATAAGAAATAAAACTTCATGATAATTTCTCTTTAATCATTTATAAAAGGCACAATTCAGCTTCTATTTTAAAATAAAACACGTTCTCATGAAACAATTAAATTAAAATGGCCAGCCCATGAACTTCTCAAGTTAACCTGCACGATCCATTTGGCTAGACATATTTACATGTTCAACTAAAACTTATCCGACTCCATTTAGACTAAAAGCAAACTTATGAATTTCATACATTCGTTAGTATTTAGGAAGTCAAGGGACTAAATGGAAAATGTATGGTCAAAATTGAAGGCTTAAAATGAATATGGCCTAAAAGTTGTTTAGACGAACCGCCTAAACCAAAGCAGTCAACTTCAGAAGGTCCTTATTAGAGTTTAGAAGTGAACCTTCTGCCGATCCATTTGAAGGCTATGGCTATCGATTTAAAGGGTAAGTCAGGACAACTAGTTGTGATAGCATGCTATTAACCATAGTTATCAAATACGCTAGGTATACTTAAAGTGTATAAGTGTTTCCTGGGGCTTAGGTGCAAGGCGCAATAAAAGCGAGGATTTGAGGAAAAAAAGCGTAATCTACTATACTATTAAAACAATAACTATTTTCATAAATAACATTTATTCTCTAAAGTTCTTACTAATAAAATAATTCAAAACTAAATTAAATTACACTCAACTTAATCACATTCAATATATAATTCACTATAAATAATCACATTCAATATAAATTAAAAACTATTAGGTTTTTCTTTTCAAAGTTTCATGGTATTTATTCTAATTTTGGTTTCATTTTGGTTTTTGGTTTTTGTTTGGTTTTAGTTTTTATAAATTTGTTTCGTTTCAGTTTCATTTTAGACGGGTTTAACTTTATTCATTTTTTGTTTCGGTTTTTACAATTTTTGTTTTTGATTCGGTTTCAGATTTATTGGTTTTAGTTTTTCAGTTTCATTTCGGTTTTGTTTTAGTTTTATTGGTATTTGGTTTTATTTAGGTTTTCAGTTTTACTTTCGTTTTTTTTTCAATTTAGTTTTGTTTCAATTTTAATTTAGTTTGTTTGGTGTTTAGTTTTAGTATCTATTGAAAAATGAAATAATATGGAAGGTTCACAAATTAAGTAAAAGGTTCACATGGGTTTCAACTTTCAAGTATTTTGAAGTTATTGAAACTTTATATTTTTTTGAATCTTCACAACCATTAATAATGAATTCGCATTTAGTAGAAAGGATTTCAAAAGCTAAGAACGTTGTATGTGTTACCCTTCATTTTCTTCTTAATCTGCAAATGTGTTATTATTTTCTTTTATGAAAATGAGTCATTTTATAAATGTTTTTGATTTGCTTTGGCTCGGATCAAAATGGGTCATTTTAAAAGGGTATCAGTTTAGTTCGGGTCAATGAGTCTATATAAAAAGGCATCGATTTCATTCTAGTTTCAACGGGTCTTTTTAAAATTGCATTGATTTGGTTATGGTCATACCGGGTTAATTTAAAACATAT
Organism: Bidens hawaiensis; assembly: GCF_021521415.1. NCBI lineage: Eukaryota > Viridiplantae > Streptophyta > Magnoliopsida > Asterales > Asteraceae > Bidens > Bidens hawaiensis. The sequence goes on from NW_027492160.1 coordinate 10,901, forward strand.
CGATTTGGTTCGTGTTTAAATGGGTCATTCTAAAAGCGTAACAATTTGATTCTGGTCAAAATATGTCATTTTAAAAAGGTTTAGATTTGGTTCTGGTTCTTAAATGAGCTTTGAATGTACTTCAGTTTATGAGGGTGCAGGACTTTTCACATGAAATGTAAAACCAGTTTTCGTAGTCAGTTAGTCATTATGTTTGTTAGATTGGTATATGAATGTTTATGTCGTCAACTGTGTTCCCGGTCCATGAATAAAAGAAGCCCGAATCATTCTTGGATGCTTATCGGGTATCTTTCCTGGATGCTTATATTCTGATTTGCTTGCTTTCCAGAATAATGTTAGTGAAATTTGTTTGTTTGTTTTATATTAATATTAGTTTTTAAAGTTTATGAAGTTTATGTTTTAAAGTTTTAAATTTTCTTCGTAGAAATTCTACTATAAAGTCATTTTTTTGTAAGTTTATGCATTTAAGTACTTTATTTGCGTATGAATATGAATTGCAATTAAAAATCATGTTGTTTCAAAATATATATTAAAAATAATTTATCGTTTGAAATTGTATATATGTTTACAAATTTTTGCACGGGTCAATAACCTAGTTAAATAAAAAAATTAAAAACATATTATGCATAAAATATAGTATTCTTCAAATAAAGTAAGCAAAAACTATTATATAAGATTTAATATCATATAATTACTACAATAAATTCTAAAAGAGTTCAAATTCAATTGTAATTCCCAAACTTAAATAAAAAAATGTTTAATGTAGTTCCTTTGAATCTCCTAGATCTAAATGTTAACAACACTCATTGTATTTCTTTCGTTCAGCTTCTATTTTCTCATGATTGTGTCATAGACAATGCTGAAGCGCTGTCTAGGAACTAGAAGCGCATATATTGAGCCTCGCCTAAAAAATGGGCCTAGGCGTAGGAAGTGAGGGCTTTAATAGCTATGCTATTAACATGGCAGACACGAGTTTATGCTTATCTAGATGCTTTCTACTACAAATAGAGGTCCCATGCGTAGTTCAATTCACTCATACCATCCTTAATTTCAACTATACGCTATTTCACATCAAAGGTAAAGTGTTATTGCTTGTTCTTGATAGTTATTGAGAAAATTCTTCACAAAGTTATTTGGGTGGTGTTCCTACATCCAAGTTATTCAAAACCCATACGATGTTTCTAATTACAAGTCCCAAAGGTGTGAAAAGTTATAGCAAGTGTATAACTTAGCTACTAAGTTAAAGTTACTTTGAGGTAAGGATTTATGATTTCATGCTTAATTCTTGATTTCCATAAGTTTTATTATGGAAAGAGGGTTAGCACCTATTTAAAGGCATGTATTAATTGACTAACATCGGTTATAAACAATTTTATATGTTAAGTATGATAAATAAATAAAACTTTGACGTTAGAAATTAATATTCAAGTTAGGTAGGCCTATTCAAATTGTTAGATGGGTTGACTTTATTTTCTTACAATGCGTCTGATAGTTTCTTAATATAAAGTTTGATTCATACAGTTAGACAGACCATCTAAACTCTTCTGATACTCGAATATAGCAAGGTTTAGTCAAAAGTCAAACTAGACATTTGACGGACCATCTAAAACACAAGGGATCTTGTGGCAGCCCATTTAAAAGCAAAAATAAGTACTTTAATAATCAATTATAAGGTTTTGAGCCCGTAAAAGAACCCAACATTTTACACAAGATTTGAACCTTCATTGGCGCCATCCGTGCATAAAAGCTAGAATTAATTCTTAGTTTTTTCAAAATTTCTGAAGAAATGGTTAACGTTACTCCAGTCCTAAGGCCAGTAAGTGACCAAGAAACCCCGGTAACCACAACCCCAGCAACTGGGGGGAACACCGGCGGTTATACAAATTTTACGAACACTACCCCGGTTACCCAAGCCGGGACAAGTGCAGTAAATAATATTTCACTGGGGTTCACTGATGCCCAATTGGAGAAACGGGCGAGGCTCCCTCGCCAAACACTCGATCAAGTTAAGGCATGGGCCGAAGCACGTCAGAAAGAGTTCCAAGCTGAGTTGGATGAACGCTTGCGTTCACTTCAACAGGCTGACGAATTCGGCAGTACTCGCCAACATCTCAACATGAACAGTGAGTGCGAGTACTCGGACGATGAGCGGGAAGAATCCGATACCGACGCAAACCCTCGCCATAAGGCGAAAGGGAAGCGTAAGGAAACGGACTTCCAACCGACAGGGAATTTTGGAGAAACCTTTAAACCAACGAACGCGGGGAGAAACCCACGTGACTTCTCCAAAACCTTTAGACCAACTGCTGCAAATGCAGGAAAGTCCAAGTTTGCAAGGGACATTGCGGAAGCAATCGCCCCAAGAAGTGCAAAACAGATGTCCAACATCGGTACTTATGATGGTCTATCCGACCCAGACGATCACTTGAACAGATTCATTGCGGGGGCAACCGTCAGCAACTGGACGGAACCCACGTGGTGTTATATGTTCCAGATGACACTGGTTGGAGCGGCCAGGGCATGGTTCGATCGTTTACCAGTCCACCACATCTATGATTGGGCGGACTTTCAGAACAAGTTCAGCCAACACTTCAGCCAACAGAGGAAATATACTGAAGAACAGTGGACGATCCTCAACTGCGTTAGAGAGGAGGATGAATTTTTACTAGACTTCATCACTCGCTTCAACTCCAAAAAGCTGAGTCTGGGCAACATAAGTGAAGATCTTGTTCGCGCCGCTTTCATCCAGGGCGCCGAATACCCAGAGCTTATCCGCACGTTGACGGGTAAGGACGGCATGCCATCCACATGGGATGCCATCATGACGGCGGCCAAGCGCTTTGCCGAGACAGAGAAGCAACTGGGTAGGGATCTTCCCCAGAGTACACACCTCTACACGCAGAGGACCAGAGAAAACAATGTTCGGATCGCCCGGCAAAACAAAAAGAGGAAGCTAGGTATTTGGCAGTCAAGGGTAAACTTTGACACCTCACCCAGCTCTCGCCCTCTTGTTGGCGGAAGGGATAATACACACCCTTCAAGCCGAAAACACCGGTGGACGCCACTCACCAAAAGCGTCACGGAGATATTTGCCACCGAAAAACTACCATGGCCAAAAGCTCCAATCATCCGGCAGCGACCTAATGCGGATCAAAGCAAATCCTGTGACTTCCACGGGACAAAGGGTCATAGTACGGAGGAGTGTACATCCTTGAAGGATATTGTTGAAACATTCGTCAAGGATGGAAGACTTGCACACCTTGTGGCATCAATCAAGAAGGGAGGAAGGAATGATAACCGGTACAGAGGCAACGGACGAAAGCCCGTTGACATCAGCATCAACATGGTTCATGGCAACATCAGAGGAAGAAAAAGGCGAACGACAGAACCATGCGCGTGGAAGGAAGCTGAGGTGCGCTTCCCGCGAGTGCCAGGAGGACCCAGCAAAGAAGGCCCTATCGTCATCAAAAGCCAGCTGGAGCACTACATCACTTCCCGCACTCTTGCTGACAACGGTGCCTCGTCAACGGTGATGTACAGGCAGTTCTTCGACAAGTTAGATGACGAAGACAAGGAACGCCTGGAAACGATCTACGCCTCGATGGAAGGGTTCGACGGCAGCACAAACACCCCCCTGGGTATCCTATCTTTCCCCGTCACTCTTACGGACGGGAAACACTCCCGCACAGAAGATGTGGACTTTGTCGTGATGAGGAAGCCACACCACACATACGACATTCTCTTCGGGAGAGACGGGATGGCAAGATTCAACGCCGTGGTATCGTCAGTCCACGGCATGATGGGATGGCTAACCGCTGAGGGTGTAGCGATGATCACCGGCATTCCCCAGGTATGCATCGCATCTGTCTCATCTAAACCCAAACCAAAGATGGCTAAACCAACCATCACCGAACCGGAAAGATGGGCCTTCAATGGCAAATACCCTGACCAGGCCGTTACCATTGGCCCAACAGTCGTTGATCCCACGCGCACCTTACTCAAACGCTTACTACAGAAAAACGCTGACATCTTCGCGTGGACACCAGCTGACATGACTGGCGTACCCCGAAGTAAGGCAGAGCATAAGCTCAAGTGCGACCCAGCTGTTACGCCAGTCGTACAAAAGCGCAGAGTAATGGGCCAAAACAAACTAACGCGTGTAGAACCCAAGTCAAGGAACTCCTTGACGCAGGCATCGTACGCGTTAGCAGATATCAAACATGGGTTGCAAATCCCGTTATGGTACCGAAGAATAACAAACAATGGCGCATGTGCATAGATTTCAAGGACTTAAACAAAGCATGCCCCAAAGATTGTTATCCGTTACCCGAAATTGATCTTAAGGTGGATTCGTTAGCACCATTTCGCCTTAAATGCTTCCTGGATGCGTATAAGGGGTACCATCAAATCCACATGGCCGTTGATGATCAGGACAAAACCGCTTTTCGGACGCCCGATGGCACATTTTGTTACCAAATGATGCCATTTGGACTTAAGAATGCCGGGTCCACATACCAACGCCTGATGGACAACCAGTTTCATGCCCAAATTGGGAGGAACTTGGAAGTCTACATGGATGACTTGGTTATCAAAAGCCCTGACGCAGAAGCGATGTTGAAAGACATCGAAGAAACTTTCAACACGCTCAGGAAGATAAACATGAAGCTCAACCCGAGCAAGTGTTCCTTTGGGATGGAAGAAGGGAAGTTCTTAGGGGTCATCGTCACTAAAGATGGCTTCAGAGCGAACCCTGAAAAGGTCGAAGCCATTATCAAAATGGAATCACCTACTACCATCAAACAGGCTCAGACACTGAATGGACGACTAGTCGCACTTAATCGCTTTTTGGCAAACCACGCGGATAAGTCGTTTCCTTTCGTGTCAACATTGAGAAACCGTTTAAAGAAAACGCACTTCCGCTGGACACCAGAAGCGGAAGCAGCTTTTCAGGAGATTCGGTCACGCTTGATCGAACTCCCAACGCTCACAGCACCAGAAGCGGGGGAGGAGTTAATCCTATACCTTTCTGCAACAGATAGAGCAACCGGGGCGGTCCTGCTAGTAGAACGGAAAGGCATCCAGATGCCAATCTATTATGTCAGCCGTATCCTAACAGACGTAGAAACCCGGTACTCTACCCTCAAAAAATTAGTCTTAGCACTTGTACACGCTTCACGCAGGTTAAAACGATATTTCCAGGGTCACCCAATCACCATTCTCACCAACTTCAAACTTGCAAACGTTCTACGCAAACCCGAGTTATTGGGACGCCTAGCCAAATGGGCAATTGAGTTGGGGGAATACGCGATAAAGTATAAGCCAAGACCAGCCATAAAAGGCCAGGTTTTGGCCGACTTTATTGCGGAAGTGCCTGCATCGCGGGAAAAAGAGTGCCAGGAAGAGGCTCAACCCTCTCCAGCACAAGACATCAATGATGTCTGGCGACTCTACACTGATGGAGCAGCCAGTAACGAGGGTTCAAGCGCAGGGTTGAAACTAACCAACCCAGCAGGCCAAGAATACACTTACGCTATTCGACTGGATTTTCCAAGTACGAATAACGAAGCCGAGTATGAAGCATTCTTGGCCGGGCTGAGAATTGCGCGTAAGATGGGAGTGAAATACTTGGAAGCCCACGTGGATTCCATGTTAGTAGCCAACCAAATAAACGGGACGTACACGGCCGTGAACGACACAATGGCCTTGTACCTCGCACAAGCAAAAACCCTTATGCGCGATTTTAACGATTGCAAAGTCATACACGTCAAGCGTAGCGAAAACAAATCTGCGGATGCGTTAAGCAAGCTTGCGTCATTAGCCTTCACCCACTTGGGAAAGGACATCCGCATTGAACTCCTCGGGGCACCTTCAGTCCCGCACAAGGAAATTTGTGTCATCCAAACCGGCACAGAAACGTGGATGACACCAATAATAAATTACCTTGCGGCGGGTATACTACCAGAGTCAAAACCACAGGCAAGAAAACTACGCTGTAAAGCACTGAATTATCAACTCATAGACGACATCCTTTACAGACGTAACTTTCTTGGCCCACTCTTAAGATGTGTGGACAACCAAGATGCTGACTACCTCCTAAGGGAAGTACACGAAGGCATCTGTGGAGTACACGCAGGTCCACGCGCTGTTGTAGCTAAGCTAAACAACGCGGGATACTTTTGGCCGGGGATGCATACGGATGCGCTGGCATACATCAGAAAGTGTAGGTCTTGCCAGCTCTACGCACCCAACACGCATCGCCCGAAGAATGAACTTGTTCCAGTCACCTCTTCATGGCCATTTCAGAAGTGGGCCATCGATGTGACAGGCCCATTTTCTACAGCAGCAGGAAATGTTCAGTTCCTAGTGGTAGCCATCGACTACTTCACCAAGTGGATAGAAGCAAAACCCTTAGCCCAAACAACCGCGAAACATATCAAAAAATTTATTTGGGAATTTATTATTTGTCGTTTTGGACTTCCACAAAATTTGGTGAGCGATAACGGCACCAACTTTGCTGACAAGAAGCTACAAAAGTGGCTGGAAGAACTTCAAATCACCCACACCTTTACCTCAGTGGCGCACCCGCAGGGTAATGGTGAGGTAGAAAGAGCAAATAAGAGCATCGTCGAAGGCATAAAGAAAAGACTCTTGGAACACAGATCCGGCTGGGTGGACGAGCTTCCGCACGTCCTTTGGGCAAACAGAACGCTGAAAAAGGCCAGTACGGGAGAAACCCCGTTCAGCCTCACTTATGGCACTGAAGCCATGGTCCCGGTCGAAATTGGTTTACCCTCACCAAGGGTCTTGATTCAGCCAGAAGACAATAATGCGGAAAGACGGTTAGACCTTATGCTAACCGAGGAACGCAGAGACTTAGCCGTAGTGCATGAAGAGAACTACAAGCGACAAATGCAAAAGTACTACAACACGCGGGTAAAACTCTGCAACTTCAACGTAGGAGACTACATACTGCGTAACAACGAGGCTTCGAACCAACAACGCCCAGGAAAACTGGCCCCGGTCTGGGAAGGGCCATACATTATCAAAGAAGTTCTGGGAAAGGGCGCATACCGGCTCGAAAGGCTCGATGGCACTCCCATCCCAAGAACATGGAATGGAGCTCAATTACGCAAATGTTACATGTAGATCAATTCCAAACTTGTAAAGAAAAGGCCTAGAGCCACTTCTAATGGAAATGATTATCCTTTCACATTGTGTTGATAGCCTTACCTTTATACTTATGAACTTCCCACACTGATATGCCGGTATTCATCGCATAAATATGGGAAGAAGTAAGTCGTTACGTGTGGAAGGCGGCAAAACCCGCATAAACACATAAAACGGTAAAAATTTCAAAAGAAAAGATAAGGAAAACCTTCACGCAGGTCAGTTATAGGTAAAGTTTGGTCATCCCACTAAATGAAAGTGACGGTCCTACCCGCACAATCATGATAGAGGAAACTGAACATTAACCTATTAACAACCGCGCGTACAAAGGCTAACTTATTCAAAATACTTAGAAAATTTCTAAGGAAAAGATGAGGGAAACTTCCACGCAGGACAGATGTAAGTAAAGTTTAGCCATCCTACTAAGTGAAAGTGACGGTCATACCCGCACAATCACGAAAGAGGAAGCAAAACTTAAACTTATAATCTGCCACGTTAAAAAGTTAACTTATCCAAGTACTCAAGAAATTGCTAAGTTAAATCAAAATATGCGTGAAATAAACAAGGCAAGGCGTTGGCAAATAATCTTTATTCCATCGAAATTCAAATATTACAAGGATTGCTGGGTACATACCCGCATACAAGAGAATCTATACAAAAGTAAAAATCTATCCTAACGGTGGGAAGGGATCTTCAGGTTTAAACTTCAGGACCACTCCCCCCAAACCCACTCGTTCCCGCACCATCAGTTGACGGTGGCTGTGCAAGGAAGGCTTTGAGAATAGCTAGCCCATCATCAGCGGCAGCAATTTCGTCCACCTTCTCCACCACCGGATGTGGGAAGGCAGCGTATTGGTTCACTGCTTGGTCGTAAGCAGCGTCAGTATCTACGTTATATAGAGGGAAGGGATCTTCAGGTTTAAACTTCAGGACCACTCCCCCCAAACCCACTCGTTCCCGCACCATCAGTTGACGGTGGCTGTGCAAGGAAGGCTTTGAGAATAGCTAGCCCATCATCAGCGGCAGCAATTTCGTCCACCTTCTCCACCACCGGATGTGGGAAGGCAGCGTATTGGTTCACTGCTTGGTCGTAAGCAGCGTCAGTATCTACGTTATATAGAGGGAAGTTAGAAAGCGGGATGCCCTTCTCAACATATCCCAGAACAAGCAGGAAACCTGCCTTCTCCCCATCATCGTGAGAAGCGTTGAGGGCTGCGCTCATAGCATCATCGTAAGATGTATCCGTGAAGACCCGATGCACAACCTACAAAAAAATAAAAAAAAAAATAAATGTCAACTTTTTCAGGTATAAAGAAAAGCGTGAAGACATTATAAATATACATACCTGAGACAACGCTTCTCGAAGAAGCAATTCCTTGGTAACCAGAGCCTCCTGGAGGGCAACTTGAGCTTCATTACGGGCGCGTTCGGCTTCTTTCTTTGTAAGGTTGGCAAGCAACACATCTTTCGCTGCAGCCTCTTCGACGCCCTTTAGCTTACGCTCAGTATGCTCAAGCACCCCCCTCTGGTCCAGGATCTCTTGGAGTTTCTTGGCGTCTTCCATGGCCAAGGCATCATGAGCCTGCTGGAGAGCCTCTAATTTGGCTTTAAGCTCCTCATTCTCCACGCGTAGAGGCTCCGCAACAGCTTCAGCCTTGACGGCCCTCTCAGTTGCATTCCGTGCGGTTTCCTTAGCTAACCGAAGCTGTTCGTTAACAGCTTGGGCAGCCTTGGAACGGGCCTCAAGCCGGGCCTGAACGTCAACCTCGAGGGCCTTGAACGCCTTCTCCCTCTCCGCAGCAGTGGCGGAGAGTCTCCTGTTCTCCTCCCGGATGGCCCGCGCCTGAGCCACCTCTTGCATACGCACCGCCTTTAATTTGTCATTTTCACGACAAAGCAGCTCAACGCGTGGCTGCATCCGGGACAGGAGAATTCGAAGCTCCGTGCTAAGCCTACCCTCTTAGTAGCTAGCCATTGCTTCCCCCAACGCACCATTGGGAACTGCGTGGCGCGCCCACTCCACGCAGTCCACAGACGTGCGAAGGGTTGTTCCTCGGCGGATGTTCCATCGTGGAAAATACACTTCATTGGAATCCGACACTGCAAAAAACAAAAAGCAGTTAGGAAAAGATGATATAAAAAAAAAAACCAGCCAAAAGAACCCTACGCACCTGTAGGGTCGACAACAGGCCGATAGCCCCCAAACCCATCACCTGAACCTAAGGGAAATCCATCCAAGAGGTCAGGCAGATGGGAAGGAGGCAGAGGTTGGCGAGAAGCCCCGTATGTACCTGAAGAGCCGGCCGTACTCGCCGGTGCCGGAGGAGGCATAGTGGAGGCCGCCGCGGTGGAAACTAACGGAGGTGAACTCACCGGAGGTGAACTCACAACCGTGGCCGCGGCGGCAGAAGATCCCGCAGAAGGAACCACCGCCGGCTCAGTGAAGGATGCCGTAAAAATGGCACTCACAGCCGGCGGGGATGAAGTTACGAGTGGAACAGTTGCCTCAACAGGGTGAGCAACTGAACAAACACTCGAAGCAGGCGCAGCCGCCTGGGTCATCGCCTCGGGTAGGTTGACCAAACCTACCGTCATGGGTCCAGACGCACTCCTTCCCGCTCCACTCGGGAATGCGGTTGCATCCACGCCTGCACGAAGACAACATATTTAAATATAATGGCAGAAACAGGAAGTTAAAATTATTAACTTTACACTTACGAGTCCTTTTGAGCTTGAAGGTGCGAACAGGCGGGGACGAACCCGATGGAGCCGGCCTCTTCACGCCGGTGACCGTCGTCGTCCAGGGCTGCTCGGAGGTGACAGCCGTCTGAACCTCCGGAACAGTGGTCTCACCACCAGGGTTCCCCGCCACCTCCTCAGTTTCGGTCTCTGAGTTAGACCGATTCACCGGATCGGCAGTAGAGGCAACTGTTGCCTTGCCCTTCCCGCTGGCAGCCTTCTTCTTCCTCGCCAACAAAGGACCATCTGCGGATTCCTAATCAGAAGATGATAGAATTAGAGGAATTCCCGCAGAGGTTTCAGCATTCACAGGGCAAGGGTTAAAAAGTTCTTTACCTGGCCGCCTGGCGCTTAGGATCTCGTGGCCTGGCGGGTAGACCTCCACGAACCGATCCGCCGTTTGCTCAAGGATGGGCAACTCGTTCTCATCTAGAGCATGAGTACCCATCCGAGCGGGACCATCAGCCTCCCGCGGGTGCAGGAGCGACTGCAAGTCATTCCCTTCGGAAATAAAAGAAGAAACAGTTAGAAGAAAAACCTAAATCAACAAAGAAGACAAAGCATACCGTAAAGGACAGAATTCAAACCGTATTCTAGGACGATGGGAATCTGTGACGCCTCCTTCCACACCCGGCTCATCCCGAGCATCACCATCCCGGACTCCGCAAAGCGGTAAACCGGGGACTGGATCCGGGAAACCGTGGAGAACCATTCCGCCTCCTGGTAATTCAAGGCGGGAAGGTTCGGGAGCGCGCTCCCGTTTTTAAACGTCATCTTTATCGGGATGACGCGAGCGGAGATATAAAAAAACTCCCGCTTCCACGACCGAAGACTGCGCTCGGTTGCGCAAATCTTCAGACCCTTGATCCGGTTGACCAGGGTGTACCACCCTTGGATGCACCTCCAGGAGTAGAAGGTCATCAGGCGGTCGACATGGGGCTCCACACCCATAATGAGGCACACCCATTCGAAATGGCGGATCTTTGCGATCGCCATTGGGTGTACCTCCGTCAAGTGTACACCGTGCCTCTCCAGAACACGGTACACAAACTTCGTCAATGGGAACCTCAGATTCCCATAGACGAAGAATGCGGCGTACACCCCTATCTTGCCCTTGGGGGCATCGTACACCGTCTGATGAGGCTCCGGAAACTCAGGCTCGAAAGGCTCGAGCATGAACTTCCGGACGATGTACTGGTAGAGATCAGTAGGAAGAGCGCACTGGCACTCACCAGCAGTGCTCTTGTCGTCCTTATCGGATGTCGACGTCGGGTTGTCGACGAGCATCTCAGACTCCTCGGCAGCGGCCTCAAAATCACGGGTACAAGACATGTTTTGGATGTAACAGAATGATTTCAGAAGAATGCTCGACGGAATAGTGAGTATTCGCCGGAAATCGTTTACAAGAAGAAGAGAGAAGTGAAAGTGTAGATTACTATGAACCCTCACCCCCTTTATATACTCATCGCAATAAATGCGATGAATTTAATGCGGAGGAGAGAGAAAAGAGCGGGTGCAATGAAAGTATGACACGTGGAAAAAGCAACCTGGCAACAGCTGTTGACGGGACGTGTGCCGTAAAAACCGCACCCACGCGCCTGAAAAAGCGCCTGGAATGACCATATACTGTCACGTCGTCATAACTTCCTGCACGTCCTGAAACTGTCAGAAGAAACCGTCAGACACTAACGTCCCTTCAACAGTCTGGACTGTTCTTATCCTTTCACCAACTCTTCGAATTTCAAAGAAATTCAAAAAGATTCAAATATTCAAAAATAAGAGGGAATATATCCCCTTACCTGGGCAACCAAGTAACTATAAGACAGGTGCGGGTACAGTGTCAAGGTAAAACCCTTCACATACTTAGCACCCGCAGGGAATGGACGCCAAGAATACCTTGGAAGTAAACTAACTATAAGACGAGTGCGGGTACAGTGTCAAGGCGAAACCCTTCACATACTTAGCACTCGCAGGGAATTGAAACCAAGAAGGATCTTCTGGGCCATGCTCGCGGAAAGGGAAATAACATCCCCGCATAGCGGGATCGTTGACAATTTGTTTGAAGCTCCAAGATGGAATTGGTTGTTTAACATAATTGATCACTATGTTAAAACTACCAAAACCTCATGGAGATTCTACACAAGTGAAACTCAACGCTCCTGACTTGCGAGGTTACAAACCTACCCGCATCATACCCAAAGATCAAGCAGAAAAGTCGGGAATTTCTGCGTGACATTAGGAAAACCGCGGGAAGAATCCCCACGGAAAACCTTAAAACCAAAAACCCTTTTCAAAACCCCTTGCTAAAGTCCAAAAGTTCACCTCACTTATTAATAATTCATGAGAAGAACATTGGACTGGGGGGACTTAAAGAGGTAGGTCCCAGCAGAGCCCAGTTGAACCCGCAAGACTCACCTTGAAGAGGGACGTCTGCGCAAGGACCAACTGCTTCCGCAGGACCCACCATGCTCAGAGATGAAGACCTTACGCGCAGTATGCCAGCTGTTCCCGCAGGGAAAGCCTCCCAATGGTGAAGTACCCCGCCTGTTCCCGCAGCTGCGGATACAAGCCATCAGGGAAGGCTACCCGCACTAATAGCAAGGCTACACGCACAAGGCACTAACTCTTGATACTTCAGTAATGTCACCTGAAGGAATGAGCAAGGCGGGAATACTCCCGCCCAAATGAGCCAGTCCGTATGCTTCTGGAAGATCTTTTGTACTATACCTGCCAAGGTATGGACAGAATAGACAAGATCTGACCAAAGCAGCCCATGAACCAATCACAGGGTGATAGCTCACCGACAACAGTACGAGGAGGAGCACCCTCTAGTACTGTTTGTCACTATTAGCCGCTGCCTACTCACCAACCCTCACTGTGGGACGTGCGTAGCCTACAGTTGGTGGAACAGTGCATAGCCGGCAGTAAAGGAACAGTATACAGCCGGCCTTGTCACTATCAGCCGCAGCCTATCCACCAATCAGCATGGCTCGTGCGTAGCCCACTGTTGGTAGAACAGGAATACTATTCGGCCGGCTGTACCTTCTTGGAAACCTACCTTCGGCTATAAATACTCCAACACCTTGGAATGGTAAGGACATGAGGAGATATCTCATTATCTTATCTTCTTTAGCAATCTCTTAATATACACTTATATTCAGAGCAATCTAGTCTGATTCTCACACCGGAGGGTGGTCACAAGGAGGAACCCCCCCTTCTCAGTGACGAGCTTACGGTGTCTGTTTTGCAGGTCACCTGGAGAACAACTTTCTTTGCTGGACCTCATCCTCGTGGGAAACATCTATTTAACCCCCAGATTATCCGTAATCTGCCCGGGGTCGATTAGTGTTTCTTCATTAATAATCAATTATAAGGTTTTGAGCCCGTAAAAGAACCCAACATTTTACACAAGGTTTGAACCTTCAAAACTAGACAATGTGAGGTTTAGGTAGTAAAGCCAGATTCTGTAAATACCTGAAGCTTGGCCCTATGTTGTTCTAGTTTATTGATACAAACATATGATACAACTATAGATCAGAGAACATAAATATTTACCAAGAGGGTCTGTCATTTTCAAGACATTTACGAAGTGAATACTTTTAACTCGTTTAAAACCCGTGAAAATAGTTTACTTTACAAAACTTTAATATGTGCAAACTTAAATGTTTTATATGATTTGAAACACTTAGTACCGTATAACACATAGTCAAGAGACATATGGGATAAATGCCACTTGAGATCAAGAAGTTGTGATGAGTTCTATTAGATAAGGAATCTAATGGGAATTCACAAATATAATGTAATTCTCAACATATCTAGGATATGATAAAAAAAAAAAAATCCTCTTTGAAGATTTAAGACAGTTAGTTGACCCACATCAACACTATGAAGCTTCGGTTAGCTGAAGCTTAGGGCAGTCTGACCGGTATGGTGTTATTTAGAAATCTTATCAAAGTGAAAAGGATTTTTGATTGACTATGGTTCAAATAACACCATACCGGTCAGATTGCATGGTCGATCAATTTTTCATCTTTGTCGATCAAATTTCACTTTGATAAGATTTCTAAATAACACCATACCGGTCAGACTGCCCTAAGCTTCAGCTAACCGAAGCTTCATAGTGTTGATGTGGGTCAACTAACTGTCTTAAATCTTCAAAGAGGATTTTTTTTTATTTATCATATCCTAGATATGTTGATGGCATTTTTGCATTTTCAAGACATCAAAAATGGCATTTTTGACCCACATCAACACTATGAAGCTTCGGTTAGCTGAAGCTTCGGTTAGCTGAAGCTTCGGTTGACCCACTATCCTAGATAGTTGACCCACATCAACACTATGAAGCTTCGGTTAGCTGAAGCTTAGGGCAGTCTGACCGGTATGGTGTTATTTAGAAATCTTATCAAAGTGAAATTTGATCGACAAAGATGAAAAATTGATCGACCATGCAAAAATGTCTTGAAAATGCAAAAATGCCATCAAAAATGCCATTTTTGAACCATACCGGTATGGTGTTATTTGACCATCAAAAATGCCATCAAAAATGTCTTGAAGATGAAAAATTGAACCATACCGGTATGGTGTTATTGACCATGCAAAAATGCCATCAAAAATGCGATCATCAAAAATTGATCGACAAAGTGAAATTTCATTTTTGATTGACTATGGCAGTCTGACCCACATCAACACTATGGTATATTGCATGGTCGTGCTCCAGTTGAGAGTTTAATTGACTGCTTGAAAATTGATCTAGATTAAGAATGGCTTAACACAAATGGGAATGAAAGGTTAGTCCATGTCTCATGTTCAACATGATGCTTATTAAATTAAGGATGCCAGATTCTCTCTAGGATGATAAGCCGCCAAGGGGGGTGCACCCCATGGTGGATCGATCTTAACTATATGTACGTACGTACGTATGTATGCATGTATGTATAACCTATAAATCGTCCAGTTACGATCAATGAGAACAACCATTCCGCTTAATTGTCATCAATTACGTCTCCTAAATCATGTATCACGTATAGAAATTTATTGTTGGCTCGTAAATCATTTTTTACGACTGGTATCAGAGTAGGCGTTGCTCATGATACATCAATTTTCGCTGCAATTTGAGATTTTAGACCTAGTTTTGGTGTTATTGCACTTCCCATATTCGAACATATTTATATCAAATTTGCGTACGTTTGATGAAACTGATTGAAGATTTGAGGTCGTCTACCTAATGAGCATTTATTGATCATTTTAGATGTTAATTTTGCATTTGGATCGATGAGTTAGATTATTAGAGCCTACATAACTCACCATACGCTTCAGATCTGCTTCCATACGCCTCAGATTCATTCCCGTACGCTTGTTATGACATTCGTCAATTTTTTTTGTTTTTTGACCCAATTCGTTTTGGTTTTCAATGTAATCCTAGGTGCTATTCAATCAATAAAGTGTTAGAATTTTTATATTATAATAATGGTTAGAGGTAAACAAAACAAATTTGTTATTAAAAATAGTTACTAATAAGTTTTATGAGAAAGGATCATATAGAAAGTGTTTTTTTGGTGAGAAATATAAGAACCAATCAAAATGAGTAATCAAAATTAATAATTAAAATATGCAGAGCAATATTGTAAAATCTTATATTTTTAATTCCTGTAATCATCCGTTATTACGTTACATATTTTGTCGATCTCTTAAGCTATCAATCAGGCGGTTTGTAAATAAGTGTATTTTTTATCAATATTTCACAATCGATTATGCTATCAATCATGCGCCGGAGATCAGGGTATTTTTTTTCAGAGTTCAATTATAAGAAAGGACTTCAATTCCTTTGCCTTCGACATTCAAGTTTTTTCACAATTGGGATGGACAATCTGGTTGAACTAGGTACGTATCTTTGTTTTTCAGTTTTTATTGTTCAATTGCTTTGCTATGGTTAAAGGTTGTAATGCACAAATAACAAATTGTTGTCGATTAATAAAACCTTTGTGTTGTCAAAAGAACCAAGCCCTTTATTGCACCAGGCACTAGCCATTCACATGTTTTGTTTTTGCGGTTGTCATGTGTATTGTTATGACACACACAATCAATAAGCTGAACATTCAAGTTTGTTAAACTTGTGTTGTTTTTGAATGTTTTAAACCTAACCTGCAGTTGTATGTTGGTTACTTGATTCGCATATGCTCCTTGTTGTAATGCACATACTTACTAACTAAAAACATTAAGGGTTGTAGGTTGTTTAGCCATCATGTGTTGTTATTTACAGATTCATCCTAAATGTAGACTACCACATATTAGGGAGGCCTCGATATTAGGTGTGTGTTATGTTAGAACCATACCAGTAAGATTAAAAAATATAGATGTTTCTTTTCAAATTTTGTTGTTTTAATTAAATTAGTTTCACTTGTTACATAATGTGGTTTATTTTAATCATCACCTAGTGCTGTTTTTTGTTTTCATATGTTACATAATGTGTTTTTTCAGAGCCATTTGTTGAGCAAGATGCTAACGAGAACTATGGTGTTGTTATAGTTCGAACATCACCTAGGTCAGGTATGAAGTATTATACTCCAGATGTTCCACTTTCAAAAAGGCCACAGATTGATATGATATTTCAAACCCTTGATCAAGCTCTTGCATTCTACCTTAACTACTCCAAACTCGGTGGATTCACAGTTCGAAAGACCACACAAGTAACCAAGTGTGGTTTGATAACACTAAAATATTTTGTTTGTTCGAAAGAAGGTTATAAAACTTTTACTAAAGTTGATACTTTGAATGATCCGGAGGCTTCGGATCCTACAAAACAACGTCATAATAGGCCCTCTATTCGAACCGGATGTCACACACATTTGAAGCTTTCCCTTTCTGAAAACAACACATACAAGGTTTATGCCTTTTTGGAAGAAAACAACCATCCACTAATCGAGGCTTCAGATTATCAGTTTACGCGTGCAGCCAGACAACTCACATATGTAAAACAGGAAATGATAAAGAGTTTGTCAAAAATGAATATAGGACCTGTAAAGGCCTTCAATTTCATGAGAACACATTATGGTGGGTTTGAGGAAGTTGGCGTTACTGCTAATGATTGTAAGAACTTCAAAAGGAATATTATTTAGTACATTGGTAAGTATGATGCCCAAATGGTTGTTCAGTGATTGATGGATAAAAAGGAGTATTTGCCTGATTTTTCATGTGAGTACACTACTGGTAATGAGGGAAAGCTTGCTGGTCTTTTTTGGGCTGACGAAGAAATGAAACATAATTACCTTACGTTTGGGGATGTAGTGTCTATTGACTTAACATTTCGTTCAAATAAGTATGTTTTCCTTGCTTTTATTTTCAATTATTATGCTTAATTATATTTTCACTTGTGCTGGTATTAGCTTACACTTTTCTATAGGTATGACATGGTGTTTGTCCCGTTCACGGGCATTGACAACCACCATCGCAATATAACTTTTGGTGCGGCATTGGTGCATCCGAGACTACTGAGTCCTATAAGTGGTTGTTAAAAGTCTTTAAGAAATCGATGGGCAGTGAGCCTTGTGTTGTTGTCACCGACCAAGACGCGGCTATGAAAAATGCCATCCAACAGGTCTTTAGTAATTCGCGAAACCGGTTGTGCATGTGGCATATTATGCGAAAACTTGCAGAAAAGGTTATTAATTATATTCAATTATATTAAACACTTTTGTGATACACATGCTTGTAAAACCAACTAAATTTGTTTTTTTATCAGGTTGGGAGTAGTTTAACAAAAGATAAAACCTTCAAGCGAAGGATTTGTGACATTGTATGGACTGATTCAATTGAACCTGCTCCGTTCGAAACTGAATGGATGAAGATCATGCTAGATTTTAATTTAACAGGGCACAAATGGTTGACTGATATGTACTCTATGAGGAGTGATTGGATTCCCGCTTATTACCGACACGAACCTATGTCGGGCCTCATGCCAACAACTTCACGGTCCGCAAATCCCGATTTTATCAGTGGTCTTGAAATTGAGAGACAAGTGAACATGATATACACACGAAACATTTTCAATGATGTACAATAAGAAATTTATTGTTCTATTCATAGATGTGCGTCTATGGTCGTCTCTCTAGTTGGCGATTTTAGAAAGTTTTCCATTAAGGACAAAGACATTGTTGGCAATGTCTTGTTTGAGGTACACGCCATCTTAACTTATGTACATTTGTTAGATAACATATTTGTTTCGACTACATTAAATTTGTATTGTTATCATACTAATATTTTCCTTTTTTTAGGTGCACTTTAGAGAGGTTGATATGGTTCTCAAGTGTAGTTGCCGTAGGTTTGAGCAATATGGGTTGTTATGCAGACATATATTTTACGTGATCAACTTTTGCGAAGTTAAGGTCTTTCCAAAACACTATGTACTGAGGCGATGGACAAGACAGGCTGTTCCTAGATCATCCTTACGATTACACAATACGAACGAAAAACTAAAAAATGTTCAAGGTGCTCAAGGTGTTGTCTGTGACATCATGGTAGATGTTAAATGTGTTGTTTAGCGTTTGATAGGAAAAATGGATGAGCTTTCTTTGTTTAGTAAATTTATACAAGGATATATGGGTCAGGCAGATGAGTCTACATCTGCATCCCAACCTGAACCCAACAATGACATGATTGCTAACTTACTTAGAATTAACCAACCTTTTGAAGACATCGTTTGTGTTCCAGTTGGAATTAGAACTAAAGGTTGTGGGTCTAAGAAACGTTTCAAGTCCATTCGTGAGCAGATAACAACCAAACCACCACGGAAACCGAGGACATGCCAAATATGTGGGTCTGAAGAGCACGATAGGCGTACATGCGACAAGCGTCCAAAAAGTTTTAAATCAGTTTACTTTTGTTGTTTCTTTTACTTCCGTTGTTTCATACAACTTTATAGTTTATCTGCATTGATCTTATGTTTTCTAGAATAATATTATTACTTGGTGTTATGACATGTGTTAATTTTAAATCAGTTTCTTCTTCAAATCAAATGTGTTTGCATATTATATATTAAACATATATGTCGTTTACCCCTTTGTATCAATGTCTAATGATATGTGCCAGTTTAATCTTAGCTCATGCTCTATTTTTGTCAGCTTAATTTTTTCGTAACAGTTGATTTTTTCATGTTTTTGGACCAAAGCTATCAACAACCGGGTCAACCACTAGTTGCATTTTTGGGGCATACTTGCAGCTGTAGTTTCATCAACTAGTTTATTCGATATCGATCTACGGTTTCCTATGCCATTTTCACTTACATGCTATCATGTGGACACACTATTCATGGTGCTGAATGGTATTAGTGTGCTGCATAGTCTATTGGATTATTCATATTAATGAAACTCATATTTTGCATGGAATTAATATGAATGGAACTCATATTTTGCACCACACTTTTGCTTTCTCTTACAAAACCTATGAGTACAAAAAAAATAATAATAATAGTTGCATCATCTATTCTCAGCTTCACTCGGCCAATACTTTGTATTTGTGTCTAGCACTATGTCCTTTTCATAACTTCAACTTGTCACAAAGCCATTTGAATATTAACAATAATCGTCACATAAACATTACTTGTTTTAAACTAATAGCATTCATAATAAACCCCAAAATATAACATTCCAGTTATTCAAAAGATGCGAAAACAGACCAAATTCAAAAAACACTTTTTAATACTTGCATGAATCCACCATTCCAGTCACAGCGCCTTTCAACACTCTGATATATCCTTTCAAACACGCCTTCATCCAACTTCTTTTTAACACTATCGTCCATCCTAGCATACTCACGAACTTCTTTAATCACTTCATCCCTCAAAATGTTAACATCAGCAAGCAACATTTTTGACAATACTTCAAATCTCAGATCGTTAGGCTGATTTTTTTGCATCTCTAACTTTGCCGCCAGACCAGCATACCAATATTTCAATTGCTTACCCTTATACATTTCCATGTGACGCATTGCAAACACACCGCAGTTGACATTATTATTCAGCGTCCTCCAACCCATCTTTAGTCGTGCTTGTTTACTACATCTAAGCCTTTGCGCAATAGGATGACGTATCTCCGCCAAGTAATCACAGAAAGTGTGTGCTGTTTATAAAAAAACACTATTAACAATGTATTTACTTCTATTTTTAACTACTATGCGTCCACGAGTACGTAACAAACATACCATGATTGGCGGCTGTTTTGAATCAAACGCTTCATCACCACCAAGGTTGTCTAGCACGTCCACCTTCGATTCTTTCATACCGAAACACATAACATAGAAGTGTTTCAAATGCAGAAAAGGAATAAACACCAAATCGTATTCTTTTATACTATCCCGACCTACTTCCTTCAAGTTATTTTGCATGTTGGTTTTGAATACGTAAGTCTTTGGTTGTCTGAAACGCTTTCATCAAGCTTTGCCATACTCTGTGCATGTGTAACATATTCGTTATTTCTAACAAACATTAACATGATAATACAAGGTTTATTTTTTAAAATATCAAAGACAACAATATATAGATGTTTTGTGAAATTCATAACAGCATGTTTGGAGAACAAAACAATCTTGATGGATCATATCGCATCCGAAAATTGTCATCATTGTTCAGTAACGACGCCCAAGACCTTACCACACTCACATGAACAGATATACCCGGATACAAGCTCTCAAACAACATTCTTGGAACAACGGCACTTTCTTTAGTCTGAAACACAAAGTTACTGCACAAAAGATTAAACCATATTACTATTTTCCAAGTACACAACCAACAACAAACCAATTAACTTTTACCACTCGTCCTTGTTTGAAGCAAATATGGTGCATGCAACATTCTCCTCCGAGCTTGTACGTTTCACCACCAACATAACTTTCTTGTTAGCATAAGGAGACCTCATATTGTCTGGAAGATTTATCGGATGTGATGGTTGTTTACCATCCACTTGATTAGGTAATTCATTTTGGACATTGTATGGAATCGGACAAACAGGCGTTCTCGGTGTTGTTTTCCCTGCCCCCGGTACATTTTTTATTACGTTTACACACATCGCACTACACCACAAATTACCATACCTAAACAGCTAACGTACCTGGTTAGCATCAGGTGTCAGTTGTGACACCATAAGGTCGAACGACGGCCTGTCAGTCGCTGGTGTTGTTTTTGAAATTACTACCACCTTTTACCGCATTAATTTCTACTTCGCCAACATGATCCATAGGCGCAGTTGGTGTTGTTTTCCCCTGCACCAGCAACACAATTTACTATGTCCAAACCAATCGCAATAAAATGTACACTGCTATATATAAACAGTAACATCACCTTGTCATCAGCAGCTGTGCGTTTCGACATCATCAGGTCAAATGGCGTCCGGTCAGTCGATGGTATTTCACTGAAATTCTTACCTCTTGTTTCTACATTTTTTTCAACTTCATCAACTTGATCAAGCAAAGAATAACTAATTGGTGTAGTCTGAAACATTAAATTTGTTTTAACCTCTCCTTACGGTCTCCTCTTCTTCTCTACATAATTTTTCTCCATCCTTACTGTCCCCACTTCCAGTGTTAACTATATCCTTTTAGTTGTACCTGGTTAACCTGGATTCCCACTTAAGTGTGGCATTTCTTATACCTTCATCACTCTCATACATACTTCTTGCTTCTCTTATTATTTCCTTGACATACCCCACTAAATCATCAAGTTGAACAACCTTTGCTTCAATTAAGCATTCCCATTCCTATAAAGACAATTAGTTTTACAATTAGTGCATCAATCCATCACTTCACAACATATTTCTAATTCACATACCTATATAACAAATTTACCTCTTCATTTTGTGGTTTGATCAATTTGGAAACACATGGAGGGGTATTCTCAATATACCCAAGATCTATCAGCTGCTCTATCACATTTTCTACGTCTTGTGTTGTTATGTTGTTCCCATCATCCATGCTCAGTGAGACAAACCCGTCATTAGCATCTCTAGCAGTTATGTCAATGTTATCTTCTTCTTCGTTACTGTCTTCCAATACAGCTTCACTTCCCTCTCCCCCCCCTTCACCGGAACATCCGGTTCTTGATTTTCGATACCCACCATCTTTTTACACTTATTCGGATTGCAGTTTGTATTTTTCAGCCAACTACTAAAACGTGTACCATCGTTCTCCATATCGCTTTGTAGTTTTTGGAAAGCCACAACATCATAGTGTTGCAGCGCCAGTAAACTTGAATGTATTTCCTTACCTTTATCGTGCGCGTACACTAGCTGCCAAAACCAACAACACATTAGACACACGTAATATTAATTAGAAATACAACATACTGGCTTAACTTACCGCTAGTAGTGTTAGCGGCCCATGGTAATGCTCTCTCTAACCCATTCCAGCCCTTTCTCGTTCTATTCAAACATGTTATCAAATAGTTACACCAATCAGACCCCGATATGCCCACATTAGTGTGCATCCATTTCACAAACCTCAAGTTCACCTTTGACTCTTTGGTATACGCTCCCATCATGGTATTAAATGCTATCAAAAAATTGAGCTGGAACAACCTCCCAGTGTCGCTTGAATTCTTCATCATACGTTTCAACTCAATAATAGTTTTCAAACCTTTTCTATCACCAAACTGTTCCATCTATTCTCTAATCACAGGTTCATTTATGTTTGTTTTATTTGTCTCCATCACAGCACTCTTCCCCATGGGAATCCCAAGTATGTCATTCACCATTTCTTTTGTTATTTGTATTTTATGTGTACCAACGTTCAGACAATTGGTTATGCCATTATAATTTGTCTGCAACCAATACCCCAGCTTTGTTGGAACCTGCGATATCTTTAATTGTTTTATCCCACCAAAACCCATTTCAATAACGGTTTTCCATTGATCCTCGGTTAGGCCATTCATTATCTCGCAAAGGTTTAACAACGGATTCCTAACCCGAATAAGTTTACCATCCATACGAGCGTAGGGAACTCATACAGTTTCTACAACCCTTTTTACCTTTCCTTGTTCTTTCCGTTTCTTCACTGGAGCTTGGAAGTCATCATCTGAATCATTACTCCTGTCATCAATACATTACATCCAACATTAACAAACCAACCAACGCATCTTATTTATTTAAAATATATTAACCCCCAAAAACAAACCTTTTCCACCAGGTTTTGCTTTTTTGTTGCTCCCAACTTCAGTAATACCACATTTTTGCTTCTTTGATGTTGAAGAACCCACATCTGTCATGCTTCGCGTCCCTCTCTTTTTTGGCGCTCACGTTCCACCGGTAACCACACACATAGCAGCTCCTACAAAATATAAGAATTAAAGACAAGCCCTTATTATTGTGTTCGTTTCCTATGGTTTTAAATAAACAGTACTCGTCAAACAAACTAAACACGCACCTGCTACTTGCTTCTCTTTTGTGGTTTTCGATCCAACACTTTCAACTCCCCCCCTTTTTTTACAAACTGAACGCCCAGCGTCATCCACAACTCGCAGCCCTTGCTTTTTCGATGTTGACGATCCAACATCAACCACACATCTCCCAGCTCCTACAACTTATAATAATAACAGTAACACACTTATTAATGTGTTCGTCTAACTGTCTTACACATAAACAGAGCGGTTGACTACAAAACTATAACCTTACCTGCACTTGGCTTCTCAGTTGCAGTTTTTGCTCGAACACTCAGCACTCTCACCTTTGTTTTTAAACCCGAACACTCAGTACCTCCTACAAATTTAAAATTTTTATTATAACACCATCTTTGAGTGCAAAAAATTAAACACATGCCTGTTACTTTCTTCTGACTCGTGTGTTGCAGTCCATCAGTAGCCACTGGCTCCTTCCTTTTTATTACAGATTCATTCCTTGCCTCTTGTCCACCTTAAATAACAGAATATCAACATCTTTTTCTCAAATAAAAAAAAAACTGTTTGTTACAACTACACATACGTTACAGTAATCACTAAATACCTTGGTTCTCGCTTGTCAAGTCAATTGGATTTGAGGCCGTGTTTTTGCATTCGCTAAAGGACGTCATTAACGCAATCCTATTGCTTTTTCTTCTAACTGCTGCACAAAGTTTAAAGACCGGGTCATACAACATCAACTTCCCGGCAAAGGAAATAAGCAACACAGCCTACCACATATCTACAAACACAAATCCAACAGCTACACAAAACCACAACCACGAAACAACTAACAACAACATGACTGCAGCTACATTAGACATAAGCTTATTACCAGCACAAGGAAATCACGCAACCACACACACCCACACCAGCACACACAACACACAACCTTAGACATCACCACAGTCAACTCAAATAACACCACCATAATCCAACACCATGTACACAAACAAGCTTCAACAAGCAACACTAACTGACACACGACTTTCCTGTCCTAACCAACACACAAACAACAACACGCCAAACAACTTCCTTTCATATTTTACCCAACACACTCACACCAACACGCCAGGCTTCTATCTTCCCTACCCTAACCAACACAATAATAACAACACAACAAGCTCCAGGTATTCCTATCCTACCCAACACACTCACAACAACATGACAACCATAAGCCTTTCCTATCCTACCCAACACACTAACAACAACACGACAACCTTCAGGCTTTCCTATCCTAACCAACACCCAACACCAACTTCCCCAAACACTCAACCCAACGTCAAACACCTTCCAGCACAGAAAAAAAAACAAGGTTCAACACAACGAACACCACAGAAAAAGACACCGACCACACTAATTAATAGCACAATCACACAATAACAAGCAAAAAACCAAACAATTAACGGCAATTTGTGCATACCGAAAAAACTAGGGTTTTTTTTAGCCGAATTCTGAAGGAATAAGACACACTTACTTGTGCAAATCCTGTCGATGATATTTAATTATCTCATCTTTATCTCCAATTGTGTTTATATGAGAAGGAGTGATATCAGCGCTAACGTTCGGTAAGATGACTGCCGTTGATGACCATTGACCAGCCAGATTTTAAGCCCTCCCCTTTTTAAAACCAACACGCTTTTACGGTTTTGCCCTTTTCTAACTGTTTTGTTAGTAAAAAACATTTTGTATTGGCTGGAAGAATCTCATCCTTTGGATATACTAACACATGGTTGAGATTATTTCCTACCATTCCTACCCAACACTCGTTTTCTACAATATCCAAACTCTAAGTTTTATTGCATTTTAAAACTAATTGAAAACTCAAGAACCTAATGTGTAAAATTTTCAAAATATTATCCCAATCCCACCCCGTTTTCATTTTTCTGTCCATAGAAACTTCGCGTCGGCCACATCCCCAACAACCTTCAACTCGTTACCATCGACCAACATCACACCTTAACTATTCGGTTAAAACGCATTAAGATCAAAGATGACCATTTCCCAATCATTACCCCAAGTTATTGCGAGTTGATCAAATGCAACGACTGAAATCACGAAACCTTAACCGACCTGAAGCTTAATTAGTTAAAATATAAACACAGACACACTCTTTGAACCCCCCTTCACACTCTAACACTACCCATTTCTATCTTAAACCTCTTTGCAATCAAAACTAGTGTTCATCTTTACCGGAACTCTGGTGAAGCCGAACCACATCAATTCACCAATGATTGGTAAAACATCTTATGCATTTTATTAGTCTGAGTCTAAGGATCGAAAGCACTCTGTCAATTGCGTAAGATAGAGGGATACAACGTTCAACTTAGGGATGCATTAATCTAGGTTTTATATATTTAGGGGTCTAATTTGGGAATGTTGCTTGTAAATAATCAAAACCAGTTCTTAATCAAGTATGCCATTTGCCCTAATGGCTAATATACAAGCTTCCAAGACTTGAACTGCCTGGAAACCCGGGTTCTAGTCTTGCAACCCACATCCTTTTGTTTTATAATTCTTTTGTTTCATTTTGATATATATTGTAAGGCCCCGAACCCCGGGAACCCCACAGTTGGTAATCATTCAAAACACTCGTAAAAATAATTAAACTTAAAAACAATTCTTTTCATTAAAATAAGAATCACAGAGTATAATTCGGCGGAAAACGTAAATAAGTAAATGAGTTCCCAAAACCTGGGAATTTTGCCCAAAACCAACATAATTATCTTTAAATAAAAATTTTTAAAAATAAATGTTTAATAATAAAATCTTCAATTCCCGTATGCCCTTCACCGTCCAAGTAGCTTCGTGCACATCCAAGAGATAAGGCATCTTCTTCCTCACCTGAAACTCACACTAACATGCACACAAAGTCAGCTTAAGCTGAGTGAGTTCAAGTTTTAAATAAGTAACAAAAGTCTTAATAATCATTCCAACGGTTTTAAACTGTAAACGAAAATACATCAGTTAGGTCACCACATTCAATAAATAATCATCCTTACGTATGAACATCTATATACATCTCTATACGTGCATTCCTATATATTAATTATTCGTCTAATTACTATTTTAAAATTGTTTACTTTACTACTGTTTAGTCGTAAATATTTATAAATACAAATCATCAAATAAATTGTGCAAAGTCCTCCCAATTATTTACGCTTATTTTAATCAAAATTCCTAAAGGTATCCCCAAAATTTGTATAAGAACAATAAATCCCTTACTGTCGTAGATTCCCGTTTTGTTTAGACTCGTTGTTGAATTTTAGCATATGCATTTACTTGTTTAGGATAATCTATTGTGGTGTTTCGCATCATACCATACTCGTCTTAAAAGTCTAATTAATCACTTCCTTAATCAAGATGAGTATTCATACCCCGTTTTCACTTTTATACATTTGGGGCTAACATTTATACCTATCAAAGTTTCTTAAGTTTTGTTTCAATTACTTATTACAATTTAATATCATGTTTTTGCGTGTTAAATTACATGATATATGCTTATGCCTCGTGTTTCATGATTAAGTGTTTATTTGTGTCATTGTGTTTGGTTATCAATCTCAACACCATATTTTAAACTCAAACTCAAAGATGCTATATATCAATCTTAATATTGAAAATGATCATATCACTTACTGATATATGATTGGATTTTATGCCAACGATAATGAATACACATTTAATTTTACTTACTCTTACATTTGGATTTTATGCCAATGACAATGAGTACACATTTATTTTTACATTCTGATATATGCTTGAATTTATGCCAACGACAAGTGAATTGTATTTTTTCAATATATATATATATATATATATATATATATATATTTCAAACTTATACGCTTCAAAGTTCATACGTATCAAATCTATTTCTTGCGTATAAAGGGCCATACACTTGTTGATTCAGGAGTATGGGAATTTTTAATATTCATGCATATGGGAATTTCAATAAAGATGATTCAACATGTTTGAAAGATGGTTATCATTATTTCACGGAAAAGACTCCCCCCCCGATTAAAAAAAAATTTTGAAAATTTTTCTTAAATGAAAAGTTCTTCTATGCTTCAAAGTTCATATTACATAAAGGGTCCTACGCCTGTTGATTTAGGAGTATGGGGGGTGTTTAATGTTCATACACATAGGCAACATGCTTGAAAGATGCTTATCATTCTTTCACAGAAAAGATGGGTGCCCCTAATTACAAAAAAACATTTTAGAAAATTTTTCTTAAATGAAAAGTTTCTAAGATCATCTGAGTAAGAGGGACATTCTTCTTGAAAATCATGATAAAAATATTTTCAACTCAACATTTCACGAGTATTTATTGCCCAAGGAGGAGGATACTACTAATTAAAGGAATGCGTTTATTAGTTTTTATGAAGATTATACAATAACTTGCCGAATTTATCAAGAAAAGAGGGAAGATAAAACTTCAAATGAGTTGATTATTATTGATATCTTCCCAGTTTTATAACATTTCTTGATAAATTAATGCAATTTTAGGTGGTAATATGTGCTTACAAAGCTATGTTAAACCGAGTTCAAGATTAAACTATTGCAAAATTTCTTGGATTAATTTTGGGTCATTAGATATTGAAACCTGATTATGTGGGAAACAAATGTCTGTCTGGTTACTTTTTTTTGAAGGGGACTATTTATATTTTAAACCTCACTATGTTGAGTATGAGTATTCAAAGGATTACTTCAGTTGAAGGCGAAGATTTTCGAATGGGTTGATTTTATGAAGAATACTAAACAGTTATCATCGAATTGAAGAATCAGATTGTTCGTTATCAAGTAACGAATGTTGAAACTCTGCATCATATGCCTAAAACATTCGAAAATGAGGTTTAATGGGCTATAATATAGTAGAAGTGTTATCGAGAGAGGGATTTACTTCGAGCAAGCCATTGCACTTCAATCAAAGGATTTACTTCCTTGAGCATGATGTCTGCTACCGAGTAGGATAGTTCTTCAAATATATTCCAAGTGTTTAGTCCGAGCAGACTAAAACTTCCACAAACATAGGATGTTCTTGAGCACAAGTTTACTATATGAGAAAACCTGGAAACGAGAAAATGCTTAAAATAAGTTCCCGACCAACTTAGCGGGTCAAGCCAGTGCTATTTGAATAAAGAAGATCACAAGCATACTGGTAAGAGTTTGAAATTTGACTTAGTGTTACTCCTAGCAAGGTTCAGTCTCGAGCAACCTAAACAGTGCACGGGCAGACTAAAGTTGTTCAAATAAAAACTACGTTAAAGACTGAAGTAATTTAAGAAAATTTTGGCCTTGCTTGTGAAGATAAAGCTTGTTTGAGAGGAATCTTTGCCTGTCGCAAATATTCTAAGTATTTGCTTGCTCAAAATTTGTAAGGCCCCGAACCCCAGGAATCTCACAGTTAGTAATCATACAAAACACTAATAAAATATTTAAACACAAAAAAATCAATCGTTCCATTAAGCAACCAATTTCAGAGTAAAATTCAGCGGAAAACGTAAATAATAAAATAAGTTCCCAAAACCCGGGAATTTTGCCCAAAACCAACATAATTATCTTTAATAAAAATTTTTAAAAAGAAATGTTTAATAATAAAGTCTTCAAATCCCGTATGCCCTTCACCGTCCAAGTAGCTTCGTGCACGTCCAAGCGATAAGGCATCCTTTTCCTAACCTAAAACTCACAATAACATGCACACAAAGTCAGCTTAAGCTGAGTGAGTTTAAGTTTTAAATAAGTAACAAAAGTCTTAATAATCATGCCAACGGTTTTAAAACTGTAAACGGAAATTCATCAGTTAGGTCATCACATTTAACAAATAATCATCCTTACGTATGAACCTCTCTATACGTGCATTCCTATATATATATATATAACATTCAATAATAAAATTCAGGGCCGAGAAAACGTACAACCCCAACTCGTAACCTTCCATTCAACGCATGCAAACACGAAGTAGGCATACGTAACATTCCGTAGTCGATAACGACTACAACATTTGCCAAATACTGGCCATACAATAATATATATACATACACACATTCTATAACATTCCAAGGCCTACCTACCAATACTAGCAAGCCTATGCAAAATAGTTTAAAACATTTCATCAAGCAAAATCGCTTAGGTGTGTATGCTAGCCCAAAACTTAAAAAGAGTTAAAAGGGGCATCATGAACTCACCTGAGGTCAACCAAACACCAGCAACGAGCTAAGGACTCCCTAAGTGCTCACTCACAAGTAAGGGCCTGTAAATTGCACACAACACGTCACTAAACTGGCCGTAAGAACAAACTTGCCTAATGGGCCGTTCAAGCCCAACACTTTGGCCAGAGGCCCAACAACTTGGCCCGAGGCCCAACCCATACCCAATTACTTTACCTCAGCCCCTAAAACCTTTCAATTAACCAAATCTACCCTACGATCATGGTCGGGGCTAACCATGATGCACAACTCACCCGCCGGTAATCAAATCGAGTTGAATACGCGCGTAATAAATCTTAAAAACAATTTGCCAAATAAATCAGCCCCAAATGGACCAAATTCCCATCTTAACCTTTTCATACATCATAATTATGTCACCCGAGTTGATAGGGTTGACGGTTCCTTTTTACAACTCTCAATTTAACATTTAAACGACAATTCGCGCACCGCCGACTCGATTGACCAATCACCAACCAAATCAGCCCCGAGTATCAAAAAAATAATTTTTCCACAGCCCTAGGGCCATGCAAACTGATTCGGTTGGTCATTCAATCGATTAACACATCAAACTCAACAATTGACAATTCTACACCTAATAAACCCTAGTTTTCGAACTAAAATCGATTGACCGACCTAACCACCTCCAATGGCCATGAAATTTTAATATGATGTAAATGCCATACCTGGGAATCTTTCTACACCAGAAAGTCTAATTTTTATCCACGGGAAGTGGGTCAATTGCACCTTGACCGAAATCTGTCCAACGAAAAGTATCGGCAAAATTGAGCATCAAAACGATTAGGGGTGAAAGAAAAGAGTGTTGGGGATTGTAGTACATACCTTGAACTACTTCTAAGTGCCTTGGAATCGCTCAAAAAGTCGAAGCAAAGAGGGGGGGGGGGTGTTCTTCGGCCGATCGCAGCTGAGGTTAGGGTTAGGGTTAACCTTTTGTTTTATGATATAAAAGAAAAGTTACATCCAAGTCCCTCCAATTTGAAACATAAGGCATTATGGAAGAAAAGTTAAATGGTTTAACGTACCGAGATGACGCAAAGGCTTCTGAGAAACGTCGGATAAATCCCGAGAGTTATACATACTCTACAAGCTTTAATTCTTGAAACCAGAATTAACGGGCATTACAAAATTAGTCCCTAGCATACTCGAAGATTACAAGGTCAATGGAGCCATGCTCGTCATTGATATAGCTTTATTAAAGACCTTTTACACTTATCTAATTTACTGTGTAATTAATGATTAGGGTTTCTAGAAGGAGTGTCATAATCCATATATAAGGAATGATTGTTAGCATTGAATGAAAATCTCTGCACACCTAAGATTTACTGAATAGACATACTGTGCCGACATTCCTCTAAAACCCTAGTATTCAATTTGTACCTCATTGAATGATACATATGAATGAAAATCTTTTGAGTTAATTTGATCTGTGTTCTTTCCTGTTTTAGTAGCCTACTAGTTATAGTTGATTCTGCCAGCTATTGTTAGTGTTCTTCGTTATTATCCATCTTGTGTCTTTGCGTTCTTGTGTGTTGCCATTTGAATCACGAGAGTGGTGGTTCTAACAAGTGGTATCAAAGCTAGTTTAGTTCATTGAAGAACATTTGAGCCGCTGAAATTTGTTTTCAACATTGAATTTCTGCAATTTGAGCGAAATTTTGAAGAATGAAGATGATGACGTCAGCTGAGCACTGCTCCATTGGCTAATGACGTCACTACAGCTATTTTTGTTCATGTGTCTTCGGATCTGCTAAAATTTGAGGTTTAAAAGTGTTCTAATCTTAGATCTATATTATTTTACTAAGTATTTGCTTTAGATCTTGATTTGAATCCATTTTTAACACCTACTTGTTTCAGACATGACTTAGTTTTTGTTAGATCTAGAAGTTTTATTTAAAATTGGTAAGTTTTGAAATCTTCCATGTAAATTTAGGGTTTGTGTAAAATTTAAAATTAAAAAAAATATATAAAAATATTGTTTAAATTTCTATAAAATCTTTCAAAACTCAAACAAAAAATGGATCCAGATAAGGAGGTTTCTACTAACAAAATTCCAAGATTGATTGGGCAGTTAAACTTCATTAATTGGAAGGTCACGTTTCAAGTAGTAGTAAGCTATAATGATCCAAATGTTTGGTAATCCATAAGAGAAGGCCCTTATGTACCTGATGCAGTTGCACCACCAAATCAAGCTACTGATTGAGCCATGTTAACGAGAGATGAAAAGGCTTTATATATGTTTAAGTTGGGTATTTTATGGGAGATTTTGACAAGTGTTCAACATCATGTCACAACCAAAGCTATGCATGATGTTGTAATTGACATGTTTGAAGGTAATGCTGAACTGAAAGAGAGAAAAAAAGGCAGAGTCAAGCAACAAATTGATAGGTTCATGTTCAAATCTGGTGAGAGGTCTGTATTACATAGGTGTGTTGCCATTGTAAATGAAATCAGAACCATTGATTTAGTGATTACTGATAATGATCTGAACAAGAAACTTCTATCTTTTTTATCTGGTGAATGGTACACAGCAAAACTAAGTTCATCAAGGAGAAGACAAATTTTACGACCATGAAATTAGATGCTGTAATTGCTTTCTTGCAAGCTGCTGAGATAGAGACTATTAAGAATCACATGAGCAAGGAAGATAAGCCAAGTTTTCCTGTGGCTAATGCTCCAATGGGTAGTCTAAATTTGAGATCCCCTCAACAAATTCTAATCATATAAGAACCCTCAGAATTTGTTGAATCTTCTAAAATCTATCCTGTTGCTCAAAGTGTGACATCTACTAGTCAACCAAGACAATGTACAAATTATAGAAGATGCAGAATCATCCTAACCACCAAGTGTTCAAGAACCAGCAAGTCCATCACAACAACAAAGTCCTGAATATCAAGAATTATTCTCTATGTTCACAGAGTCTTATAATGCATTTGTTGCAAAGAATTTGATTCACATAAGTGTCATCCAAGAAGACCTTGAGCAAATTGATGCCGATAACTTGAAAGATATTGACATCAAGTAGCCGGCTGCCATGTGTGCTCTGAGGAAAAAGACATTTTATAACAGGACATGAAGGTCAAGTTTTGCTAGTCCAAATGACAAGATTGGATGAGACAAATCCAAGGCTATTTGTTACAATTGTTAACAACCAGGTCACTTTGCAAGGGAGTGCAATCTTCCAAAACTCTTCAACAATCAGCCTCAAGCCTTTAACAATCAAAACCACTTGAACCACAACCAAATCCACAACAACCAAAAATAAAATTTCAATAACCAAAGAAATCAAACTTATCAACAAAATCAGAATCCCTATCCTCAAGCTAGACAGAATAAACCCCAAAATGACTTCCAACAACCTCCTTAACAACCACAAAACAATGTTGCTCCATAAGGAAATCAAGCACCACAAAATCAACCAAGAAACATCAAAACCAATCCAATAATGTCAATCAACAACCACAAGAACCAAGGCATTGTGGCTGTTACTCCTGAGCATCAACAAGATGGTTATTTTGATTGGAGTAACCATGCAAGAGCAAATGTTGCCTTTATGGATAACATCAAGAATAAAGCTGAATCTTCTTCATCTAATGTACCTATTAAGCCTTTAATTTTTGAATTATACCTATTAATTGATGAATTGAAAAAGGAAAATGGTGGTTTGAAAGCTAAGATTAGTAAAAGAATAGAATCGTTGAAGTGTATGA
Source organism: Bidens hawaiensis (assembly GCF_021521415.1). Lineage (NCBI taxonomy): Eukaryota > Viridiplantae > Streptophyta > Magnoliopsida > Asterales > Asteraceae > Bidens > Bidens hawaiensis. The sequence goes on from NW_027492160.1 coordinate 44,152, forward strand.
AGAGAGTGAAAAGACTTATGAGAAGCAAGTTAAAAATGCTGAAGATGATTGCATTGAGGGGTTAAGACTTCAATCAAGATACAGGGTCGAGATTGATGGCTTAAGGATTATGTTCATAGAGCAAAATTTGAAGTGTATGGAGTTGGAAATCCAAGTTGATTTCTTGAAGAATCTTGTTTCTACCAGTATTATCATTGGAAAAAGAAGGAAGTGAAACCAGAAGATAAATACAAATCCGTTCCTCCACCATTCAATGATAATTACTCTTTGAAAATTGATAAGAAAAAGAGAGAATCTTACTTAAATTAATTTAAGACTGTATTTGAAGACAAAGAGGAATTTATGAAACAATATGAGAATGTTGTAGTTGATAAGGAAGGTGTATTTGTTTTTTTTTTCAGAGACAGACTTCAGTGAAACAAAACATATTCAGTATTGAAGATAAAATCTTAATTAAATCTGAAGAAGTGAAGTGTGAGACAGTCTAACATGAGTCAAGTGAAGATGGTAATCATTCATCATGTTGCTGTAGTTTCAAAATTTCTCTTGAGTGCTACTTTAGCAAGAAGAACAAGTCACCAAAACAAACACCAAAGAAGAATCAGTATTATCCATAAATTTACCCAGTCTACTCCAATTATGAAGTGTTTGACATTTTGGTGATCCTTTACTATTGCCAAAAAGGGACAGACCTAGTCCTGAATGGTATGCCAAAAGCAGTGGTAAATACAAGCCACCAAAAAAGATTAGCTTCAAGAAAGGAAGCAAACCACAACATGAAGAAAAGGTCAACTTCTCAGTTCTAATTCAAGTGGACTATAAAAAATATGCTTGGATGAAGATGCCAAGACCTAGTTAAAGATTCAAAAGAAGTCAAGGTTCAACTTCAAGCAGTGAAGAGTTGGGTTATTATGGGAAAGTTTGGTGCAAGCATTGTGATGTCTATGGACATCATATTGATTCTTGTTGGTATAAAATGATAATCAACGTAATGATTTTCCTAATTCAAAGGTTTTTGGTCAAGACTTTGGACTTTACAAGAAGAAATACAATGCTTATCTTGACAAGGGCAAGGGAGTAGTTAAGAAAGTTGAAGTATCAGATGGCAAGAAATTTGAATTTCCGTAACAAAGAAGTCATACTTAAAGTATGTGAAAAAGCAAGAGATTGTTAAGCCTAAGGTGAATGAGAAAGTTGGAAAGAAAAGGATTATGGAGAAGAAAACATCAAATGATGTCTAAGTTGTTAAGCCAGTCATTCAAAAGAAATCAAAAGATGAAAGAAAACATGATAATTACTAACGAGTTTTGCAAAAGATTCAAAAGGATTTAATTAGGTTAAAAAGGACCTTATAAGAAAGAAGGGATGATATTGTTAATGGTGTTAAAAAGCCTGATTCAGCTTCTGAATTTGTTAAAAGGATGGAAAAGAATAGTGGGCAATTTGAAGTTGTGAATACTGAGGATCCAGATATATTAGAAATTGAGAGGAAACAAGCCTCGCTGGCTTGTATTTCTCTCCAGCACTAATCAGTTTTTCTTTTATGTGCAGGAACAATCTATGGAAATTGAAGATGCATGATACATGGATAGTGAATGTTTCAGGCACATGACCTATGACAGGAGGTCATTGGTTAACGATGGAGAAAACTATGAAGGACCAGTTGCCTTTGGTAGTGATGGGAATGGAGGAAAGATTATTGGAAAAGGAATATTTTCAAATGGCAGAGTGTCTTTTGATAATGTATATTATGTTGAAGGGTTGAAGTATAGCTTTTTGAGTATTTTAAAAGTTTGTAACAATGATTATAAAGTGGAATTTGATGATAATAATTGTTACATTCTCAAGCTGGAATTTGGGATACCTCCAAAGATGATTATGATGATTGCACCAAGGAATGAGAGCTTTTATGAATTGAATATGAAAGAGGCCATTCCCAAGGGTGGTGCATATTTTATTTCTAAAGCTTCAAAGAATGACTCAAGGATATGGTATAGAAAATTGTGTCATTTGAAATTTAAAAACATGAACAAATTGGTCAAGGGTGAGCATGTAATTGGTTTGCCTACAAGGAGTTTCTAATTAATGAAAAATGTTCCTCATGCTTGAAAGGGAAACAACAAAATCATCCCACAAGACTAAGCTTATAAGCTCAATTGATCAAGTCCTTGAATTGCTCCTTATGTGTGTTTCTGTAGGTCCTTGAAATGAATCGATACAAGAGATATCATAAACTCTAAGGGTGTGGAATCCCATTAGTGTTTGATAACGAGTATTAATATAAACAAGAACAATAGAATTAACAATCAAACCAAACGATTACTCTGTATTTAATTATAACTTTGTATCGTTCAATACACGATAACACTTCACAAGTTAACAGCTATCAGAATGAACAACCTTATACCCTAGGCCGAAGATATGTTTTTATAACAAATATCTTCGCCTTTTACATATTAGGTGACGTTATTTCAACTTAGCTTAATCCACAACTTCCCTTATAGCTAACCATCAAACAAAAAACAGAAACACAAACTACTGTTCATTACAAATAAGACTTTCTCTTGCACACCAAAATGCACCAACAGACTCCCTCTTGGCAGTAGCTCTACTTATTTTTTGTTTTTATTCATCCTGCAATCCAACACCATCTTAAAGCAAAGCTTCAAGCATGCTCTTTGTGTCTCACACAAACCGAGACAACCCCTTCGTACTTCTTTCCTTCTGACCTCCATGCAGAAATTTAAAAGATCTTGATGTCATGGAGTACTTGAAAATCAGATTTAGAAAGATTTACCAAGTGCATCGGATCATACACTCTCAACAGCTCTTACTCGTTCTCATCCTCCATCACTACCTTGGCATTCTCACTATCAACACCCTATAGCTTCATAATCTTTAACACGTCTTGAGGCATAGGATTCATCGGCACTTTTTTCAAACATCTAACGGGTGTGTATTTTACCATCGTCCATGGTCTCCCGTTAGATATAACCCCCATCTCAACATCTTCCACATACGTACCTTTTTAAGGCTTCAACAAGGTAAACGTTTTATTTTTTACTTCCTTCCAGATAATCTTCTTAACCCAATCAGCAAAATGTTTTCTTTCCTTTATTGATCAGCTTCATTCCTGCCAAATCCTTTACCTCACATTCAGATAAAGTGTTGACAGATCTCAAGTACCTAGGAAATTACTGAATCCGATCATATGTTTCCAACACAAAGAACTTCAGCTTATCATCATACAACCAAGTCGTAATTCCCTTCTTCGACTCACTCAGTCCCTTGATGTTGTAACTTTTCTTGAACGTGGGTGAAACTCCTAGTTTTATCTGTCTCACAAACCAGTTAGCATACCCCTCTTTCCATCAGGGTAGCTCTTCCCACTCGGACTCATCAACTTCCACATCAACAAGTTTAGAAATCTTGTTCAAATCCACTGATTCATCAGGATTAACCCAAACTTATTCTCTTACAGGGGATGTGTGACATTTGATCTAAAACAAGGTACACCTCAGTACGTATTTACCGATTAAGCAAATAAACGCCTTTTGCGTAACAAACGAACGATTAACCGAACGGGTCGAGTTATGACCTAGATATCTCGGGGGGCCATCTATAAGTGATATACGATCTATACAAGCTAAAACATTAGAAATATGGCCTTAGTTTGATAGCAAACAAGTTAAACAAAAACATGCTCGTTTAACTACCCGCTATAGATTTAAACGCAAAAGATAGTTACAAACCAAGCATTGTATCATTCGTTAAGCCGAAAAAGACTTACCAAACACTTATTTGAAATGTTTTAAGTGATCCGTGAAAATATTTTTGATTTTTACAAACATATAGAATGCTTTTATAATTTTACACAAAACTAGCCGAAAAACACTCGTTTTCGCGCTGTTTAACGCACCTGATAAGTTTTTCACGCCAAAAACCGAACCTGAATTAAATTTGGACCGGGCTTTTTGTGTTTGGGCTTGAGAAATCAGAAACTTGGGCCAAAATGGGCCCAAAGTGGGCCCATGGACCTCCGATCGCAACAGCAAACCCCCCCTTTTGGTTCTTTCATATTTAAACTAGATACAAGATATTTTGGCCTCATTTTCTTGAAAACTCTGGACATAAACTCTGTTCCAGCCAAAAACAGCAAGAAAACCTAAGGTAAGGGCTTAAATAAGTAGCTTTTATACTTGTTTAAACTTGTTTAATACCATAAAAACATGTCTTGATTACTAAAAATCATTCCTAACCTTGTAAAAATCCTAAAAATGGTCCATAAACATGTTTTGATCATACACATGGTAAGGAACCTGTTTTGATAGTTTTTTTTGGCCATAAACACGGATTAAAGGGTTGAAACGGCTTTTTTACGGTTCAAAAGGTCGTTTTTGTGCACTAGCCGAAATCCTAAGTTAAGGGCTGTTATGTTGATGAAAAATTGCTTGGTTTGTGATATAGGACTTGTACCTAGCTTTCCTAGAAGAACAAGAACCTGAAAACTTGATTAAAAAGTCGGAAATGAGCCAAACCCGCTAAGGTAATGTCGAAACACTCGCTTACGGGCTATTTAGGTTAAGGTTGTGATGTGCATATTTTTAGGACTTGAAATTTTTCAGGGACATTAGGGATCATGTCAGTGAGTCCCTGTTCAAATTTGGTAATTTTCAACCATCCGAGAATATTTGGCGAATTTATTACCGAATTAGAACGTTTATTTGGGAAAAATAGCTAAAATACTTCAAAAATTATGAAATTTTTCTAGGAACTCATATTTGATGTATTTTGATCACATATGAATTTTGGGATCATTTGGAGAAGTTTAAAGGTTGTTTGTTTATTTGCGTTCGTGTGAATTTTTATAGCCGAATTTGGGCTGAAAAGAATATCGCACGAACTTTTTACATTCTGGAATTGATACAGGTTGTTTTGGGACATGATTTGAGTATTCAGGAAATTTTGTGGAATTTTTGGAAATTGTTTGGGGTAAACGGACGATTTTCAGGCGAAATATAGCTGATAAAATGAATTTATATAAATTAATTAAATCAGTAAATAAATTCCAGAAATATTTTTATTAAAATATGCATATTTTAATTGATAAGTGGTTAAATTTTCATAATTTAATGATTAACGGTTAATTAATTATGCTAATCTGAATATTAAACAAATTCAGTTTTTATAACAACCGACAAGTTCGCGACTAGTGAACATGCGGGAAAATCAAAACAGCAAGAGTGATCAAAAATCATATGTTTGGACTAATTAAGTGAAAATGAACTTTTTTATGAGAAACCTGGACAATCGGGGTGGATTGTGCGCGTTTCTTCTCAAATCAAACTGAATAAATGGAAACGGGCCCTGTGGCTAATCCGGGACCCCAGTATGTGATCTTTCTTTATAACTTAATCATGTTATTAACCAATACATTTACCCAAGCTTATTTTCCCATAACTGTTTTCTGAACGCGTAAACGAACAACTTGGCCCAGCTGGGAAAACTGGAATCTGAGTCAAGTTTAGTTTTAAGTATTAGACATTGAACAAAATCATAACCTAAGCCTATTGCCACTTTTTGGGCGTTCCAACTACACCAAGATTAGTTATACAGGCCAGATTAGTATTGAGATTATAATAATATTAAAATATTAATATTATTATAATATTGATTATAGGAACTACTGATAGCGGACCGAACAAACCACGAGCTGATACAGTACCGAATATCTACTAAACCGTGAGTTTCATGACCCCACTTTTAAACTGTTTTATGAACTTTTGGGGTGAAAACCATGTTTGATTACATATACATATCTGAAACATGTACTGATGTGAATTATCTAAGTGCTAACACACGAAAGTCCCCACGATCACAGTGATTAACTTCGAGCCGGTGGCTTGTGAATAGTACTATTGGTTTGACAAACCAAAACGGAGCCGGAACGGGTTGCCGAGACACCAAAACCGTTTGCACCTGACCATAATTTTTACGAACCAGCTATGTAGTGTTAGACATAGCTACCAGGGCATGTTGTGGGCGGAAAGGGGCCACAGTGGTTGATTGAGCGTGGGAAATGGAGGCACGCAACACGAACAGTCCAGGCTTCACTGTAGCTTAGAATAATTACATCACATACATCATTTACATACATACATACTTATCTCATGATTACAAGTACTGACTTGTGAATACTCATTACTGTTTTCTTGAAACTCGTGAAACTCACCAACTCTAGTAGTTGACCCGTTTTAAACTGCTTTTCAGGTGTACCTAAATCGGAATGATTGGGTGATTTGTCACGTGCCTGAAGTGTGTGGGTGATGCTATGTGAATAGAAGCAAGGGTGTTAGTAGTAAGAATGTATAGTTAATGAACTAGTTCTGTTTATATCACCTAGACTGGAAAACAACGATAGAACAAAGAAATGTAATATATTGTAAATTAGTTTGTAATGTTTCTTTATAAATGATGTGTTGATATCAAAGGTGTCTGTTACATTCCCATTTTACGCTTCTGCATTGTGCTAGTCGGGGTGTGACAGGATGGTATAACATGCTCTACCCCCTCTTCAACTATCTCACCTTCTTCCAAGGTGTCATCCATCACAATATTTTCACATATTTCTCTAATATTTTCCTCTTGTAACTCCTCACCATCATCCAATGTCACATCAAACTTATCCAAATCTTGAAGAGCACCAATATCTTCATCAAAAACAGTATCATCACCAGTACCAGCTCCCTGTTGACTTGACTCCCCTGAGTTGTAGCTCGAGTACCAAGCACTTGTGAAGTGATTGGCGTCTCACCACCTTCACCTTTCAATTCATTGGGATCATCGTCAGTATCATCACGTCTTATGTTTCTTAAAACATCTTCTCTACAACTACTATCCCCCTTAGATGCTAAGTACTTTTTAAGAACATCAATGACCTTATCTTGTTCAATGTGCAGAGTTGTCTGGATCTGATTCTCTGCAATGAGTCTATGAATTGCTTGATTTTGAATTAGATTAATCTGAGACTACTCCGCCACCACTCGTTCTAACTCAGTGATTCTCTAATGATCAAAGAGATTAATATCAAAAGTAACATGAACCTTTGGAGCAGACTGAGCATATGAAAGAGAAAAATCAACCCCTGTAGACGGAATCGGAAACGATGGAGAAGATGGTGGTAGAGACACAGGTATACCCGATGTAGCCATAATCGTCGAATCAATAAATAAAGACTCCACATCAGTAGGTGTCAAAGAAACCTGTTGTAAAGATACAATAACCGGTGCATCCAAAGCCACCGTAGAATTACCACTTGTAACCAAACCAACAAACATATCAGGAACTGGTACACTAACCAATGTTTGAGGCATAGAAGTAACCTTAACAGAACTTGAACCCTCACCAATCCTTAGTCCCTTAGTTCGTCGAACCAAATTGAAATTATCTGCCTCTGAATCCTCATCATCACTTGCAATATCAAAATCGGAATCCTCATAACCTACAACAAGTTACTTATTCTTATTAGCTTGAATTCTATGTTATAGAGCCAAATAATGATGTGTCTCATCAACCTCCTTAGAGGAACTATCAGACTCAGTAGCCTCAGAAGAACGAGGAGTAGAAGGCTCAGCAACAGCTTGTGAAACAACATGCATATCCAAACCAAAATCAAAAGCATCAATATCTAAATTAATATTCTCTGCCCCTTGAGGAAGAACATTCTCATGCTGCACTTCATGATTATGTTGTGGCGGAACAACCGGTTCCGGAGGATGTTGTGGTACAACCTCCGGCTGTGGATCAATAGCAGCAACTGGAGCATCTAACAACTCATCATTTGACAGGGACACGTAAAACGGATCCACAATAACTCCAAAAAAAGTAGTAGGATGTGGTCTTAACTCAGGCCGGCTCCTAGAACACGATGAACGACATGGTGCATAAATCCTTTTATTAATACCGTCGACACAATTAATCGGCCGACGTTGAGGCAAAATAGGAGAAACATGATTAAGTTTCATCTATAAAATTCTGGGATGCAATAAAAACCTTTGCCTGCTTGTAGCTCTCCTCTGATTATCCATCTAATAGAAAATCATCTGACTAAAACTATATGGCTTTTTATAAACTAACGACGCCATGACCGACTTGTTAGGATCGGGATCTTGTGTCACAAGTAAAACAAATGACAAGAACACACTAGGGCTGGCATATCGTGTATACTCGTACACGATAAGACATGAACACGATAAGACACGAACACGAAATGGGTATACATGTAGACGACACAAAAACTTTTCGTGTACATGTATCCTAAACACGAACACGAACCTGTTAATACCTGTAATACACGATAATACACGATAAGAGCTGTTTAGTAACACATATTTGACAACCTGTTTAGGGAAATAAAAGTCGTCAAAAGTTCATAAAAGTCTTAAAATAAAACATAAATCCATGATCCTTAACAATTTTAAGACAAAAAACCATAGAAGCAAACAATAACAAGCAAACAAAAGTCGTTGAATGTTCATAAAAGTCTTAAAATAAAGCATCCGAATTCTAATCAAACAACATGAAGTTCCAAACTTCCAAGCTCCAATTTGTCTTTCTTTTCAAATCTTCAATTCCAAGCAAGCAAACAATCAAACCTACACACAAAATAAGCATAGTCAATTAGTCATATTAATCATATGGACAATTGGGCATATTCATATAGTTTTATCAAGCAACATTACTAAGTAGAAGGAAGCACCGGCGGGCGGCGACGACTCTGACAACAGAGAGGAGAAACTAAGAAAGTCCGGTGAGGAAGTGGTGCCGGCTGAGAAGTGGTGGCAGAGGAATCACCGGAGAAGGGCGGCGGGCGAAGAGAGGTTTGGCCGGAGAAGTGGTGGCGGTGACGGAGAAGTGAGTTAGGGTTTCGAAATGCGAAAGTGGAAACGGGAGTTAGGGTATGGGGATAAATGGATAATAATAGTTTATAATTATAATATTATATATATATATATATATATATTTAATTATAATAATCTAACCAGGTACTTAAAGGTAAACAGGTATTTTACCTGTTTAGACACAAAAATTAACAGGTAAATTCGTGTCTACCTGTTTAGTACACGAAACCTGTTAAGGCCTTACCGTTACCTATTAAAGTCGTGTAGGTACGTGTCGTGTATTCGTGTCTCGTGTATAAATTGCCAGCCCTAGAACACACATAGGAGATCTGAATATGAAGACCCTATGATTATACCGACGAAATCAGTATAATCAGGATGTTGGCTTAGATATATGATTGAATAAAACACTAACAAAATACTCAAAGATTCCAATATATTAGAATGATTCGTTCAAGAACAATGGAAGTGTTTAAAGGATTTTCATGGAGCGTCTAGGGTTTTGATATTCAATGACGGCCGTACTAGGTTACATAAATGGGGTCTTAATATCTCATTAATCGTTTATGCACCTGTACCAATTATGTAAACCTAGTATTCTATTTATAAGGCCCATAGATGTTCCTTCTAGAAACGCTAATGATTACATAATGATTGAGAATAAATACAAGTGTAAAACAGGTCTTCGGGTATGATATATCCTTGTCGAGCAGACCTTGTAATACAGAGTATGCTTGAAACATGTCTTCGAGCAAACTTTACTTAGAATATATTCCTTAGAAAATATTCTACTCCAGCAGACTTCAATCTTCATGACGTATTCCAACTTTGCTCGAATAAGTCCCATGAGCAAACATATTATTCTAGATCTCTTCAATCTTTACTTAGGATTTATTGATAACAACTCTAGTTTGCTCGGGTACTGAAACTTGCTCGAGATTGAACCATGCTTGAAGCTTTACTTAGAACATATTGAGGTCATCCTTTATTGTATCCATGCTCGACCCACCAAAGTGCTCGTACAACTTGGTTTTAGCTGGATAGATCAAGTGTTTTCTTGGATAACAAACTGTGCTTGATGAAGAACATCATTGCTCAACGAAGTGTAGCTTTCTCGAAGCTTTCAACACTTTGAAGAATTCCCAAAGATAATCTTACAACCGCAAGATATCATGCTCGAGGTAGTAACTCCATGCTAGAAGGTCCAAGCTTGCTCGAGTTTCATACTTAGCCATTTTTCGAGGATTTTGAGAAGATTCCAATCTTCCTTATCAATTTTCCGACCCAACAATCTTCCCTTAGATTGGAACAAGCTCAGATGCACCACTACATACATGCATTTACTCACACTTTTGTCAACATACGTATCACAAATCATATGAAAATCAAATAGTCATTACATTACATACTCAAGATTCTACCTTCAAGGCATTACACATCAAATTACATAGTTATCAAATTTCACAAATAAAACAAAATACACAAAAAGATAAAAATTACAAAGATCATAAGAATACTCCCTTTAGCACAAATCTTGTAATTTTTCACCTTTCACTCTAGCCTCTTTGCCCTGTTAATTTTTCTATTTCTAATGGCTGCGTCTCTTTGTTTAAACATGTCTAATTCCACATACACAGTTGAGTCCAACAGTATCTCCACCCTCATGATGTTGGCTAAGTCCTGAATATGTATGAACTCCAATTCAGAGTCATTTTCAACAATTGCAAGGACATCCCCTTCTGATTTTCTTAGGGTGACTGTCTCACATCTCTTGTTAAAGGTTAAGCTTGTAATTCTTCCATTTTGCTGGACTTCTAAATTAGGCACCATCATCTCTCTCCTCATAGCAATGCTTTCTCTAAGTGTTCTTTTTGTTGAGTTAGCAGTAGTGATCTTCTTTTGTCCACTAGAGCTTGATGGTCCATGTTTCTTTGAAGTGTCTTTTTGCCTAGGTTGTAAGAATGTATACTCTGCCCATCTGACATCCCTTAGTCTTTTATCTCTCCTTGTTTTCTCAACATCTGTATACTCCCACTTTCTTTTCTTGTCCGACAGAGGAAATCCATTTCTGTGTTGCTCGTGTAAATACTTGGATAATTCATTCCTCTGTTGTCCAGCAAACTTGTCTTTTTGAAGATAATCATATAGATCCAGTGTAGCCATCTTTTCAAGCTGTTCCCTCATGAACTCCCTGAAGTCATCTTTAAAAACAATCATACTTTCAATCCCATCTTCAGTGTTGACATTCGGTGTCTTTGATCTTGCATGAAAGTATAAGTGTGTTGGTAGATTGAAATTTGGTCTTTGAGGTTCCTGCCTTTGAATTTCAGATCTGATGAATATGTACTATGAGTTGAAGGTTTTGTGGAATGTTTCTTTTCATATTCATCAAACTGTCTCTTGATTTATGCTTTTTCCTTCAATATTAACTCAAAATATTTTTCTCCCCTCTTGCATAGGATGCTTATCATTTCTGCTGTTTCTGCATCCATCATCCCTTCAATATTCACAGGCTCTGGTTTCACCTGAACAGGCTCTACTACATTCTTCTTCACCAGCTAAGGTATTCAGGTTATGTTTAAGGTTGAGTTTTAGAGGTGCTTAAATAGGTTTTCGAGGTTCAAAATAAATAAAAGTTGAAGATTTTGGAAAAAATGGTCCACCGCACCGCGCGGCGGGCCTGGTCCCTCCCCGTGGTGCGGCGCTCCGGCAAATGGGAGGGGGGTGACCGGTCTGGTCCGGTCCGGTTAGTTTCCTAATGCGGTCTGCTTCAATTCTGATGCGGTCCGGTTCAATTCTGATGTTGCGGTTCTCTGTTTTAGCTCATTTTTCGCTCTTTTTAATCACGATAAACCTCCGGAACCTATATTATTCAAATATGTTAGTGATATACAAATTCTAATAAAAACTGAACAAAAACTAATAAATATTAGATAAAATATACAAGGGAATTATATATATTTAGCATTATATCAAATATCCCCTCACTTATTTTTTTTCGTCCCTGAAAAAATCTAATTGCAATGGGATCAGAATCGGAGAAATGTGGTCTTAAAAACATATTAGGTTATTTTGAAATTTTGAACAATGCAAAAATTGCTATCACCGATCTTGTTGTCCACTTAAACACATGCCTTTGTCTTTACCGGGACAAGTATGATCCAACTATTTATTATTATTATTCTTATATAATCTAGTGGAACCCACAGTCAAGACCCGCTTTATTTTAGATTTTACCGGATCAAACCACCCCAACTTGACTTAAACCTCATAAAAAGCAGATTTAAAACTTTGTTGCACATTTTTCATGAATAGCTAAGATGATCAACGGTATTGTTTATCCACCTAATTTTATGCATCAAAGTGTACCAAGCAACCATTAGATATGATTAAGGCTCAATTATTCGACTAACTAGCTAGTGTTCCCCACTGTATAACATACCCCAGTTATCAAGCAACACCCCAATGTCCATCTCCATAGGTGAGTATGCACGAATTTATCTGTAGGGCTTACATATGGCATGCCCCGTGTGGTCCCTTTTTAAATGGTACTGAGACGCGAGCATGGGGACCTCATATGACTAACAGCGTGTATGATCAAGTCAGTCATGATTTTGTACTTTTAACGCACGTAGTGATCATGTTTAATGACTTATAATTTGGCAGATAAATTGTTGGTTTGCTCTTTCTAGGCTTTTTTAAATATCCATAAATCCACATAGGAAATATGAATACCTAGATGATAAACCGCATACAGACCCATGGTCTCCGAACCCCAGAGCATCCCATCAATACAAGATTTAAGGCTATAAAACCATACGCCTATGAAGTGTTAACCACTAAAGATGGAAGTGCAAGATTTTAGTTTATATCACCGGCTACACGGTATACTCTAATGTTAAACCTACCCAAGCATCGTATGATAACGTATTCAGATTTCTATAAAATTCATAATTTTCTACAATCAAACTAAAAAATGAGGCTTGAGTATGGTCTAACCTTTCATCTCGTATTTTATATAGACTTAACAAGTTTCCCACTAAAAATCATATTTTATCGTTTAAACCAACTATCCAACTACTCTTTCAATCTCAAGGCTGAGCCTACCGACATATCCCAAGTTAAGTACGTTTTCTTTAATAATATCTTATTATTAGTAGTTTGAAAAACCTATTCCTGATAAGTATCCTCATCTCCCATTTAAAAGAAAAAAGAAACAAAATCAAAAGACATTTTTTAAAACTTTTTCAATTTTTTTTAAATAAAATTTAACTAAGACTTAAATATCCTATCCCCACACTTAAATTTTGCATTGTCCTCAATGCAAGCTTAAGGACGAAAACTAAAAATAAAGTTGGAACAGAAAAACTAAAAACCTAAAAAGAAAAACAAAAATAAATAAAAATAAACAAGTAAGTTAGATAATGGAAAATACTTAGCTGGTAATATGCGCATGAAATATGATGCCAAAGTCTTCTTTTATGAATGCCCTTCATCTCCGAACGTGCTCAACGACCAGTATCTCCTTCTCTCATATACGAAGGGAAGTGGCAAACACATCAAACAATATCTAAATATATCTTATCAATTTGATAGATGTTAAACATTCAAAGTATCTCACCAGACCAACCAACCCACCCAATATAAATAAAACATGTATAAATAACAACAAATAATAATAAAAAGTATACAATTCGGCTGCTTCATCCCCACACTTGAATTTTGCAATATACTCCATAAGAATCCATCTTTCTATCTCACTCAGTGCTGCAAAACATAAAAACAAAAACAAAGAAGAACTACAAAAATCTATGTTAGTGACTCGACACGACTAAAAAATAAACATGGGAAAACTATACAAACTTTACACTTGAGTTTTCACTCAAGACACTCTCCTATGTGATCTACTCCACTATCTGAGTGGAGCTTCCTCCACTTTCACACCCTAACCTAAGGCGGAAATGCCGAGGCATGATCCGATTGCTCACAGCTCGAATATACTATCATAATATAAAAGTGACAATATTTAATTAATTATTTTATTTCAAATATACACACAAGTTTACAAACATTACAAAACAATTCAAATAAATGATTATAAACATGATTTAACGATTGTCTTCCTTATAACCTAAGGTCTTGACTAAATATCCATACTACACTGCAATACAAGCAACATTCATATGCGTAGAAAATGGAGTTTGTCAACATAAAGTTGAGTGAGAATATCAATAGTTTTGCATGTCAATATAAAAATAAGCATAACTTAATAAATGCGGTGAATAAATCAAACCATGAGCAAATAAGTTGTCGATTAAACCATTGCCAAGCGAATCGGGCGCCGGTAAAGCAACCATGAGCAAATAATAATAAGACCGCTGTCAAGAGAATCGGGTGTTGGTCAATAGCATGAGCACCCAATACATGGGAATACTATGGACCTCTCTGACAATGATTGAATATACACATAAGCAAGTAAACACGTAACAAGTATATTTGATTAAGTCAAACACAATTAAACGTATGTAGTGTCTAATTATATATATATTATAAAATACGAATAGGTACGCATATGTCCCCAAAACATTTAGAAAAGTTGGTAATATAGGAGAATGATAAAACTCACCTTAGATTAACGACAAACGAATATAAATACGAATAAGCGGGCTAACGAATAAGCGAGTCGTCCACTACACATCAAATGATATAAGCAATTCAGAATTTGAGACTTTAAGATATAATAATATAAATAAAAAGGAACTCGTTTCCGCTGGATTCAATCCAAACGGACGTTTAGAATTCAAGTTATGTTTGTTTTATGATTTAAGCGAGCTGGTACTGACCAGAATTCGATCAGCGATTCGGAAGTTGGGTTTTGGTTAGTAGTCTTAAAATTATGTTATGAGAATAAAAGTCTTCTGGACCGAACGTTGATTTCGACCATAAGTATGAGAAAACGTTAAGTCAAATTGGTTGACTATTTTGCCCTTTATCGAGTTTTAAAGTGATTGACCAGTAAACATCTTTCAATCTGAGAAATTGATTGAAGTTTATTAACTAGGGAATATATATGAATTATTTTTTTGTTTAAAAGTTACCCGGAAAGTGAAAGAATCAACAGAAACGATGAGTCAAAGGTCCACACGTAAGCAAAGTCAAACGAACAAGCTTGTATCTTCAACAATAATGCAAAATCGAAAGATTTTTTGAGGCATAGAGAGGGATGACGGCTGAGAATGCTTCTTAGGGTTTAGGTAAACATGGCAGAGATTATGAGTCTTGTTTATATAAGAATATAAAAAATGAACCATATTTGGAAGATTTACTCGTTTAAGTAACTAAATACGATATTAATGACCAAATCAATGAAATAAGTTGTAGATTTCGTGTATGATCACTAATTTATAAATATGGACTTGTATTTTAGTTATAATCCTTTTCTTGGACTTTAATTTACTCGATTTATGCCAAAAATAAGCGATTTGGATGCTAAAAACAAATTAGGAAACAAAATAAGCTATTTAATGAGAAAATCTAGTACAATAACTAACAAAATTTGGCTTGGACACCAAGAAAACGAAATTGGACCAGCTATAACATTTCTTGGAGTTTAAGTTTCTTTAATTTAATCGAAAATAGGAAAGAATTGACAAAATTAGTCCATATAGTTCCAGAAAATAAGATTTTTAGCCATTTTAAGCGATTTTAAAGGTTTATAAGGATTATTTGGCATAATTCCAAGTTGTGAAATTATAAAATAAGTTAAACCAAGTTATATACCAATAAATACAAGTTTTAAATTGTCACACCCCGGCTTAGGGCCTAGGCGAATGACCAATAGCTGGTACCTGTTTTGTAAAAATATCAGAGTTACGTTCTTTTAGCGGAATTTTTTTGAATAAAATATCATTATAATAAAAATTCGGGATCCAATACCCATTAAATATTTCAAATACCTGTGATTTGAGAACATCATTCTTTATAATATTTTGAATAAAATATCTGAGCCATCAGATAACGTCTAATGACTATATCACCAATCTTCTAATCTGACTTGATTGTCTGTTCTAATCTTTATTGTTTCCCTGAAATGTGGGGAAAATACGCCAGCTATATGCTGGTGAATAACGCTGACTCAATAAAAGGTTTCATAAATCATCATAACAAAATCACAATCATTAATACAAAATCACCTTCGTTATGACACAACACCAATAGTGTTCAACAACTCAGTGGGCCTCATCCCATCTCATCGGAACTAGAAATACTCATAGACCACAGAATCGGACTTCACTTGCCCTAGAGACAGTCACTTGCCTCATGGTCAGTATGTTTGTAGTGTGCCCACTACAAATCATATATGTATGGATCCAGAAATATGTGTATTTTAGTTTGAGTGTTTAGTACTACCTTGTATCTAAACGTTTTAGAGGATTTGAACCAACCCTCATGTAATTACTTTCATAACTCTTTATATATGGATAACCGTCCATAGTTTTAAAGGAGTAAACATTTCATAAACATAGAGGATTCGTACCAACCCTCATATAAAATCTTTTCTAACTCTTTATATATGGATAACCCTCCATAATTTTAAAAGAGTAAATATCTTTAAAACAGTACATAGACGTATTCTCGTTATAAAGAACTTTAAACATTTTAAGCGTATTCACGCTATAAGAAGATTAGACGTAATCACGTCATAAAACATATTCATAGTATAAAAGGTTGGGCGTATTCATCCCTATAAAACATACTTATACAAAAAAGGTTTAGCGTATTCACCTTTGTTCTTGATTAGTGTATCTTACTGATTTATACACTCTTTCTATCTCGGACTTATAGTACTAGAATAACCTTTGTATAAATATTCATATCAACGACCTAGCTTCAGACCTACAGTCTGTTTCGTATAGCTTAACATTGACAAATCATTTCTTTCTATAAAAAATTTGGACCTTTAGTCCATTTGTCTATTCATTAATCATATAAAATCTATATTGGTTTCTTCTTTAAGAAGAAACTTTAATTTAACTATAATCTTTGCATATATTTCTTAATCATAAAGAAATAATATTTTATTTCTCACGTTTCTTAATCACAAGGAAACAATACTTTACTATAACCTTTACTTATTAAAAAGTATATTGTGCTTATCAGTAATCAAGATTCGAGCTATACCCCCGACTATGGTCTAAGCCATTATAATAATAATAAAATAATAACTTAAGCAGAACCCCTACCTTACACGTGGATTCGGAGTTTATATGCCTAAGCTTGTATGAGCAGCACTTCTTCTTTCTATCACGTACTGAAACTTAAACCGTCAGATCCTTGCTTCTAACTCGTTTGACGAATCTACGGGACGTTAGAACTTCAATTATTGCACGAATCACGAGAAATCAGGACCTCACAATGATCGGACACGCTCCCCAATACTAAGTGTGTGTTTGTGGAGGTGTTTTTGGGATGCTTTTGGTTCAAACCCGTAGGTCCCCTTTTATAGGCAAGTTTTGGCCACCATCGCGTAGCGCGATAGGGCTTTTCCTTTGGCCATCGCGTAGTGCGACGCCATAATTCACCAGAATCTGCCACGTGTTGACACGTGGATTCAGTTACTTAACGAGGTCATCGCGTAGCACGATACCCTTGTAAACTTGGACCATTGCGTAGCGCGACGCCCCTTTTTCTAAATTCCTGGGAAACTGCATCGCATAGCGCGATGAGGACTATGATCTTCTCATCGCGTAGCGCGATGGGTCTTAAAAACCAAAAATTTCATTTTAAACCTTCTAAGTTCCAAGAATGTCATTTTTAGCCCAAAACTTGAATAGGGTATTTCCGGGATGCTACATAAATAGTTCGAAAGATCCGAATTACGTTTCCGAATCGGTTTAAACAAATACGAAGAATCCTAGATGTTACAGTCTCCCCTACTTTAGGGAATTTCGTCTCGAAATAAAGGAAAACCAAAACATCATTGTTTGGAAAACAATTTAATCTTTTAAGGAAAATATCATAACATAAAACTTCTAATAAATGAAGCAACGCTTCAAATGATAATCCGATAAGGGGACTTATATATAGGATGTATCAGCGGCATATCCACCATGTCATTATCATCTCGTCATTCGTACCGTTACCCAAGCTAACTTAGGTTCTAAACCATGACACACAATTGTACGTATTATGATTTCCATGCGAGAACTTGAATAATTATGTTCCGGACCATAATTACTCTTATCGTCGGATGGTCCGCATAACTCGTTTCATCATGTGGGTTAATAAAAATTTAAAACCATCATTTTGAAAGGAAGGAAACGTTTTGTTAATTTTTGATATAAACTCAAAAAATAATTAATAAATGTTCGAGTTGAATTAAATAAACCGTATAATTTCTAAAACATCTTTTTATAGCAAAGTTACGAATTTTGGAGATTGAAATGGATTTCTTGACGCGGACATTTGAAATGAATTAAGATGATCGAGAATAAACTAAGAGTAGGATGTTACATGAAGTTAACCTTGATAGATAAAGGAACTTGATTCATGAGATGAAATGCGCAAAAGTTTAATTTATAACAAATCTTTAAAATATTTATTAACATGTGGAATCTTTACAGATCGTATTCATTAGGACGAAATTCTTAAGATCGAGAGTATAAGTTTAAACATTGTTAACGAAAATTTTGATGAGTCGAGTTTGGCTAGTTTATGAAGTTATGAAATTAAAGAGAAGTTAATGTAAAGTTTATAGCTTTTCAAGTTGTAACTTTGAGATGAGATTAATTCAATTTTATAATAAAATATTATAATAATTAGTAAATAATAATTATAATATTAATGAAAATGCGAAAATATACGTATTCAAATAAATCATTAATAGATTAAATTGTGAAGCGGATATTTCCGAATCACCGAGATAGTTCTATTCCAATTAAATCTTTAAAGTTAGATAAAATATAAGGTAGGTAATTGAAGATATTAAATTGGGAATTTGTGGATATTTTTTCCTTTTTCACAAAATCGTTATAAATATTAGGAAATATATAAATTGAATTATTGATAATGGAAATTTAAGTAAATAACAAATTTTAAATTAAAGTGAAGCATATAATAAAATAAGATAATGCGAGGCTAGAAATGCATGAACCACCATGACTATTCTAACAACTACGAATTCATCATTTAAAACGTTCAATATTCTCAAGGCGTATCAAAAATCAAAGTAGGGGGTGAAGTATTCACGAGCCAACGTTTAGTTTCAACTAATTAACGAACTTAATCAATAAATAAAGTGAGTGATAAGTTTTAATGGAGATTTATCAAAAAGTCAATTTTAATGGCAAAAATTTAATTAATGGAAGATTTAATTTAATAATGAGAATTAAATTTGGATAATAAAAATTTAGTTAAATATTAATAAAATTTACAATATTTGAATTTTAATAATAAAGACTTATAAAATGGAAAATAAGTTGTGAAAAGTAACATAAGGAAAAACAGGAGATAATAAAATATTTATAGTTTAAAGTTGAGGGTAAGGATTTAAATGCACTTAGTAACTTAAAGTCTGAGAATATGGAAATAAATAAGAAAAGATGATTTAAATAATATTTTAACGGATATGAGTTTGTATAAGATTTCTTGTTCGGGGTATTTTAGTTTTGTCGAGGTTGGTGGTCGTTTGGTTAACGGAATACAGCAGCAAACTCCTTGTCGATTCTAGTAGTCGAACGACAATCACGAGAAGCAGGCGAACGACGTTGATTATGATGATTGATTCTTAGGAAAGACATTATATGAGGACCAAAGATGAAACATTATAAGATGAGGGGTAAGTTGTGGAAATGAGTCAATGTGGAATAACAGAGAAGTGTAATAGAATTGTGCAAGTGATGAGTCGAGGACAAGTTCGGATTTAAAATAATGTATATAAGTTTGAGGCAATTAAGTATATAAATAATTTTTATAAAATTTTCCTAGGATAAAATAACCAAACATAAGTTGTTCTGACCATGAGCGTTACATGGCATTTAACCGACCCAACTAAATACCGAATCAACGAATCAAATAAATTTAAAATAACTAAAAACACAATTTGGAAGTATAACCATTTAGTCGACTATGTTTACCACGCAACCGTTTAGCCGGTTACGGGTATCACTTAAAGTTACGGTTGTACGACATTTGTCATACCCCCTGCTTCAAGGTGAATGAGCAAAACAAAACACAGGAATTCTTAAGAATTTTTCCACAATAAAAGATAATCTACCAAAATAAAAGATTTAGGAAAATATTTTGAATGTGAGGTATAGCCTCGGAATTTGTGTATGTGTGCAATAAATAAATAAGATACATTACAACAAAAAAATTAATCTAATTAAACAGTAAACAATTTAAATAGCATATAAGGCAGTTTAGATAAGCACGTATAGGGTTCCTAACATATGTCTAGGACAATTTCTAACGACCTATCTTATAACCTTCAGCTCTGATACCGATCTGTCACACCCCAACCTAAGGCGGAAATGCCGGGGCGTGATGCGATTGCTCACAGTTCGAAGATTCTATCATAATATAAAAGTGACAATATCTAATTAATTATTTTATTTCAAATATACACAAAAGTTTACAAACATTACAAAATAATTCAAATAAATGATTATAAACATGATTTAACGATTTTCTTCATTATAACCAATGGTCTTGACTAAATATCCATACTTCACTACAATACAAGCAACCTTCATATGCGTAGAAAATGAAGTTTTTCAACATAAAGTTCAGTGAGAATATCACCAGTTTTGCATGTCAATATAAAAATAAGCATAACGTAATAAATGTGGTAAATGAATCAAACCATGAGCAAATAAGTTGTCGATAAGACCATTGCCAAGCGAATCGGGCGCCGGTAAATTAACCATGAGCAAATAATAATAAGACCGTTGCCTAGCGAATCGTGCGTTGGCCAATAGCATGAGCACCCAATACATGGGAATACGAGGGATCTCTCCAACAATTATTGAATATACACATAAGCAAGTAAACACATAATAAGTATACTTGATTAAGTCACACAATTACACGTATAGGTACGCATATGTCCCCAAAACGTTTAGATAGGTTGGTAATATAGGGGAATGATAAAACTCACCTTAGATTAACGACAAACGAATATAAATACGAATAAGCGAGCTAACGAATAAGCGAGTCGTCCACTACACATCAATCGATTAAGAAATTCAGAATCTAAGACATTAAGAAATAATAATATAAATAAAAACAAACTCGTTGCCACTGGAATCAATCCAAACGGATGTTTAGAATTCAAGTTATGTTTGCTTTAAGATTTAAGCGAGCTAGTACCGACCAGAATCCGAACAGCGAGTCGGAAGTCGGGTTTTGGTTAGTAGCCTTTAAATTAGGTTACGAGAATAAAAGTCTTCTGGACCGAACTTTGAATCTGACCAGAAGTTTAAGAAAACGTTATGTCAAACTAGTTGACTATTTTGCCCTTTATCGAGTTTTAAAGCGATTGACCAGTCAACACCCTTCAATCTCAGAAACTGATTGAAGGCTATTGACTAGAGAATATATATGAATGATTTCTATGTTTACAAATTACCCAAAAAGTGAAAGAATCAACAGAAACGATGAGTCAAAGGTCCATACGTAAGCAAAGTCAAACGAACAAGCTTATATCTTCAAAAATAATGCAAAAACCGAAGGATTTTATGAGGCATAGAGAGGGGTTACGGCTGAGAATGCTTCTTAGGGTTTAGGTAAAGTTTGTGGCAGAGATTATATAAGAATATCAAAAGCGAACCATATTTGGAAGATTACTCGTTTAAGTAACTAAATACGATATTAATGACCAAATCAATAAAATAAGTTGTAGATTTCGTGTATGATCACTAATTTATAAATATGAACTTGTATTTTAGTTATAATCATTTTTTTGGACCTTAATTTACTCGATTTATGCCAAAAATAAGCGATTTGGATGCTAAAAACAAATTATGAAACACAATAAGCTATTTAATGAGAAAATCTAGTACAATAACTAACAAAATTTGGCTTGGACACCAAGAAAATGAAATTGAACCAAATGTAACATTTCTTGGAGTTTAAGTTTCGTTAATTTAATCAAAAATAGGAAACAATTGACAAAATTAGTTCATGTAGTTCCCGAAAATGCGATTTTTAGCCGTTTTAAGAGATTTTAAAGGTTTCTAAGTATTATTTGGGCATAATTGAAAGTTGAGAAATTATAAAATAAGTTTAACCAAGTGAAATACCAATAAATACAAGTTTTAAATAATTCAAAAGATCCGAATTACGTTTCCGAATCGGTTTAAACAAATACGAAAAATCCGAGATGTTACATCCACCTCGGTAAAACTCCATGGCCCTCCAAGAAACTTCATCACGATCCGACCACTCACCAATCTTATTTCTCTTATCTCCAACCTCTCCAAATTCCACAAACTTCTGCTTGCCACCACCCTTCTCTCTATCAAACTCCATCAACTCTTGAGAACTCGCAACCTATCTCTCTTCCTCCATACAAACTCTGACGGAATGGAAATGATCAAGACGTGAATCCATGCTCGGAATAAAATACTCTATCGAATAAACGGTATGACATGGATCAATAAGACCGTCTTGACCACTGGGGTGTCTCATGGATTTAGCAACATAAGTGACACTATCGTCGCCAGCTCTAAGAGTGATCTTACCTTCAAAAACATCAACGAGTGCCCTAGCAGTACGCAAGAATTAAAATAATAGGAACTCTCTCATCAGCCTCCACATCTAGAACCACAAAATCTATGGGGAAAACTAAATTATTGACTTTTATGAGCAAGTTTTCTATGATCACCCTAGGGTACTTCACCGAACGGTCAGCTAAAGATAATGACATACGAGTGGGTGTAAGTTCTCCTAGGCCTATCTTCTCATACAATAAATACGGCATGAGATTTATGCTAGCTCCTAGGTTGGCTAATGCTTGGCACGAGGTATCCCTACCAAGCAAACATGGAATAGTGAAAACACGGGATCGGGTAACTTTTCTGGTACCTTATTCTGAATTACCGCAGAACACTCTCCGTTCAGTGGAACGGTCGAAAGCTCCTCCAGACTTTCCTTTCGTTTCAGAAGATCCTTCAAAAACTTGGCATATTTCGGCATATGATGGAGTCCTCGATAAATGGAAGATTAATTCTAAGCTGCCTGAACTTGTCTAAGAAGTTCCCGTACTCTTTACTAACTTTCTGATTCTTAAGATGGCATATTGTCTAAGAAGTTCTCGTACTCCTAGGTTGGCTAATACGGGACACGAGCATGATCAATAAGTGGTGACGGCCTAACCTCTCTCGGTTTCTTCTCCTGACTTTCTACTATAGGCTCACTGGTTGGTGCGGTACTTGCTGGGCCTAGCCTAGGTTGCACCCTCCCAGGAGTCTCCATCACTATCTCCTCATCTACCAACTCATCTCTCTCCTCTAACTCAACATCTCTCTTCGGACCTAAAACCCTATCACTATGAGTGGAGATGGCATTCAACTGAGCAGCCGGATTTTTATGAGTGGAACTCAAAAACTGACCTGGGAGTCTCTCATCTAAACATCGGGCTATATCACTGACGGTTCTCTGAAGATCTAAGAGTGCGGACTGGTGATTCCTTAAAAGCAAATCGTGATCGACAAATTTTTTCTGAGTTTCCTGATCCCTAACAAGTATTTGCTTCATCATCTCTTCTAACCTACCAATACCACCACACAAGTCCTGCCCATTAATCCCACCTTTACTACTTTTCTCTCCACTAAATGACTGATCTTGCCCCCAGTTAGGATTTAAATTTGATTGGAAAACTGAGGGTTCACTGGAGGAACGACAATTAAAATTATAGTTATTATTTTTAAAATTGTTCTAGTTCAAATTATTATTTCCATTAAATGCATTAGGAACCCTATTATGCCCTCCTATGAAGTCTACCTGCTCCTGACTCATCAACGGACACTCTAAAGTACCATGCCCTCCTCTACACAACTCACACTTATCTACCTTAGCCTTAAGTTCTTTCATCTCACGAGCTATACTCTTTAAGGCAGCAGCCACACTAGTATCCAAATTGACCTGGTGCACACCTCGGACGGATGAGGGTGTACTAATAACGAGATTTGAATTCCCGTTACGTGGATTTTTAGCAAACTCAAATTGGGCAAAACTCTCAAACAATTCATTAGACTCAACCACATTTTTCTTATTTATTAAATTAACTTCAGCAGCAGTGTCGAATCGAGCCTGAGTCTCGTATGTCAACCCATTGTAAAACTTATCAACAAGGGCCCAAGGAGTAAGACCATGTCGTGAACATCGGGACAATAGGTTCTGGAAACACTCCCAAGCTTGATAATACGGCTCATCCGGCTCCATGTGGAAAGAGTGAATTTGATCACGAAGATGAGATGCTTTGGCAGGCGGGAAGTATTTCTTGATGAATGCGGTGTGCAGTGCCTCCCAAGTAGTGAACGCTCCAGCAGGTTGCGAATCGAGCCAATTGGCAGCACGACCCTTGAGTGAAACGGGAAAAAATGGAGGAAAATTGCATATTCATTAGCACCTTGAAAGTTGAATGTTCTGAGCACATGAGTAAGACGGTTGATATGTGCTGGTGCGTCTTCATCGTCACGACCTTGAAATAGGTTATTCTGAGTGAGATTGGCTATGACATACGAGGGAATCTTCCAGGAACTAGGGTTATCGATCATGGGGGTGATGATGGGTGAGTGGTCTCCGGTGAAATCCTCGAAGGCTTGTTGGTAAATGGTTTAGTTGTCTGCCATTTGAATATCGGGAATGGTTCTTGGACTCAACGGCAGTGAACTGTGTGGTGATGACTTCAGTGTAGATTCTATGATGATCGGTGATGATGAACTGGCTTCTGATGACCTGACCTCGGACTTTAACGGAGGTGGTTCTTGCGAACAAAGATGATGCATAAACCTGAAAAACACACAAGACCAACTGAGTAGACTCTATGAAAATGCTAAAATAAAGCTATGAATAAATTAAATAAACTAAACTTAAAATTAGACTACATTAATTAGACTCTTACGACTCAAAACAAAAAATAAACAAAACAAAACAAAACAAGTAGCACGTCTATAGCAAGTAAGTCTAATCAAAGTTATTATCGCAATTGCCAAGAGTCCCCGACAGCGGCGCCAAAAACTTGATTTGCTAAAAGTAGTCTAATAAAAACACGCTAATCTAGACATTAAGTAATAAATTCGATTCTCTTAACTTAACTAAAACTACTAACCGGCAAGTGAACCGGCCGACTCTAGTACAGCTAAGAAAGTCCGGATATCGAACCCACGAGACTCTTTAAATTACTTAAACTAGCTAATTAGACTCAACTAATACTGACACGACTATTTGTTTGTTTAAAGGGGGTTTTGTTTAAAATGCTAAATTAAAACTAATTAAGAAAGACAAGTAAAATAAAAGGAAAAAAAAAATTTGATTAAATCAGATGATGATGAGAAAACTACCTAGAGTAGAAACCCCTAAATTTCAGTTGTTAATTAACCGGGAAAACATTTAGTTATGGGTTGGGATCGTAAAATAGACACTTAAGTGAAAACCCGAACAGGGCCCCTGACCCTTCTCAAGAAACACCTATGGGTTTCTAATATGTTTTAACGCACACCAGTATTAAAAATCAAGTTTCCTTACTGTCACCTAATTAATTATGACTTAGTTCCTTTATACGAAATCCTACCATACAGTGCGGAAATCAAAAGCAATTTAATATATTTAATGGATTCAATAGACAATTATAAATAATCAAACCTAGACGGACTCCTTACGAATAACTAAATCTAGCAAGATTAAATAATAAATATCTCAATAACCTCTCACTTTACAGATTTTAGGTTAGCAACACATTTAGATTTATTTAATTAATAATTGTTATTCCTATGATCTTATTGAAAATCAATCATAAAATAATCAAGAACACAAAGTAATTGACCTAATAGCAGCCTATCATAATGACAAACAATAATCAAGGAAATTGTGGAACAATAACAATCAATCAAACAATCCTAAGTATCCATATGCATCAATTTAATATGATTAAACCTTTTACTAAATCATAAAATCATAACGATAAATAAATCCCAAATCAAATCACAACGCAAAATAGGTTCGTCATAAGCCTAGGCAGTCTATAATGTTTAGCCTAGCATCATAAAATAAAATAAAATAAAACAATAATAAAGGAACTCACGGCGAAAATTAATAAGAACGGAAGATTAAAGGCGATAAAACCCGTGGTATTCGTTCTTGGATGATAAGCACGCCACTGTATGATTCCAAGCCTACAAAACCTCTAAAACATCACCTCTTTAGCTCCTAAATTCGTCCAAGTCGGCTAGGGTATTCAGGTTATGTATAAGGTTGAGTTTAGAGGTGCTTAAATAGGTTTCCAAGGCCCAAAATAAATAAAAATCGAAGCATCTGGAAAAAATGGCCCTCCTCTCCTCGTGGCGGGCCTGGTCCCTTCCTGTCGTGTGGCGCTCCGGCAAATGGGAGGGGGGACCGGTCTGGTCCGGTCCGGTTCAATTTTGATGCTCCAGTTCTCTGTTTTAGCTCATTTTTCGCTCTTTTTAACCACGATAAACCTCTAGAACCTACATTATTCAAATATGTTATTAATATACAAATTTTAATAAAAACCGGACAAAAACTAATTAAATATTATATAAAATAAACAAGGAAATTATATATATTTAGCATTATATTAGTCATGCCTTTGGTGATAAGTAATTTCTTCAAAATTTCCGCTCTCTCAGTATTTTCAAACCATTAATCTACATTAGTCTTCTTCAGTTCTTCAATTAATCTGGCCTTTTCTTCTTCTGATTTCTTTTTCTTCTCTCTCTCAGATTTGTCTTTCCCTTTCTTTTCTTCATATGCCTTCTTCTCCAATCTGACTTTCTCCTTAAGTATTGTATTTGGCAAATCATTAATCAAAACAATATTATATCATGTTCAACTAGGAATCTTACGTCTCCAGTATACTTTTCAATTCTACATCCTTTTGAGCTGCTTCCTTTTGTTTCTTTTCATTTTGGACCCTTTCTTTCTCAACCACAATTCTGTATAGATTTTCAATATTCTTAAATGTCTGTCTGTTCAAGTAGGATATCACATAACTGTTCTGAATTAAATATTTTCCCTTGAACATTCTCCTTTTCCATCCTTCCACCAGATTTTCTATTTCTTCTGCTTTCATCAACTCAATATGCCGTGGATCATATTCCAAACTTTTCAAAAATTCAATCTTTTCCTCAATCTATTTTCTCTTTTGTTCTCTTTCCTCCCTTCTTTCCTTGATCTTCTTTGCTGCCATGCACTCCAGATCTACATCAGATAAATCTTTTAAAGCATCTAACTCCAAACCAAAATTAACCAACATCATGATTCTCGGATATTATTTTCTCTGCTCATCAAGGCTTGCCTATGTATTGATTCTGTGTTACTCAGTTACATGGATTTGAGGAGATCTCACATCCTCTTCCTCAACAAACATCTCATCATTATCTTCTAAATCATCAAGAGCCTCAATGTGGGTTTCATTCAGATCAACTTTCTTTTGCTTACCCCTTCTCTCATATACCTTTTGAATTTGAGCCCTCCCCTTTTTTGTATTTGAAGCCATAGACTTCTGGCATTTAGCTTTAGAGGATTCTTCAACAACTTGTTCTTCACTTTCATCATGTTCTACAATTATTTATTCTTCTAACTCCACTGGCTCTTCAACTATTGGTTCAACATTATCAGTAGGTTCTTCAACATTCTGCTCAGTTTGTTCTCCAGCACCTTCAACGACTGGTTAAGCAATGTTTTCAAGAATATTTCCCTTGGTCTTCTTGATTTTTTCTTCATATTATCTTTTCCTCTTCTTCACATATGCTACAATTCGTTCTGGCCATTCTTCTAGATTCACCAACACATCAATGTATGTCCTTTGAGTCACCAAGTCTGATATTAAACACTCATATTCCCACCTGGACATCTTTTCCTTCTCTCTTTCTTCTTCCTTTTCATTTTTTTTCTTCATGCCACACCCTGTCCCTTTAATCATCTTTTCTCAATTTCTTTAGAAGTTTCTTCTTCAACTTCAACTTCTTTATCACCATCACCTTCAACAACCTTCTTAGACTCCCCTTTGCCTTCCACAATCTCTATTGCAACCTCATCCTCTTGTTCATCATCAGTTATTCCGTAATCAGCTTCTATCAAGTTAAGAGCATTTGATACTTCCACTATCTCATCTTCACTCTCATTATAGAGTTCATTTATCATATTCAACACATCCTTATTCTCCCCCTGTTTTGGTGCATCTTGGGTCTTCTCAACCTCAGAGTGCTCCAGGGTTCGAATCCTCTCCGGAGCCATCTTCAAAGCTTCTTCAAGAGCAATATTCCTCATCTTAAGCTCAACCCTTGATTATTCATTCTTGGATAGGTGATTGGGGAATCTTTTACTGTTATGGGCTCAGGTTCGTAGAAAACATCACTATAGAGGGGAGGAGGGGTAGAGGTCGACTTAAATTGACACGGGATGAGAGGATTAGTTATGATTTGCTAGAACTAAACCTCTATGAGGACATGGTTAATAATTGGAATTCTTGGAGACGTTGAATTAAGGCGAATGATTTTCAGGAAGAAAGTAATACCTTAGGGGCTTCTCTTTACCCTATTTATGGTCACACGGCTTAATATTTTCTCATATATTATGTAGGCTCTATTATGTATTATTCCAATATATCTATATACTATTATCATTATTATTACTAAGTGTTGTTATTAATTATATCATTGTTGAATTTTTACTGCCTTTTATTTCTACAAAAAATATGATTCTTAGAGCTGAGGGTCTCTCTGGAAGCCATGTCTCTATACTTTTGGATAGAGGTACGGTGTGCCTACATCCCACCCTTCCCAGACCCTACTTATAGCTTTGCTATTGGTGGGATTTTCCACTGGGTATGATTGATTGATATGGTCTCAAGTTTAGATTCAGGTTGGGTAGATACAGATTATTTTGAGTAGGGTTTGAAGGTAGTTTCAGGTATGGGTTGTGATTCAGGTTGGTTTTGAATTGGTTGAATTGGGGATGATGGTGTAGGTTTAGGTAATAGGGAATTTGGTTGTGAAGAGCTGGATGGTTCATTTGTAGGTACTGGGTTTGGTGAGAATGGTGGTGAAGGAATATTTGTTGTTGTGTCAAGGATATGACCTGGTGAAACTTGTGGGGTTTTCAACTTTATTGTTTCAAAAAAAATGTATTCATCAATGGTCTCCTCCACAGCCATCATAGGCTCATCTACACCCCTATGCTCCACTTCAACTCCTGCAACATTGTCATTGTCTCTAATAATTACCTCAACAGGCACTTGCTCATGTTTCACAACATTCCCATCCACTCCAAACTCCACATCTCCTCCTTGGTTATCATCATCATCACTGCCACTAGTGTCATCTTCCTCACTCTCTTCACTCTCCTCAGCTTCTCCTGAACACCTCCATAATTTTAACTTGATCATTTAGTACCCATGGTAATATGTCAAATTCAATCTGAGTGTTGAATTGGCTCCTTGCATTCATAGTCTTTATTCATTTGTAGACATTTGAGTCTTGTAGAACCAAGATATCACCAGTAGTAGCCAGCCCATTCAAAGTAGAATTGCTTATTATTTGTAAGAACCTTGGGTACGTCAAGAATTTGTCTCTTGGGTTCTTTTGTGCATTGCTAACCATCCCATTGAAAATCAGTCTTGAAAAGTTGAATGGTTGGTTGTATAAAATTGCAACTCTAGCGTTTGCCAACTCCCTGCTCAATAGAGTCCAGGTACCCATTCTAAATGATAAACTTTGAATAACATGATGTATCAGGGATCTCTGTAAATAAGTGGAAACATGCCCTTCTGGAACTGTCCCTCATTGATGTTTCCCTGATACCGATAGTCTCCTGAAAGATCCTCAACAACCTCTGCTGTGAGTAGGATAGCTGAATCTCATAATCATCGTTCAATTGAAGTGCTGCTTGAATGGATTGTTCAGTGATCTCTATCTCTTGTCCGAGCACTGTGGCCTCTATTCGTCTGCCATTCAAATCATCCGTGTACTAGAATGAACCCCAGAAATCGTTTAAATGATTCCTGTATATCACCGGGCTCTCAGTTACGGCAAACCTCAGGTTGATTTATTTAAAAAATTTATCATCAACCCCAACTATTGATTCTCTTTGTTCACTTCCAAAAGAGCGTACATGTTGTGTTTGGGTTCAAATTTAAAAGCCATTATATTTGTAAAATAGATAACAATAGTTAGTAATTTGTAGATATAATTTTATCAATTGGATGAGCTTAAAGAAGAATTTTGTCTTCACTAACCTGTTCCTCGACAATTTGAAAACCTACACAATCAAGTAAACTGAGAAATAAGATAAAAAATTAAAACCCTAATTCCAACAATCGGTCATCGGAAATTAGTTATCGATTTCTTACCAAGTCAGAATTAGAAAGAATGATCCTAAACAATACTGATTTTTAGCGAGTATAGAGCAACGAGAAGCACGAGCAGAGAATAATTAATGAAGGAGGGAAAAAGTGTTAGAAAAATTTCTAAGTCCCCATTCTATACCTAACGCTTGAGGTTTAAAACCCTCGTTTGTCGTTTAGTAACATCAAGATATCTTTTAATGAAAATCAGTTATTGTCTCTGCACGAGCAAACCGTCAAAGGCAGTTGTCTCCAAGTATGCTAGAAAAGCATTTTCAAAGCATGCTCGTTCAAATTCAATTGAATTTTAGTTAAGTGTGCCTATTAAACTTAAATAGTTTGCTCGAAGCTAGGTCTACTCGAAAGAAAACTTAAGCAATTTAAGTAAGATTTTAATCACTTCAAACATGCACTTGAGTTCAACCAGTGCTCGCGTTTGAGGTGTGCTCGAAATACTTAGAAAAATTATCAGTCACTCAAACATACTCGAACACACTCAAAATAGGCAACCCTACTCGAAAGTACTTAGAATATTTCCATTCACAAACTCATGCTCGTAGAGCAAAAATCAATTGTTTAAGCACAAAATCATGCTTGAAACACTTAGAAAATTATTCAAGCAAAATATGCTTGAATACACTGAGGATTTTCAAAACATGCTCGTAGAGAATAATATTTAGATGCCTAACTGTTTAGGCATATCCACTCCAAAACTTTCACTTAAATCATCAAACATTTATCATTTTAAAAACTGGACTGACTCAAGCATAAGTTTAAGGGGAAAAAGAGATCAAATTTCAGTTCTTTCATTTCAGAACAATTTCCTTTATGAAAAGAGCTCAACACGGGATCATATTGATCAAATCACTTCACAACACTTCATGGTCAACATTATTATGACTTAAGCCAGGTTGATAGCAGGTATTATGAACTTTGCATGATTATCACTGCTGTTGGATATTATTAAGGTTAAATTAATGCACAAGCATTGAAAGGACCCCACTTTGGATTTAAGTTGTCCCATATCTCTTCTCAAGGCTTATTTAGCTTTCTCCAAGTCTCCCGAATTTGACTCCAACCCCCTGATCCGTGGTCAAAAGCTTTTATATATTTGAACAGTGTTTTAAAACTACAAACTTTAAGGTTGAACGTTGGACTTACATGCCATCCGGACTTACAAGCCTTACATTCAAGATGTTTAGGACTTATTTGGATGCCTCACCTTTGTAGTTCTCTGAAGCCCCTTTAAGTTTGATATTTTTCATTACATTAATAGTACTTACATTGCTAATGTAATTCGATACACACACACACACACAAGGATATGCTTGTGTATGACTGGATAATTACCTTTCTGCCCTTCATCCGGAGAGATGTATATTGAATCATATTTGCATCTTCAAATGTATATCC
This sequence comes from Bidens hawaiensis, assembly GCF_021521415.1. Lineage (NCBI taxonomy): Eukaryota > Viridiplantae > Streptophyta > Magnoliopsida > Asterales > Asteraceae > Bidens > Bidens hawaiensis. The sequence goes on from NW_027492160.1 coordinate 76,051, forward strand.
ATATCATACTTAGCATGATCATTATGTTTATATCACTTAAGCATTTACACATCTTGGAAATATACCATACATATCAATGACTGTACTTAAAGCCTCTCAAGCCTATAAATCATGTGTTTATTGACTTAACCAATTTTCTATCATTTCCCATAAGGTTGGATACAATTTCCATTTAAAAACCTAAGCTTCTATAAAGCTTTGAACTGAATAATCTTATCATATCTCTTTGTATATCACCAAAAACAGTTTGCTAATGTCAAAAATCTTTAATTTGTTTGAAAACTTAACTTTGATATTTCAATTAATCTTAGTTTTTAAACAAATTTATCTTTTGAAAAGATCCATTTTGACACACACAAACAGTTCAAATCACATTTAGACTTTCACTTAGAGATACATTCATTATTAATGAATGATTCTCACCTAAACACACAAGATAGAATCATTTTAGAAATGATATTATCAAAACATTTGATTCAAATTTGGTCTCAAATCAGATACTATCAGCACACAAACAGTTATGCTTAATCAAACATGCAATCATCACATAAGCACATCACATTCAGCAAATAAACAGTCAAGTAACATTGTCAGTTAAGCACACAGCAGTTCACATATTCAAAACAGATTAAACACTCAACAGTTTTAATAATCATTTAAGCACTTAAACACAAATCATTGATCAGACTTCATCTGCATTTATCATTCCTAAGGACTTTAATAGAAAGTTGAGTCTGGTTTTATCCAGAGATTTGGTGAACAAGTTAGCCAAATTGTCAGTTGTTGCAACTCTTCTTATTTCTATTAAACCTTTTTCATTACAGTCTCTAATGAAATGATGCCTGATTTCAGTGTGTTTTGTTTTAGAATGATGAACATGATTCATTTCAATAAGCATAGCAGCAGTATTATCAATAAGAATAGGAGTGTTAAGAAAAATCAGACCATAGTCCAGCAATTGGTTTTGGATCCACATAACCTGTGCACAGCAAGCAGATGCATCAATGTATTCAGCTTTAGCAGTTGAAATCGGCACTGTAGTTTGCTTCTTCCACTGCCAAGACACTAGCCTCTTCCCCAAAAACTGACATCCACCTGATGTGGATTTTCTATTCATGTAGCATCCATAATAATCACAATCTTTTTATGCCATCAGATCAAAAGATCTGTTCTTTGGATAACAGTTTCCTAGATTAGGCTTCCCTTTAAGATATCTGAAAATTTTTTCACTGCAAGCATATGAGAGACCTTTGGATTTGCTTGAAATCTAGCACAAACACGCACAGCAAACATGATGTCTGGTCTTGATGCAGTCAAGCACATTAAGGATCCAATCTTAGCTCTGTACTCATGTTGATCAACTGGCTCCCCTTTTCATCAACTACCATCTTCTCATGAGTGTCCATTGGAGTAGACACTATCTTTAGGTCATTACACTTGAACTTAGTGAGAACATCTTGAACATACTTGTATTGATTTATTAGAATTCCTCTGCTTTCTATTGAACTTGCAATCCAAGGAAGAAGTTCATCTCACCCATGGAGCTCATGTTGTACTTTGACTTCATCACTGCTTCAAAATCCTTACACATCTGTTCGTTGGTTGATCCAAAAATAATATCATCCATATAAAGTTGAACCAATAACAGATCTTTCCCTTGTCTTTTGTAAAATAATGTCTTGTCTATAGATCCTCTGCAAAAACCATTATCCAACAAGTGATTTGACAGCTCATCATACCAAGCTCTTGGAGCTTGATGCAGTCCATACAGTGCGTTGCCCAACTTGTACACTTTGTTAGGATAAACCGAACATTCAAAACCTGGAGGTTAAGCAACATATACTTCCTCATCAATCTTCCCAATCAGAAATGCATATTTCACATCTAGTTGGTACACCTTTTTATTCATTGAAGCAGTGTATGCAAGAAACATTTCTTCAAAGTCTATTCCTTTATCTTGTAAACATCCTAGTGCTACGAATCTTGCCTTGTTCTTCACAACTATACCTCTTTCTTCCTTCTTGTTCCTAAAGACCCACTTGGTGCCTATTGCATACTTGCCTTTTGGTTTGTCAACCAAATCCCATACATATAGATCTCTGAACTGAGCTAACTCTTCTTGCATAGCCTCCACCCAACTGTTGTCCTTCATAGCTTGATTGATGTTCTGTGGCTCTATTTGGGATAGAAAGCATGCATAAAGATAGATGTTAGCTCTTCATGAAGAACTTCTAGTCACCCTTTCATGCAAGTCACCAATGATGTTCTCTATTGGATGATTTCTTTATGTGACAATTGTTTAAACAATTTGATCTGCATTAATCTCTGAATCTAGATTTGAAACATTTACTTCAAGTTCATCACTTTGATAGATGTTTGCTCTTCATGAAGAACTTCTAGTCACCCTTTCATGCAAGTCACCAATGATGTTCTCTATTGGATGATTTCTTTATGTGACAGTTGTTTAAACAATTTGATCTGCATTAATCTCTGAATCCAGATTTGAAACATTTACTTCAAGTTCATCACTTGGATTAGTCTCATCATTTGAAGTAGGTACCAAGTTGTGAACTTGATTTGATGTTGAAGCTTCATTACTCCCAATCTGCAATGCATTAAAAAGTGACTGAAACAAGTTTTGATTTGCATTTTTTTCAGATGTGGTTGTCTGAATAGTCCCTTCTGATGTCTCACTTGCTCCCATTGGTAGTTCATCTTCATTTGGAACATTCAAATTTATATTTTGATTATCAATTTCAGCAACTTCACCTTGATTCAATTCATTCATCTTCTTCTTTTGAAACTCAAACTCTCCATCATCACCAGCTACTTTGGACCAAAGTTTGCCCAAATCAATATTTTATTCCTTCACAACTTCAGGGACACTTGTCTTGTATGATCCTTCATCAAAATCTTCAGGATATATCTTGAAGGACTTAATCAACTTCTCCAAATCAAATAATCCACATTATTGAAATGATTTTCATTAAAAAACACGATGTCAGAAGACTCAATAACACACATGTGCTCCTTCACGTAAACTCTGAAGGCCTTTGAATGTGAAGAATAACCAACAAAGAAGCATTCAAAAGACTAGGATTGGAATTTGTTCAAGTAATCTTTGGTATTCAAAAGTGAACACTTGCATCCAAATAGCTTCAAAAATTTCACATATTGTTTTCTTCTGAACAGAATCTCATATGGGGTTTTGTTTTGAGCTTTGTTGAGCAGTACCCTTTTCTGAACATAGCAGGCTTTATTTATTGCTTCTGCCCAAAAGGTAACAGGCAAATAAGCATCAGCAATCATAGTCCTTGAAGCTTCAATTAATGTTCTATTCCTTCTCTCAGCCCCTCAATTCTGCTTAGGTGTTCTTGGGGCACTAAACTGCTGAAATATTCCTTGTGATGTGCAAAAATCATCCATCACTTTTACTCTTTTTTCCAGATGGTTTTTCATTCTTGTCACATATCGTTTGATCAACTCTGTTTTTTCATCTTTGGTTGTTAAGAAAAACACCCATGTAAACCTTGAGCAGTCATCTGTAATTACAAGACAGAACTGTAGGTTCCCAGCCGGATCTACACGAGATATCGCGTACTACGTAGGTGCGGAATCCCTACGTAAGACGTTACGAGTATAGAAAACAATACGAGCTAACACACGATACGATAATCAAACACACGTTGTATTCCAACCGTAAACACGTGATACTATGATCACTGAATACAAAACTATCTGACTCGAATACACGAATAAACTTTGATTAATGAATAAGCCATATACAAGATAGCTTATATAGACACGACAACTTCGCCTGGCATGTTCAGGCGAAGTTGTCCCTAACTTCGCTTGTCTAACAAGTTCGCCCGTATAAGCGAACTTGTTAGTAACTTCGCTTACATACAAAACTCAAATCTAACTAACACGATTACAGACACTCGACACTGAACTACTGACATCATGCACCAACAGACTCCCCCTTGGCAGTAGCTTCATCTCCTTAGCTTCAAACAAGTGTCTTGTAATCTTCAATCTTCTATCTTCAAGCATGCACTCCTTCTCGAACACAAACCGAGACAACTCTTTGATATTTCCTCGCTTCGTCTTTCCAAGCAGGAATATAAAATATCTTCTTATCATTCAACACCTGCAAATCAGCTTGCGATAAGTTTACCAAGTGCATCGGATCGTACACTCTAAGAACCTCTTGTTCATCTTCGTCTTCCATCACTGCCTCAGCTGTCTCACAATCTACAAACCACCACTTCAGGTCTTTAAGAACATCCTTGGGCATTAGCTTCATCGGTACTTCTTTCAAACACCGAATCGGTTTATACTTCATAATCATCCAAGGCTTTCCGTCTGCTCTCAAACCTCTATTCTTGTCTTCAACAAGTTTTCCCTTTTGTGGCTTCAACAGCTCAAATTTCTTCTCTTTTATACTCTCTTTCCACACAATTTTCCCAATGACTCTAGCCATATTATCATCACTTTTGTTTATCAATCCCAATCTGGCTAAGTCTTTCACTTCACATTCTGGCAGTGTATTCAACGATCTTAACATCCTTCTAAAGTACTGAACACCGTCATACCTTTTAATCACGAAGAGCCTCAACTGCTCATCATATATCCAGCAAATAATTCCTTTCTTCGCTTCAGCATAGCCTTTAATGTTGTAACTCTTCTTAAACATTGTAGGAACCGCCGGTTTCTTCGTTTTGACGAACCACTGAGCATAGCCTTCCTTCCATCTAGGCTGCTCTTCCCATTCAGACTCATCACTTGCCATCTCTTTACTCATATCTGCTTTCTCAACATCTGGAATGTCATGCTCAATATTTTCCTCAACTATCTCTCCCTCTTCGATCTCTGTATTAATCACAATCTCTTCACCAATCTTCTCTATCACATCACTCAGTAGTACATCATCATCACCAACCAAAACATCATCCATCTCCTCTACATCCACCACCACCACATCATCACCACCAGCTGCAGTTGTCGACTCCCCCTGAGTTTTGGAAGTTCCAAGAGCTTGATTAGTTCTTGGCAACTCACCACCTGCATCTTTCGATGCATTGGGATCATCGTCTCTATCATTTCGTCTCTTGGTCCTCAACTCATCGCCTTTACAGCTCGTCTCCCCCTGAGATGCCAAGAACTCCTTGAAAGCATCTATGATTTTTCCATGTTGTACCAGCAGGGACGACTGCATCTGATTCTCTGCAACTAGGCGTTGAATAGCCTGGGTCTGGATAAGATTAATCCTTGACTGCTCTGCCACGACCCGTTCAAGTGCTGCTATTCGTTCAGAGTCTGATAGGGTTGCATCGAAATCCAACCTCATATGTGATATATCTTGAGTGTACTGAGGAGGGATTTCCGATGTCACCGGGACCTCAGAAGTAGAGATAGACGTAACCGCAGGTGGTATCGTCACCGATAGCCCTGCAGTGGCCACAACAGTCGACTCTATAAATTGTGCCACGACCTCCGATGGAGTAACAGTCGGAGGCGGCAATGAAACGATCTCAGGAGTCGAAAGTTGGAAAGTAGTGGGTGGGAGGCCAAATGTAGATGAGGTAGCCACCACGGGAACAACCGTAGCGCTTGGCCTTGTAACCTGTAGTGATGAGGGAACCATTGTCATACCGGATAGTGCTGGTGGAGTGAAACGTACCACCCTAGAGCTCTCACCGGCTCCCGATCCTGCACCTATCCGTTCACTTCTTGACCTCCGGATCAACTGTTGTACCTCTTCCTCATAATCAGACTCGCTGTCATCATCTGTTCTCTTTCTTTTCCCATGTAGTCTTTCTCGAGTTACCATAATCCTTCTTGCCTCTGCCACGTCATCATCAGAATCAGAACCAGCCACCGTAGCAGCTGTCCTAGTAACATTCACAGTCGAAGCACGTTCAACCGGGACCTGTACGTTTTCCTCTGGATCCACCCGATCCATATCAAAGAAGCCTTGACCACCAAATTCTGCATCAAGGTCCACGTTCTCCTCCGGTGACACAACAGGAGCAGCAGGTATAGCTTGAGGTGCTCCTGCCTGTTGTGGTGCCGGGTCCCTAAACTCGTCCCCTTGAGCAGGCACATACCCCGGGTTGATCAAGTACCCAAAGAGTGGAGTATGTCGAGGACGGAGCTCAGGTTTGCTCCTCGCACTGGAGGATCTACATTGGGCGAAGATCCGTTTGTTCACACTCTCTACATATCGGATCGGACGGCGCTGAGGAAGCATTGGAGCAACATGATTCAAGATCATTTGTAGGAATATTGGATACATGATGAATCGCTCACGCGCCATCGCTCTTCTTTGACGATCAATCTCATAAAAGACCATCTGACTAAAGCTGAATCGCTTGTTGTAAGTCAGAGCAGTCATCGCTGACTGCATGGTCGCGCCCATGCCATCAGTGCCCGCCTTTCTCCCTGACATGCATACAATCATGACATGCATGAGAAAGCGCCACTGGTCAAGTAAAAAGCCTTTCCTCCTCTGCGTATCCCCTAAGGGACCAGAGTATCCCATCCTCAAAAACGCTCCATCACGGAAAGGAGCTACAAACTCTGTTGGGTCATCCCTTGTCTCATTCCCAAATCGTAAAGCCGCCCGGATTTGTTCAGAAGAGAACTGAACAATCTGTCTGTTGACTGTTGCACGCATCACCGGGGGCTCGACTCTACAGTCGTAATCCACTGTCTACCAAAAATCCTCAATATTGGGCAAGGATATTGGCAGAGTTGTTGTAATCGCGTGAAATATCCTCGAGCGTAAAAGAAATGTGATGATTTCGCGGAAATCATCAACTCCGCTCGCCTCCGGGTCTAATGTTATGTACATGTTGTGACCCGGGAAGAACTGTCTCTGGTGATCACCTCCGTCATCACCGCCTGCACCACCTGCTCCAGCAACAGCAGCCATATCTGCAACAAACAGGTTAAGTTAGATAAACGTCAAAGCGAATCACTAGTTCGCCTGTTACCATGAGCGAAGTTGTGATCAATTCTGTATAGGCGAAGTTAAAGGTGGGGCGAAGTTGGGAAACAACTTCGCTTCAACTTGAACTTCGTCTGATAAGAGTTAAGTAAAATGGTCCAGGCGAAGTTACGGATAACTTCGGCTAATCACAACATCGCCTCATAAACTGTTTCAAAATCAATAATCAGGCGAAGTTAAACCTCAGGCGAAGTTACGGATAACTTCGCCTAAACTGTAACTTCGCCGAATTTGAATCGGCAACAGTTAGTGATGTCGAACGACGTGTAGATGATGATTTTGGAGATCGAGGACTCCGAAATACATGATTTTATGAAGTTTTATACGTTCAAGTAGTTTACTATCACGTAATAACAAGTTTGAAATCGGGTGTTTAAGGTTCGAAAGAACGAGGTCGTGAATCGGGTCAGAACGACCGATGATTAACCTCAAAAGACATTGATAATATGATAATCAAACCCTACACACCTTTAATCACGGAAGGGAATCGAAATAAGAACACAGATGATTTTGATCGATAAGTTCGCTAAGGTTTACAGAGAGTATAAGTTCGCTGAATGTGAAATAATGAAACTGTTTGACCTATAAACTTCTTTATATAGGGTCAATGTTAGTACAGGCGAAGTTATCGATAACTTCGCCTATTCCAGGCGAAGTTATAAACAAGTTCGCCTGTATTTACAAAACAAACCCCTATACTTTTAACAATTTTCAATAAAGTTTTAAAAACATCCTTTAAAGCGTTAAATGATACGATCAAGACCAAGTAACCAGGTATAAAATCAAACAATTACAAAAGTAACAAAAATTTGAAAAATTAGAGTACACGGGATCAAATTTCAGTCTCGACAGGGACTACCATGTTTTAGAAAAGATCCGAACAGGAATCATACTAATTTCGTGACTGTCACACAGATCCGTGTTCAGCTGTATTATGACATAAAGAAACAGGTTGTAAGCAGGTAATATACTTAAAATGGTTTTCATCGTTTTTGTGATACGAGTTAGGTTCAATTAAGCTCAAAACTTAAGTGGGCAATAACTCAGAGATTATGATGCCTCCTATCTATTCTCAAGGCGTATTTGACTTTCCCCAAGTCACCCCGAATTGACCTCAACCCGTAGTGTCTGATTAAGTAGTAATTACTCTTCGATCTTAGACTCTGTTTCCCGTTCACCTTCTTGTGTCTTGATTGATAATCATTATCATTATGAACTCTAGAATTATTATTTTTTATTTATTTATTTTTTTTATTTTTATTTATTTTTTTAATCTAACATGTATATACACAACTTCAAGTAGAAAATAACTGCAAGTCCCGAATCTGGATCACTGCAGCGTCTTGGCACGCTATCTTCACGGGAATCAGAACACTCACGGGCTCGTGTATGATTGGGTAATCGCTTTTCTGCCTATCATTCGGAGAGATATGTATGAAGACATGCACAACTCTTAAGGAGTTTCCACATAAAATCGAGTAGATTTAGTTAGTATCACTTCTACTTTTACGCACCATAAAAAGCTACCATGACATACAATGACTGTTCTAAAGTCTTTTAGGCCTTATAACTTCACTAGTTAAGCACACAGAATCAGTATATCTATCACTTTCCAAGGTTGGATGAATTTTCTGTTAATCATAGTAAAGTAACTTCTTACGAAGTAGTAGACTTGAAAAATAATTTCTTCTCCCGAAAGAAAAAATTTAACTTCTATCGCCCCGACCAAATCAAAGTCTTCAGGTAAACGGCTATCCCGAAGATCCAATGGATCAGCTGGACCGACCACATACTAGTATGTGTCCTTCTAACTAAGTATGATCGACTAATTTTCAGCGAAAGAATAAAAACACATCATAAACCGCCCCGGTCACTTTCAGTCATCTGGTTAATGGCTATCCTCATCTTCTACAAGTAGAAATGAGGACCAAACATATCCGAAAACATGTCCTTCAAACTGAGGCAACCGGCATAATTCAAAACGATAGTGACGTTTTTTTTTTAACACAAACATATGACATGGTTACTCGGGATTGATCATCCCATTCAGCTCAACAAGGTTTTGAAATCTAGTTTTATCAAACGCTTTCGTGAACAAGTCAGCGAAATTATCTAACGTGTCAACCTTTTCGAGCTCAATCAGTTTCTTCTCAGCACAATCCCGTATAAAATGATGACGTATGTCAATATGTTTAGTTTTACTGTGCTTCACGGGATTGTTAGTTACTGAGATAGCAGCAGTGTTATCAATGCAAATAGGAGTAAGTGAGAAATTCAGACCATAATCGCGCAACTGTTGTTGAATCCAAAGAACCTGGGAGCAGCAGTTGGATGCTGCCATGTATTCCGCTTCACAGGTTGAAATTGCGACTGAGGTCTGCTTCTTGCATTGCCACGACACTAGTCTGCCACCAAGAAACTGACATCCACAAGTTGTAGACTTCCGACTCTGATTGCACCCTCCATAATCAGAATCTGTGTAAGCGACTAGCTCCAAGTCTCCTCCTCTCGAGTACCACAACCCCAGCTTCGGCTTGCCTTTGAGATACCGCAGTATCCTCTTCGCACCCTTCAAATGAGATTCTTTTGGGTTTGCCTGAAAGCGTGCACAAAGACAAACAGCAAACATTATATCAGGCCTAGAAGCAGTTAAGTACATTAAAGAACCTATAATAGCCCGATATTGGGTTGGGTCCACGTCTGCATCGTTGTCTGAATCAGCACCCAATTTGTGATTGACGCAGACTGGAGTATCATATGGAGTGCTGTCCTCCATCTTGAAGCGTTTGAGAACATCATGGACATACTTCGTCTGATGAATGAACATCCCATCTTTCCTCTGATCAACCTGCAATCCTAAAAAGAAGGTTAGTTCACCCATAGCACTCATTTCAAATCTCTTATTCATGACGGCCTCAAACTCCTGACACATGGCGACCTTTGATGCAGCAAAGATAATGTCGTCCACGTAGACTTGCACCAGCAGAAAGTCGCTACCCTTTCTCTTGAAGAACAATGTGCTATCAATTTTACCTCTTTCAAACTCATTCTCAAGCAAGTAATCTGATAAGGTTGAATACCAGGCACGAGGTGCCTGATGTAGTCCATACAGTGCTTTATTTAGCTTGTACACGTGATCGGGAAAGTCAGGGTCAGGAAAACCCGGAGGTTGCTCAACATACACAACCTCGTCGACTTTACCGTTTAGGAACGCACTCTTCACAACCAACTGAAAAACCTTCATCTCCTTATGAGCAGCAAATGCCAAAAACAAACGAATGGCTTCCAATCTTGCTACAGGAGCAAACACCTCATTGTAATCAATCCCCTCTTGTTGATTAAAGCCTTTAACAACCAGCCTCATCTTGTTCCTGATAACAATCCCTTTCTCATCTCTCTTACATTTGAAGACCCATTTCGTGCCTATCGCATGCACATTCCTTGGTTTTGCAACCAAGTTCCATACTTCCATTTTCTTAAACTGAGCTAACTCTTCTTGCATGGCTTCGACCCACGAGCTATCCTTAAGAGCCATTTGATAGTTCTTTGGTTCAATCTGGCTGATGAAGCAGGTGTACAAGCATTCGTTGATAATGCCTGATTCTTTAATGCTTGAGTAAACACAGGTGTGCTCATTCAAGCTTTGTCTTGTTTGTACACCGGCGGACAGATCACCTATCACGTTCTCCAAAGGATGATCTTTGTGAATTCTCGTAGTCGGAACCGAACTGACATTCAGATTATCTTCCAAGTTCGAAGATAGCTCATCAATGGGTGATTGATGTTGAGAGTGAAACGGATTGATGAATTCCTCTTCAGTAGAGGCAGCAGGGGTATTGATAGCATTTGACGAGGAAGGCTGACATTCATCATACTGTGGTCGTTGCACCAAAGTGTCTTCCTCATCGCATATCATCTTCGTAGCAATTCTTTCCTCAACTTCTGCAAATTCCAGATAAGGTATGTTAAAAGATTTAAAAAGTCTATCATAGTCTAAAACCCCAGCGGGTCCCGAGCTTGGTTTTGGTGATTTGTAACTTGTGATATCAGTGTTACACACCACCTCAACCTTGCTGTTCGATGTATTAAAGACCTGTCTATTGGGAGTCCCAACAACGTATCCGACTAAGATTCCTTCATCGGCTACTTCACCAAATTTAGAATTGGTCTTTAATATCGAACATGGGGACCCGAATGGTTCAAGACCACTCAAGTTTGGCTTTCTCCCATGCATAAGTTCATAACAGGTTTTATTTAATCTTTTAACAGTTAACACTCTATTAAGGATATAACAGGCTGTTGCAACAGCTTCAGCCCAGAACACCACGGGAAGTTTCGAATCAGCCAGCATGGTTCTGGCTCCTTCAATTAAGGTTCTGTTCTTCCTCTCAGCCACTCCATTTTGTTGCGGTGTATACGGTGCGCTGTATTGGTGTTCTATCCCCTTCTGTAAGCAGAAGATCTCCATCTCATAGTTCTTGAACTCAGTTCCATTGTCACTCCTGATGAATTTAACCCGTTTCCCCATGATATTCTCAACCTTGGTAATCAAATTCTTTACCATCTGCACTGTTTCATCCTTTGACTTCAGGAAATATACCCAGGAATATCGAGAGAAATCATCAGTGATCACCAAGCAATACGATGTTCCTCCTAGACTTCTTACATTCACGGGACCGAAGAGATCCATGTGAAGTAATTCTAGGGTACTGACAATTGAATTGACCTTCTTGGTGTGATGGGATTTCTTGTGTTGCTTTCCCTTTTTGCATGATAAACATTTGTCTTCAAAGTTGAAATTCTTCAAGGGAACACCCAGCACAAGCCCATTTTTGACAAGGTAGTTCATTTTCCGAAGATGAATGTACCCCATTCTCCTATGCCACAACTCGGACTCCGATTCAGTTGCTTTTGACAGAAGACACGATTCTTCTGTGGCCATCTCAGTCGATCTCATATCCATGATATACGTATTCTTCACTCTTGGAGCCTTCATAACAATCCAATCCTCTGGTATCTTAAAACCAGGATACAACACAATCGCTTCATTCTTTGTAAAATGTACGGTGTAGTCTTTGTCACAAATCTGCGAAACACTCAGTAGATTGTGCTTCAGTTCTTCAACAAAGTTTACTTTCTCCAAAGTCATCTTTCCATTCGACACCGTCCCTATTCCTGTAATCCTTCCACCGCTCTCTCCTGCGAAACTCACTCTTCCTCCTTGAACAGGTTTCAAGTCGTGTAACAATTTCTTGTTAACCGTCATGTGCCGGGAACAGCCGCTATCCACAACCCATTGATTGTTGGCAGCCCTGTTCAACTGTTCCTGCACGATTAAAGCAGATGATTAAAATCTGGGGACCCAAGACCGATTGGTCTTGGGTCGATACATTCCGTACCTTGGCTATCCAAAGTTAGTATCATAATAATTTCTGTGAGTCCTAACAGGATACCTTCTTGTGGATTGACTATGAGGCCATCCAAACCTTCATGAATTAAAAGAATTATTACTTAAGGTTTGGTTGTTAGCAGTGTAAAACTGAGATCTATTTTTTTGAAAACCTGAATTAGTCCATTTTCTGAAATTTGATGGGTTTTCATTTTTACCATTATATTGATTACCGTTAGTTCTTTTCTCAGATTTTGAAGTCCTCACACCTCTGAATTTCTGCTTCTGAGGGTAATCAACAACAAGGTGTCCTAATTGATTACATCTAAAACAACTCCTGTGTCCAATTTTCTTATCAAAAGTTGTCTTAGATGTTGAGGCTGTATTACTGCCCGTTTGTCTCACATATGGCGGGACATACGGGTTTAGTGGAGACTTCTTTTCAGGTGTTTTCTTTTTCTCTCCACTTTTTGGTAACACTTCCTCTTGTTTTGTCTCACTCGACTCAGAAGACTTGTCTGAGTTAGATGAGATAGGACTCAGAGCAGAAATCTTAACACTTGCAACAGGCTTACTAACTTCTGGTTCTTTAATCGTTACTTTAACCGGAACTGTCTGACCATAGTCAACATCGACAGATTTCTGATTACTAGGGTCATAAGTGTAATTATGATTGAAAGGTGGTGGAACTTCATGATAACCAATTCCTCCCCTTTTTGGGGAACCTTGATCACTAACGAGGTGATCAAGTATAGCGGAGGAAATTCTGAATTGCTCAAGTTTCCTGTTAAGTTCCACCACTTTTACCTGGTGATCAGCTATCTTTTTTTCCCTTTCAGCTATTAGTTTGGTTTTCTCTTCTAGAACCTCATAGCTAAGATCAATCACTTGAATTTTTTCAGCAAGCTTTGCTTTAAGACTTTTAATATCTTTCTCACTAGCTTTAATTTTTACTTTGTAACTATTTTCTCAAGCTTTAGTGAAATGATGATCTTCTTTTAAAGTTTTAAATTGCGCATCCAAACTAACAAACTGATCAGTTATAGTTGTCAGTTGTTCAGACAGATGTTCACACTTAGTACAAGGGAGTTCGGTACTTACCTCGGAGAGCTGGTCTGCCACATCTGCCATGTAAGCTTCATTTTTGCCAGTTCCTTTCTCACTATCTGCAGTTTCGATGTTTGCCAAATTGGCCTGTTCAAATACTTCTTCAACATGCAGATTCCAGTTGTACTCCTCATTCTGTCTGGAAATCATGGCTCTATAGTCATTACCACTACCACTCTGCTGTGTAGATCTGTTTTGACTGCGTTCTACACGTTCATTTTTACACTCTTTTGCAAAGTGGCCATTCTGCTGACAGTTGTAACAGCGAACCTTCGACTTATCAAACCCTGGCCTCTCTCTGACAAACTTCCTGCCAGTCTTCTTCATGAACCTCTTCACCCTTCTGACAATCATAGCCATCTGCCACTGCAGATCCATCTCCTCCAGATCATCAGCATCGATCTGATCATAATCTTCATCCAAAATTGCAGGATCAACAATCTTACCCTGAATGTAATTCTCATACGAAGCAATAAAAGATGCATAGAGAGCAAACTGCTGTTCAGCAGATTTAACGCTCATGGGCATCTTCGAGTAGTTGTTGTTTGAAACACTTGAGGTAAAACTACTCTTGGTCGCTTGAGGTTGAGAAGCATTTGATCCTCCAGCTACAAAGCACACATCACCGTTCATGTTGAGAGATACATGTCCTTCATGTGTTGAGCTAGCGCCTGACTCTCCCTTAGGGTAATAAGCAGATGATTCAGTTTTCGAACTTGATCCTGAGTTAACCTTTGCACCATATATACCCGGATCTTGAACCTGATCGGTAGGTGTCTCCTTTCGTACCATGTTCAGTTCAAACGTTCTTAGCTTGTTAACTGCTGTCTCCAGGTCAAAGTCAGCAAAGTCTTTGTCTTCTCTCATCAACACAGTATACATCTCCCATTTCGGTGGGAGAGCATCAAGAAGCTTTTCAACAATCTCATCTTCTTTGTAAGCAATTGAATAGTTGCTGAGTTCAGTCATCAGATGATAATATCTAGTGATGATATCATCAAGTGATTCATTCTTCAGATACTTGAAGACCGAGAATTAGGTTTTTAGAAGTTTAATTTTCGAGGCACGAATTCCCACATTGCCCTCAAACCGGTTCTCAAGTGCTTCCCAAAGCTCTCTAGCAGTTTTATACTTTCGGAAGGTGTGAAGTATCTCTTGTGGAAGAGCCATTGTAATTGCTGCACGAGCTTTGCTTTCTGCCTCATACATTTTCTTCTCTTCTTCTTCCATCTCTTTGTATTTCTTGATCTGATCACGACCCTCATACTCAGCAGTAGGTGGAATGTAACCATCTTGTATGCACACCCACATCTTGGCATCTTGATACTTGACATATTGTTCAAAACGATCTTTCCACGCTACATAATCAGTTTTCTTAAGCATCTTAGGTGCCTTTGTAGCCGAACCCGCTTCTACTTCCATCTTTACCAGTTCGGTAATGTTTATCGAAGGCATCTTTCTCAAAACTCAAAGAAATCCGAAAATAAAAAAAATTATTTTCAAACAGCACTGTAGGCGAAGTTGTGGATAACTTCGCTTAAAACTTAACTTCGTGTGAATTTGTAACTTCGCTCACTTTCTTAAATTCGCCGGATTGGCGAACTTGAGAATAACTTCGCTTAAGTTGAGCGAACTTGGGAGGTAGGCGAAGTTGTGGGTAACTTCGCTTGAGGTAAGCGAACTTGAAGAGGTAGGCGAAGTTGTGGATAACTTCGCTTAACCTTATATCTTCGCCGAAACCCTACTAACAGTGACGGCAACTTCGCCTGATGAACACGAACTTTCTGCAGATTAGATTTCTGGGTTTTTCGAGGTTTGTGAAGGTGTTATGGGTTGTTTATGATTGTAGGAGGAGAGTATAGCACAAAAGCTCAGAAAACTCGTCCCGCGAATAGTCAAACGGAACGATTTCTATACCCGCGTGATAATCCCGATCTACACAATCGAGCAAATGCTCTGATACCAATTGTAGGTTCCCAGCCGGATCTACACGAGATATCGCGTACTACGTAGGTGCGGAATCCCTACGTAAGACGTTACGAGTATAGAAAACAATACGAGCTAACACACGATACGATAATCAAACACACGTTGTATTCCAACCGTAAACACGTGATACTATGATCGCTGAATACAAAACTCTCTGACTCGAATACACGAATAAACTCTGATTAATGAATAAGCCATATACAAGATAGCTTATATAGACACGACAACTTCGCCTGGCATGTTCAGGCGAAGTTGTCCCTAACTTCGCTTGTCTAACAAGTTCGCCCATATAAGCGAACTTGTTAGTAACTTCGCTTACATACAAAACTCAAATCTAACTAACACGATTACAGACACTCGACACTGAACTACTGACATCATGCACCAACAAGAACCTTTTCTTCCCAATGCTGGGCACACTCACAGGACCAAAGAGATCCATGTGAAGTAATTCCAGCACCTCTTCAATAGTGTTCACCAGTTTAGTCTTGTGAGATGATTTGTGATGGTTCCCTTGGATGCATGAGGAACACTTGTCATCTAACTTGAACGCCTTGGTGGGAAGACCAATAACATGCTCTCCTGTCACCAACTTGTTCATGCTCTTTAGATTAACATGAGACATCTTCCTATGCCACAACCTTGTTTCATTCTCAGTTTCTTTTGACACAAAGCATGATCCACCCCTTGACACTGCATTTTTCATTCTTAGCTCATATAGATTTCCATTTCTGGGTGCCATCATCATGATCATGTCTGGAGGTGTCACAAATTCAGGTTTTAAGATGAAGCAATGTGCATCATCAAAACCAACTTTATACCTCTTGTCACAGACTTGAGATATACTTGGTAAATTGTATTGTAACCTCTCCACATGCAACACATTCTCAAAAGACACTTTGCCATTGGTAAGTGTGCCTCTTCCCACTATATTTTCTCCATTTTCATCACTATCAAAAGCAACAGGTCCTTCAAATTTTTCTTCATAATTAACAAGTGATCTCCTATCACATGTCATGTGCCTGGAATATCCACTATCCATGTACCATACATTATTTACATAAGTGGAATGCCCCTGCACATAAAAACACAAACTGATTAGTTATTGCTTGAAGTACAAACTTCAACAGTTTGTAATCCACTGACATCAATATCATCAAAACCAGTTTGAATTGGTTCCACATTAACAATCTCACAAGAATCATCAGATTCACATTCAAACTCATCTATCCTATCTTCTTCCTTTACTTCACACTGTTCTAAGACCGGTTCCTCTTTCCTAACATCAACTTCTTTGGTTTTGTTCAAAACTTGGTTGTAAGAGGAACTTCTCATCACCATTTAGTACACCTTCTTCTACCAAACTTCATTGAAGTATTTACATTTCTCATGCTTGTCTTGCCAACTTCAACTGATGTTTCATTTAGTCTCAGAACTGATTTCAATCTTTTATCAATTTTCAATCTATCTGCTTCCGTATCCTCTTCACTTTTTCTCATTTCTTAAGTATTTTTCATACTTCTTCTTATAGAATCCCAAATCTTGTCCACAAAACTTGTCTGGAATGACATTCTCTTCCTCTTCTTTATTCCGGCAGGAATCTGTATGATGTCCATATGAATCACATTTCTTGCCTCTCGTATTTCCACTGGTTCCTCTACGAAGTTTAATTTTTCGTTTATGTTCAAGTATTTTAGTGGTACGATTTTGGTTTCGTCGGTAAGGCACTTTTTCAGGTTTGACACGTGGAAAACATCGTGAATGGAACTTAACTCCACAAGAAGTTCCGAAGTCTAGTACACAAGCGCAAAGTAATTCTTCTAAGGTTTGAATGATTTACTCGGATTGACTGTCAGTTTGGGTATGGTAGGCTCTACTTAGGTCAATTCGGGTTCCCAAGGCTTCTTGTACAGCTTGCCAGAATCGAGAGGTGACATGACTATCACGATCAGAAATGATTGAAACGGGTACGTCTTGTCGGGATTTGATCTCGTTGATGTAAATCTGAGCGCGTTTTTCGGTTGTTTAAGTGGTACGAATTGGAAGGAAGTGTGCAGATTTGGTTAGTCAATCAACTATCACCTATATTGCATTGTTTCCCCAGGTTGTTCTCAACCTAGGTAATTTATTCCCATTTCCATTGAGATATCTCTGGCTGGTGCAACATTACCGAAGGTTTTTGATATTCAGCCTTGACTCTAGCGCAAGTTAGGCATTTACCGACATATGTGGCTATATCCTTATTCATACCGGGCCACCAATAAACTCCCTTCAAGTCTTTGTAAATTTTATCTGTTCCTGGGTGAATGGAATATTTGGACTTATGCACCTCATCCATGATCAAGTCCCGCAAGTTGTTAAGTGTGGGAAACCAAACTCGGTTTTTAAAGTATAAAATTTCATCGGTTCTCTATTCAAAAGTTTTCTCATTCCCATGTAAATCTTCATTCTCCAGGTGGGTTGCCTTTAGAGCTTCATTTTAGGAAACACAGATTCGTACGGTAAGGCTAGTTTGGAAAATCATTCCTAGTGCTTAGACCATCAGTGGTTTAATTCTGTCTTTTCTACTCAAAGCATCTGCTACTAAATTAGCCTTGCCTGGATGGTAACGAGTTTCATAGTCATAATCATTCAATAGTTCTACCCATCTTCTCTGCCTCATTTTCAGTTCTTTCTGATAAAAAATGTGCTGTAGGCTCTTGTGGTCAGTGTATACTATGCATTTGGTGCCATACAAGTAGTGTCTCCAGATCTTAAGTGCAAAAATAACCGCTCCAAATTCCAAATCATGGGTGGCATAATTCTTCTCGTGCACCTTTAACTATCGGGAAGCATATGCTATAACCTTGTTTCTTTGAAAAAGTACGCATCCTAAACCCTTTCGGGACGCGTCACAATAAACTATAAGGTTATTAGTCCCTTCAGGGAGACTCAGTATCGGGGCTTGACATAATTTTTGTTTCAGCAATTGAAAAGCCGCTTCTTGTTCTTCTCCCCAATCATAAACACGGTCTTTTTTGGTCAAAAGAGTTAAGGGTTGGGCTATACTAGAAAAGTTTGCAATAAAGTGTTGGTAATACCCAGCTAGTCCCAAAAATTGGAAAATCTCTCTTGGTGACTTCGGGGCTTGCCAATGTTTAATCGCTTCAATTTTACTCGGGTCTAAATGATTCTGTGCCGATTAACAACGTGCCCTAAAAATTGCACCTCTTGTAGCCATAATTCAGATTTGGACAACTTGGTGAGAACATCTCCTCCTGCCTCAATAACTCCAAGATTGTTCGTAAATGTTGCTTGTGTTCCTCCTTGGTTTTCGAATATATCAAAATGTCATCAATAAATAGGATAACGAATTTGTCGAGGTACGACTTACAAACTCGGTTCATGAGGTCCATGAAAACCGTGGGCGCGTTAGTTAGCCCAAAAGGCATAACTAGGAATTCATAGTGACCATAACGAGTTTGAAACGCCGTTTTAGAAACATATTCCTCTTGAATTTTAAGTTGATGGTAACCGGATCGGAGGTCGATTTTCGAGAACTAATTTGCCCCTGGAAGTTGGTCGAACAAGTCGTCTATTCATGGGAGAGGGTATCGGTTTTTGATGGTTACTTTGTTTAATTCCCTGTAATCAATACACATCCTAAAACTTCCATCTTTCTTCTTCACAAATAATACCGGTGTTTCCCAAGGAGAATAGCTAGGACGTATGAAACCCTTATCCAATAATTCTTGTAATCGACTGGGCAATTCTTGCATTTCAGAGGGTGCCAATCGATAAGGTGCCTTGGAGATGGTGGCTGATCCTGGGATTAGGTCAATACGAAGTTCAACTTGTCGGGTTGTTGGCAATCCGGGTAGTTCATCAGGAAAGACATCAGGGTACTCACGCACTACTGGGATATCTTCTATGGGTTTTCATCAGGTTTCTTTACGGTCACGTTTGTCAGAAACGCCATACATCATTGGTGTAAATACTTCAACACCTTGAGATGAGACACAAGAGATAATATTGTACCAGTTTTTTTTCTCCTTGTACCATAATCGTTTCACCATCCGAAAGGGGAATTTTAATTATCTTGTCGTTACATACAATCTCCGAATTATACTTGCTTAACCAATCCATGTCGACAATTACATCGAAGCTTCCTAACTCTACTAGGGGTAGGTTAATAAGAAATGGGTGGTTTTTTAGGATAATGGAACAGTTTTGGACTATTAGGTTGGCAGTTAAAAAGTTACCGTTAGCGAGTTCTATAGCATAGGGATTTGTTAGTTCATTTACCGGCAAATTTCCCAGGGATAAAAAGTTATTAGAAACAAAGCTTTTATTAGCACCCGTATCAAATAATACAGAAGCATATTGATTAGAAACTACGAATGTACATGTCGCTACGTTCGGGTCTTGTCGTGCTTCTCCTGACCCAATAACAAACGTTCGTCCTCTAGACACTCTAGATGTCGATCCTTGGTTCTGTCCAGCAGCTGCTCCTTGATACAGTTTGGGGTAGTTCTTTCTAAAATGCTCTGTACTACCACATTCATAGCAAGCAGGTCAGGTTGCTGGGACTGGTTTTGTTGGATGGGTTGTTGACGAATTGGTTGTGGTCTAGGAGGTTGTGGACGACGAGGCTGGGTGGATTGAGTTGGTCGGTTTACAATTTCAATCCCTACTCTGCAATTAGGGCCATTGTGCCCGGTTCTTCCACATTTCTGACACACTAACGGTCTACACTCACCCACATGATGAAAACTACACTTATCACATTTTGGCCAGGGTCTCTTATGACATAATTTTATACTGTCGGGCGTGCAAGTTTACTCGTTTGTCTCCCTTCTGATAATGTCACATAATTGGTTCGTTTCATACCCGATGATTCCCCGGCCATTCTTAACACACCACTCCTTACCAAGTTAAAAGTTACAATGCCGGCTTGAGTCACGACATTCTCAAAAGATGTGTGACCAACATAATTCACTAAACTCCTCACTTTTGGGGCTAAACCCCAAATATAACGTTCAATTTGCTTGGCTTTAGGAGTTACTAACCATGGTACTAAGCAATTAGTTCGTTGAAGCGGTTTATATACCCCAAATGATCCGCTCCTTTCATTTCCAAACTCCAGAGTTCATGCTTTAACCTCTGAGTTTCGTTTTTTGGGCAAAAATGTTCCAACATCAGTGTTTTAAGTTCAGCCCAAGTCATGCGATTAACCGCATACTGTCCTTTTATTTGTACCATAGTGTTCTACCACATCAAGGCGTGATCAGTAAACGTAGAGGCAACATACTTGACTATGCTTTCGGGTGGACAATTGCTTATATTAAGGACAGATTCAGTCTTTTCAATCCTTTTAATCAACCCGTTTGGCCTTTCGGTACCCCGGAAGTCTATCGGTTTACAGGCTATAAAATTTTTGATTGAATATTCTCTCCGTGGGGGATTAGGGATGTTATGATTATTGTTTGGGTTTGGTGGAGGATTATTGTTTCCCATGGTGTTCGTGTTTACAGGGGGATTATTGTTGTTGATAGTATTTGTATCTGGTGGGGGATTATTTGCATTGGGAGTGGCATTTGTATTAGGTGGGGGAATATTAGTTGTGACAGTATTAGGGTTGCTTTGGGGAACATTATTGTTTAGCGGTGGATTTGTTTGTAAGTTTGCATTTATACCGGCAGTTACTTGTGTTACAATAAGTGGAATCACTGCCTTCTTTCGCCGAGCAATCATCACAGCTATTTCCGCCTCAGTCATAGGGTTTGCTTTCTTTTGGGCCATTCTATAATGATAATTAAATATAAGCCAATTAATACTAATTCCAGCATGTAAAACATCGTAGCAATAATCACAATAGGGATTCTACAAGTAATTCAAACAATACACTGGTATTTCACTTACAGTTCTGTACGTTGATAACAAAGATACATAAACTTAGCCTGATAAAGGCCAGTGCTTGCATGTGTATATAATATATCTGTCACTAAGTGACGGTTAGACTTAACCCTGCAAGGGCCAGTGCTTGTAATAATACATCAAAATCGTACTCCATAACATACTATTATATACGTACATGGAGTGCCAAAAGACTACGTACACAGATTCGTAACACACTATATCTATTTATACAAACGATGCACTAACCACAAACACACAAATACTAACTGTCACACCCCGACTAGCACAATGCGGAAGCGTAAAACGGGAATGTAACAGACGCCTCTAGTATCAACAACATTGTTTATAAAGAAACATTACAAACTAATTTACATTATATTACATTGATTTATATTTGTGTTCAAACCAGGTGTTACAACAAAATATGTTCGTTAAACTATTCTGTTCGTACTAATAACCTTGCATCTATTCACATGGCATCGAGCATATTCCACAATAGACAGCACGACATCACTTTATTCCAACTTTGGTAATCCTGAAAAGCAGTTTAAAACGGGCCAACTACTAGAGTTGTTGAGTTTCACGAGTTTCAAGAAAACAGTTATGAGTATTCACAAGTCAGCACTTGTAATCTTGAAATAAGTATGTATGTATGTAAATGATGTATGTGATGTAATTATGCTAAGCTACAGTGAAGCCTGGACTGGTCGTGCTGCGTGCCTCCATTTCCCACGCTCAATCAATCACTGTGGCCCCTTTCCGCCCACAACATGCCCCGGTAGCTATGTCTAACACTACATAGCTGGTTCGTAAAAATATGGACATGTGCAAACGAAATAATTTCTCAGCAACCGTGCTGGCCCCGCCTGGGTTTGTCAAACCAATAGTACTATTCACAAGCTACCGGCTCGAAGTTAATCACTGTGATCGTGGGGACTTTCGTGTGTTAGCACTTAGATAATTCACATCATCACATGTTTCAGATAAGTATATAGATATAAGCAAACATGCTTTTCACCTCAAAAGTTCGTAAAACAGTTTAGAAGTGGGGTCATGAAACTCACGGTTTAGTAGATATTCGGTACTGTATCAGCTCGTGGTTTGTTCGGTCCGCTATCAGTAGTTCCTATAATCAATATTATAATAATATTAATATTTTAATATTATTATAATCTCAATACTAAGCTGGGCTGTATAACTAATCTGGGTGTAGCTGGAACGCCCAGAAAGTGGCAATAGGCTTAGGTTGTGATGTTCTTCAATGTCTAATACTTAAAACCGAACTTGGCTCAGATTCCCGTTTTCCCAGCTGGGCCAAGTTGCTCGTTTACGCGTTCAGAAAGCAGTTATGGGAAAATAAGCTTGGGTAAATGTATTGGTTAATAACATGATTAAGTTATAAAGAAAGATCACACACTGGGGTCCCGGATTAGCCACGGGGCCCGTTTCCGTTTATTCAGTTTGATTTGAGAAGAAACATCGCACAATCCACCCGGATTGTCCAGGTTTCTAATTGAAAAGTTCATTTTCACTTAATTAGTCCAAACATATAATTTTTGATCACTCTTGGGGCTTTGATATTCCCGCAGGTTCACTAGTCGCGAACTTGCTGGTTGTTATAAAAACTGAATTTGTTTAATATTCAGATTAGCATAATTAATTAACCGTTAATCATTAAATTATGAAAATTTAATCACTTATCAATTAAAATATGTAGATTTTTATAAAAATATTTCTGGAATCTATTTACTGATTTATTAATTTATAAAAATTCATTTTATCAGCTATATTTCGCCTGAAAATTGTCCGTTTACCCCGAACAATTTCCAAAAATTCCACAAAAATTCTTGAATGCTCAAATCATGTCTCAAATCAACCTGTATCAATTCCAGAATGTAAAAAGCTCGTGCAATATTCTTTTCAGCCCAAATTCGGCTATAAAAATTCACTCGAACGCATATAAACAAAACACCTTTAAACTTATCCAAATGATCCCAAAATTCATATGTGATCAAAATTCATCAAATCTGAGTTTCCAGAAAAATTTCATAATTTTTGAAGTATTTTAGCTATTTTTCTCAAATAAACGTTCTAATTCGGTAATAAATTCGCCAAATATTCTCGGATGGTCGAAAAATTACCAAATTTGAACAGGGACTCATTGACATGGTCTCTGATGTCCTTGAAAAATTTAAAGTCCTAAAAATATGCACATCACAACCTTAACCTAAATAGCCCGTAAGCGAGTGTTTCGGCATTACCTTAGCGGGTTTGGCTCGTTTCCGACTTTTTAATAAAGTTTTCAGGTTCTTGTGCTTCTAATCAAGCAAGGTACAAGTACTATATCACAAACCAAGCAATTTTTCATCAACATAACAGCCCTTAACTTAGGATTTCGGCTAGTGCACAAAAACGAACTTTTGAACCGTAAAAACGCCGTTTCAACCCTTTAATCCGTGTTTATGGCCAAAAAAACTATTAAAACAGGTTCCTTACCATGTGTATGATCAAAACATGTTTATGGACCATTTTTAGGGTTTTTTCACGGTTAGGAATGATTTTTAGTAACCAAGACATGTTTTTATGGTATTAAACAAGTTTAAACAAGTACAAAAGCTACTTATTTAAGCCCCTTACCTTAGGGTTTGAAGGTTTTCTGGCTGGAACAGAGCTTATGTCCAGATTTTTCAAGAAATAATGTTGAAAATATCTTGGATCTAGTTTAAATGTGATAGAATAAAAGGGGGGGGGGGGTGGCTGCTGGCCGATCGGAACTCCATGGGCCCATTATGGGCTCATTTTGGCCCAAGTTCTGATTTCTCAAGCCCAAATACAAAAATCCCGGTCCAAATTTAGTTTGGGTTCGGTTTTTGGCGCGAAAAACTTATCGGGTGCGTTAAACAGCGCGAAAACGAGTGTTTTTCGGCTAGTTTTGTGTAAAATTATAAAAACATACTATATGTTTGTAAAAATCAAAAATATTTTCACGGATTGCTTAAAACATTTCAAGTAAGTGTTTGGTAAGTCTTTTTTGGCTTAACGGATGACACAATGCTTGGTTTGTAACTATCTTTCGCGTTTAAATCTATAGCGGGTAGTTAAACGAGCATATTTTCGTTTAACTTGTTTGCTATCAAACTAAGACCATATTTCTAATATTTTAGCTTGTATAGATCGTATATCTCTTATAAATGGCCCTCCCGAGATATCTGGGTCATAACCCGACCCGTTCGGTTAATCGTTCATTTGTTACGCAAAAGGCGTTTATTTGCTTAATCGGTAAATACGTACTGAGGTGTACCTTGTTTTGGCTCAAATGTCACATTCTCCCCCCGTTAGAAAATTTCGTCCCAGAAATTTGATTATTCAACTTTGTCTTTGTTTGGAAACAGGTGCGGGTATTTCTTTTTGAATTCAGATTTCCGCTCCCACGTGAATTCGGGTCCCCGTTCTGAATTCCAACGATCTTTTACTAGAGAAATTTTATTGTGCCTTAGTTGTTTTATTTTTCCCTCTAATATTTCCACCGGTTCTTCAACGAAATTTAGTTTTTCATTTATGTTTAAGTCTTTAATGGCACGATTTCGGTTTCGTCAGTAAGACACTTTTTCAGGTTCGAAACATGAAAGACATCGTGAATAGAACTCAACTCCACAGGAAGTTTCAGTAGGTAAGCTACCGGACCTATCTTAGAAATGACTTCATATGGCCCAATGTATCGCTGGGCTAGTTTACTGGTTTTTCCGAATTGAATGACGCCTTTCCACGGGGATACTTTCAGAAAAACTTTTTCGCCTATTTCAAAGGATAACGGCTTTCTACGAACATCAGCGTAGCTTTTCTGTCGATCTCGGGCGATTTTCAATTTGCTTGTGATTTTACGGATTTTGTCGGTGGTTTCTTGAATCAAGTCAGATCGTGTAATTTGGGTATCTCCAACCTCAGTCCAGCACAAGGGTGATCTACATTTCCGTCCGTACAACGCTTCATACGGTGCCGCTTGAATGCTACTGTGATAGCTATTGTTGTACGAAAATTCAAGCAGTGGAAGATGTTGATCCTAGTTTCCACCAAAGTCTAGTACACAAGCGCGAAGCAAATCTTCTAAGGTTTGAATGGTTCGCTCAGATTGACCGTCAGTTTGGGGATGGTAGGCGGTACTTAGGTCAATTCGGGTTCCCAAAGCTTCTTGTACGGCTTGCCAAAAACGAGAGGTGAAATGGCTATCGCGATCAGAAATAATTGAAACGGGTACGCCGTGTCGGGATACGATTTCATTGATGTAGATGTGAGCAAGTTTTTCGGTTGTGTAATTGGTTCGGATTGGGAGATGTGTTACAAAATCCATGGTAATTTGTTCCCATTTCCATTGTGGTATTTTCGGTTGGTGCAACATTCCCGAAGGTTTTTGATATTCAGCCTTAACCCTCGCACAAGTTAAACATTTACTGACGTATGTGGCTATATCTTTCTTCATACCGGGCAACCAATAATATTCTTTCAAGTCCTTGTACATCTTATCCGTTCCAGGATGAATGGAGTATTTGAACTTATGGGCTTCATCCATGATCAAGTCATGCAGATTACTGAAAGTGGGAATCCAAACTCGATTTTTGTAGTATAGAATTTCGTCAGTTCTTTCTTCAAAGTTTTGTTCAGTTCCATGCAAGTTTTCATTTTCCACGTGATCTCCTTTCAGAGCTTCGTTCTGAGCCATACGAATTTGTTCGGTGAGTCTGGTTTGGACGATCATTCCAAGTGCTCGGACTCGTAGTGGTTTGATCCTGTCTTTTCTCCTCAAAGCATATGCCACTATATTAGCCTTGCCCGGGTGGTATCGAATCTCACAGTCATAATCGTTCAACAGTTCTACCCATCTCCTTTGCCTCATGTTTAGTTCTTTCTGGTCGAAAATATGCTGTAGGCTTTTGTGGTCGGTGTATACTGTACACTTGGTGCCATACAAATAGTGCCTCCAGATCTTGAGTGCAAAAATAACCGCGCCTAGTTCCAAATCATGGGTGGTATAATTTTTCTCATGCACCTTTAATTGTCGAGAAGCGTATGCTATGACTTTGTTTCTTTGCATAAGTACGCACCCTAAACCTATCCGGGACGCATCACAATAAACTACCAGATCATCAGTTCCCTCTGGAAGACTCAGTATCGGGGCCTGGCATAGTTTCTGTTTTAGCAACTGAAAAGCCGCTTCTTGATCTTCTCCCCATCTTTTTGAGTCAAAAGGGTTAAAGGTTGGGCTATGCTTGAAAAGTTAGAAATAAAACGCCGATAATACCCAGCTAAACCCAAAAATTGGCGGATTTCTTTTGGTGACTTTGGGGCTTACCAGTTTTTGATGGCTTCAATCTTGCTCGGGTCTACATGGATACCATGTCGGTTAACAACGTGCCCTAGAAATTGTACTTCTTGTAGCCAAAATTCACACTTTGATAGCTAGGCATACAACTTTTCCTGCCTAAATAGCTCCAAAATAGTTCGTAAATGCTGCTCGTGTTCCTCCTTGGTTTTCGAATATATCAAAATGTCATCAATAAACACGATAACGAATTTGTCGAGGTACGGTTTACAAACTCGATTCATAAGGTCCATGAAAACTGTGGGAGCATTAGTCAGTCCGAACGGCATAACTAAGAATTCGTATTGGCCATAACGAGTTCGGAATGCCGTTTTAGACACGTCTTCCTCTTGGATTTTAACTTGATGGTAACCGGATCGAAGGTCAATTTTCGAGAAATAGTTTGCCCCTTGGAGTTGGTCAAACAAATCATCTATTCGTGGAAGAGGGTATCGGTTTTTGAAGGTAACTTTGTTTAATTCCCGGTAATCGATGCACATTCTAAAACTTCCATCCTTCTTCTTTACGAACAATACCGGTGCTCCCCAAGGAGAATAACTGGGACGAATGAAACCCTTATCTAACAACTCCTGCAATTGGTTGGATAATCCTTGCATTTCAGAGGGTGCCAACCGGTAAGGTGCCTTAGCAATGGGGGCTGATCCTGGGATTAAATCAATACGGAATTCAACCTGTCGGTTCGGTGGTAATCCAGGTAAATCATCAGGAAAGACATCGATGTATTCACGTACAACGGGAATCTCTTCTATGCTTTTCTCATCAGGGTTCTGTATAGTCACGTTTGCCAACAATGCCATACAACCTTGGCGTAAACATTTCAACACTTTGAGATGAGACACGAGAGGTAATATCGAACCAGACTTCTCTCCTTATACTACAATCACCTTACCATTCGAAAAGGGAATTTTAACTGTCTTGTCGTTACACACAATCTCTGCCTTATTCTTGGTTAACCAGTCCATGCCGACAATAACATCAAAACTTCCTAACTCTACTGGGAGTAGGTCAATAAGGAATGGGTGTTCATTAAAAATGATGGAACAGTTTTGCACTATTTGGCTGACAGTTATAGAGTTACCGTTAGCGAGTTCTATAGTATAGGGATTTGTTAGTTCACTAACTGGCATGTTACCCAAGGATACAAAACTAGTGGAAACAAAGCTTCTATCGGCACTAGTATCAAATAACATAGAAGCATATTGATCAGAAACAGTAAATGTACTTGTTACTACGTTCGGGTCTTGTCGTGCTTCTCCAGACCCGAAAACGAACGCGCGTCCCCGAGACGCACTTGAAGTCGATGCTTGGTTTGGTCTAGTAACTGCTCTTGGATTCAACTTGGGGCAGTTTCTTCTAATATGATATGTACTGCCACATTCATAACAGGCACGGTAGGTTGCTGCGGTTGAAGTTTGTTGGATAGGTTGTTGGCGGATTGGCTGAGGTCTCGGTGGCGGTGGACGACGAGGTTGAGTTGTTTGAGTTGGTCGGCTCACAATTTCTGCACCTGATCTGCAATTAGGGGCATAATGCCCAGTTCGACCACATTTCTGGCATACCGGCAACCTACACTCTCCCACATGATGGTAATTACATCTGTCACACTTTGGCAAGGGTCCCTTATACTTGTCTTGCTTCGTATCGGAACCAGTTATAGCATAATTTCTGATTGTCGGACGTGCACGTTTGCTTGATTGTCCTCCTTGTGCTCTCGTCCCATAGTCAGTTCGTTTCATACCTGATGATTCCTCGGCCATTCTCAACACTCCGCTTCTTACCAAGTCGAAACTTACAATACCGGCCTGAGTCACGGCATTCTTGAACGAAGTGTGACCCACAGAGTTCACCAAACTCCTCACTTCCGGGGCTAAACCCCAAATATAACATTCAACTCGTTTATTTTCAGGAGTTACTAACCATGGTACTAAGCGAGCCAATTCATTGAAGCGATTCGTGTATCCCAAATGATCCGCTCCTCTCATATCCAAACTCCAAAGTTCATGTTCTAACCTTTGAATTTCGTTTCTTGGGCAGAAATGTTCCAGCATCAGTGTTTTGAGTTCAGCCCATGTCATGCGATTCACCGTATCTTGACCTTTTATCTGCACCGTAGTGTTCCACCACATCAAAGCATGATCCGTAAAAGTAGAAGCAACATACTTGACAATGTTTTCGGGTAGACAATTGCTGATATTGAGGACAGATTCAGTCTTTTCGATCCATTTAATCAGCCCGTTTGGCCCTTCAGTGCCCTTGAAATTAATAGGTTTACAGGCCATAAAGTTTTTGATTGAATATTCCCTTTGAGGGGGATTAGGGTTCTTATTGTCATTGCTTGGGTTCGGTGGGGGATTATTTGCATTGTTAGGGGTATTTGTATTAGGTGGGGGATTGTTATTTGTAACTGTTTCATTGTTGGTTGGGGGAGCATTATTGTTTTGTTGTTGGTTTGTTTGCATATTTGCGTTTACACCGGCAGTTACTTGTGTTACAATAAGCGGAATTACTGCCTGCATTTGCCGAGCAATCACCTCGGCTATTTCTGCCTCAGTCATAGGGTTTGCTTTCTTTGGGGCCATTCTATAATGATAAACAAATATAAGCCAATTAGTACTAATTCCAGTCTACGGCACTGTGTAATAATAATCACAATAAATGTTGTACAGGTAAACCAAATAACATACTGACATTTCACAAATTGTTCTGTACATTGATAATAAAAGGTACATAGACTTAGCCTGATAAAGGCCAGTGCTTGCATGTATATATCAAAATCTGTCATTAAGTGATTGTTAGACTTAACCCTATAAGGGTCAGTGCTTGTAATAATGTACAAAGTTGTGCCCCATATTAACATAACATACTACTATATACATACATGGGGTATCAAAAGATCATGTACACATAATTGTAATATTCTGCATCTATCCATACAGACGATAGGCTAACCACAAACACAAAAATAACAGCACCGTAATACCCAATAACAGTTCCACAGCCGAACTGTCACCCTATCCAAACAACAGTGGTGGTAGGCATCTGACTGCTGCAAGTTCAGTACTATCTGATGTAACGTCGATAAGTATTGGGTCATGTCCCTCCTCTCCTGGTTAATGTTAGCTATGGCTATCGAGTGGTCTATCACACGGTCAGTCAGGACAGCCATCCAAGAGTTGTTTCCCGCGTTTGGGAGGTCAGGGCGAGGGGTAGGTATACTCAATGAACGGGAAGATGAAGTATCAACCCTAGGGCGTGAAGGTCCTCCCCGGTCGTGGGTCGATCTGAATGGAATCGAGGTAGGGTCAATCGGGATTACCCGAATACGAGCAGTCTGCCGGACTCGCGCAGTAGCTGAAGTCGTCGGCGACAGGTGTATAGGTGGAGTGGGTAATCTGGCTACTCTAGCAGGTGAACGATACTGACTGTTAACTTCGTCTTGATCCCTGCGTGGTGACCTGGGGGGATAACTATCACATCTGTAACCAGATAGATCAGGCACATTCCTGGGTAGCTCTCTACAGATAACTTCTTCTTCCACCTCTTCCT
Organism: Bidens hawaiensis; assembly: GCF_021521415.1. NCBI lineage: Eukaryota > Viridiplantae > Streptophyta > Magnoliopsida > Asterales > Asteraceae > Bidens > Bidens hawaiensis. The sequence continues at coordinate 106,369 of NW_027492160.1, forward strand.
CTTCTTCCTTCGGTTCCTCTTCTGGCTCCTCCTCTTCTGGATCCTCCTCTGATTCTTCCTCGGGATCCTCCTCTACAAATATTACTGGTTCTTCTTTCGGTACGCAGTCGTTATTCCTTGACATGACTCTGCACAAAGGTTAGTTATAAGAATAATATCTATTGCTATCGCTAACTATTTTCGAGGAGATTAATTAATTAAACCAAATTTAATATTAATTATATTATAATATAATATTAGTTTTATTAAAATATTAATTATTATTATTATTTAAATCAATACTGAATATAAATGAATATAATATTCATAGTAAAATGTACCGTCATCAACAGTATCGTACGTACACGTATTAATACACCTTGTTCCACATAAACACGTATGAGTGTTACATATATATATATACTTTCCCATTACCTTTTATACACATATGTTGCCACTTTTACCTAACCACACGTTCCGCGATTTCTCCCCGAATTCCCTCGTACAAACAAGTCTGTTATTATGTTCCGGACCACAATAACTCACTTGCCCTACAAGTTCATCCCGGCATCCATCAGTATATAATATTAATTTATTATTTAATTATTTCCCAGAGTTAATCGAGCCCACGGTTATATTTTAGGTACCCTAAGGGATAACCTAATCCTTTATAACCAATGGCTCTGATACCAACTTCTGTCACACCCCAACTAGCACAACGCGGAAGCGTAAAACGGGAATGCAACAGACACCTCTGGTATCAACACATTGTTTATAAAGAAACATCACAAACTAATTTACAATATATTACAATTCATTGTTCTATCATTGTTTTACAGTCTAGGCGATACAAACAAGGCTAGTTCATTAACTATACGTTCTTACTACTAACACCCTTGCCTCTATTCACATAGCATCAACCACAGACCTTGGGCAAGTAACAGATCACCAAATCATTCCGATTTAGGTACACCTGAAAAGCAGTTTAAAACGGGTCAACTACTAGAGTTGGTGAGTTTCTCGAGTTTCAAGAAATCAGTAATGAGAATTCACAAGTCAACACTTGTAATCATGAAATAAGTATGTATGTATGTAAATGATGTAATTATGCTAAACTACAGTGAAGCCTTGGCTGTATGTGCTGCGTGCATCCATTTCCCACGCTCAATCAACCACTGTGGCTCCCCTTCCACCCACAACATGCCCCGGTAGCTATGTCTAACACTACATAGCCTGTTTGTATAAATATGGTCATGTGCAAACGGCGCTATGTGACACGACAACTAGGCCGATTCCATTTGGGTTTGTCAAACCAATAGTACTATTCACAAGCCACCGGTTCGAAGTTAATCACTGTGATCGTGGGGACTTTCGTGTGTTAACACTTAGATAATTCACGTCAATACATGTTTCAGGTATGTATATGTAATCAAACATGCTTTTCACCCCAAAAGTTCGTAAAACAGTTTAAAAATGCGGTCATGAAACTCACGGTTTAGTAGATATTCGGTCCGCTATCAGTAGTTCCTATAATCAATATTATAATAATATTAATATTTTAATATTATTATAATCTCAATACTAAGCTGGGCTGTATAACTAATCTGGGTGTAGCTGGAACGCCCAGAAAGTGGCAATAGGCTTAGGTTGTGATGTTCTTCAATGTCTAATACTTAAAACCGAACTTGGCTCAGACTCCCGTTTTCCCAGCTGGGCCAAGTTTCTCCTTTACACGTTCAGAAAGCAGTTATGGGAAAATAAGCTTGGGTAAATGTATTGGTTAATAACATGATTAAGTTATAAAGAAAGATCACACACTGGGGTCCCGGATTAGCCACGGGGCCCGTTTCCGTTTATTCAGTTTGATTTGAGAAGAAACGCGCACAATCCACCCGGATTGTCCAGGTTTCTAATAGAAAAGTTCATTTTCACTTAATTAGTCCAAACATATAATTTTTGATCACTCTTGGTGTTTTGATATTCCCGCAGGTTCAATAGTCGCGAACTTGCTGGTTGTTATAAAAACTGAATTTGTTTAATATTGAGATTAGCATAATTAATTAACCGTTAATCATTAAATTATGAAAATTTAACCACTTATCAATTAAAATATGTAGATTTTTATAAAAATATTTCTGGAATTTATTTACTGATTTATTAATTTATAAAAATTCATTTTATCAGCTATATTTCGCCTGAAAATCGTCCGTTTACCCCAAAAAATTTCCAAAAATTCCACAGAAATTCCTGAATACTCAAATAATGTCCCAAAACAACCTGTATCAATTCCAGAATGTAAAAAGCTCGTGCAATATTCTTTTCGGCCCAAATTCGGCTGTAAAAATTCACACGAACGCAAATCAACAAAACACCTTTAAACTTCTTCAAATGATCCCAAAACTCATATATGATCAAAATACATCAAATCTGAGTTTCCAGAAAATTTTCATAATTTTTGAAGTATTTTAGCTATTTTTCCTAATTAAACGTCCCAATTCGGTAATAAATTCGCCAAATATTCTCGGATGGTCAAAAAATTACCAAATTTGAACAGGGACTCATTGACATGGTCCCTGATGTCCCTGAAAAATTTCAAGTCCTAAAAATATGCACATCACAACTTTAACCTAAATAGCCCGTAAGCGAGTGTTTCGGTATTACCTTAGCGGGTTTGGCTCGTTTCCGACTTTTTAATCAAGTTTTCAGGTTCTTGTGCTTCTAAGAAAGCTATGTACAAGTCCTATATCACAAACCAATTAATTTTTCATCAACATAACAGCCTTTAACTTAGGGTTTCGGCTAGTGCACAAAAACGAACTTTTGAACCGTAAAAACGCCGTTTCAACCCTTTAATCCGTGTTTATGGCCAAAAAAACTATCAAAACAGGTTCCTTACCATGTGTATGATCAAAACATGTTTATGGACCATTTTTAGGGTTTTTTTCACGGTTAGGAATGATTTTTAGTAACCAAGACATGTTTTTATGGTATTAAACAAGTTTAAACAAGTACAAAAGCTACTTATTTAAGCCCCTTACCTTAGGGTTTGAAGGTTCTCTGGCTGGAACAGAGCTTATATCTAGAGTTTTCAAGAAATAATGTTGAAAATATCTTGGATCTAGTTTAAATGTGAAAGAATAAAAAGGGGGGGTGGCTGCTGGCCGATCGGAAGTCCATGGGCCCATTTGGGCCCATTTTGGCCCAAATTTCTGATTTCTCAAGCCCAAATACAAAAAGCCCGGTCCAAATTTAGTTTGGGTTCGGTTTTTGGCGCAAAAAACTTATCGGGTGCGTTAAACAGCGCGAAAACGAGTGTTTTTCGGCTAGTTTGGTGTAAAATTATAAAAACATACTATATGTTTGTAAAAATCAAAAATATTTTCACGGATCGCTTAAAACATTTCAAGTAAGTGTTTGGTAAGTCTTTTTCGGCTTAACAGATGACACAATGCTTGGTTTGTAACTATCTTTTTCGTTTAAATCTATAGCGGGTAATTAAACGAGCATATTTTCGTTTAACTTGTTTGCTATCAAACTAAGACCATATTTCTAATATTTTAGCTTGTATAGATCGTATATCACTTATAGATGGCCCCCTGAGATATCTGGGTCATAACCCGACCCGTTCGGTTAATCGTTCGTTTGTTATGCAAAAGGCGTTTATTTGCTTAATCAGTAAATACGTACTGAGGTGTACCTTGTTTTGGCTCAAATGTCACACTAATGCCATAATCATCCAGTAATAGCTCTGTAATTGGGCTGTCACCCTATCCGAACACCAGCGATGGTAGGCGTCTGACAGCTGTAAGTTCAGTACCATCTGCTGTAATGTCAATAAGTACTAGGTCATGTCTCTCCTCCCCTGATTAATGTTAGCTATGGCTACTGAGTAGTCTATCACACGGTCAGTCAGGACAACCATCTAAGAGTTATTTCCTATATCTTGGAGGTCAGTGATAGAGGTAGGTATGCGCAATGAACGGGAGGGTATAGTACATGTCCTAGGATGTGAAGTCTCTCCTTGATGATAAGTGGATCTGAGTGGGGATAAGGTAGGGTCAATCAGGGTTAGCCTAATACGAGTGGTCTAACGGGCTCTTCGTGTGACTGAGGTCGTCGGGGATAGGTGGATAAGTGGACTAGGTGATCTGGCTGCTCTAGTAGGGGAACGATACTGGCTGGTAACCTCGTCCCGATCCCTATGGGGTGACTTGGGTGGGTAACTATCACATCTATAACCAGATAGGTCAGGCTCACTACTGGGTAGCTCGCTAACAACAATCTCCTCCTCGTCCTCCTCTGGCTCTTTTCTTCCGGGTCCTCTTCTAGATCCTCCTCCATAGATATCACCGGTTGCTCTTCCGGTACATAATCGTTACTCCTTTCCATATCCCTGCACAATGATTAGTTATAATAATAATAATAATATTTTTTGCTAGTGTTAATTAGTGTAGGGGAGGTTTATGAATTTGACCAGATTTAATATTAATTATAATAAAATATAATATTAGTTTTATTAAACTTTAAAATTCTAATTATAATAAAAATTAATATTGATTATAATCGAATATAATATTCATTACAATGAGATTTACCATTATCAACAGTACAGTATGTACACATATTCATACACCTTGTTCCAGATAAGCACGTATGTGTGCTATATATATATATATATATATATATATATATATAATATATACACTTAGCATTAACTTTTATACACATATGTTTCTATTTTTATCTACCCATACGTTCCGCTACTTCTCCCTGAATTCCCTCGTACAAGCAAGTCTCTAATATGTTCCGGACCATAGTAACTCAGTTTCCCTACGAGTTCATCCCGGTATCCATCAGCATATATATTAAATTTTATTTTATTATTTTCGCAGAGTTGATCGAGCCTACAGTTATATTTTAGGTACCCTAAGGGATAGCCTAGTCCTTTATAACCAATGGCTCCGATACCAACTTCTATCACACCCCGACTAGCAAAATGCGAAAGCGTAAAACGGGATGTAGCAGACACCTCTGGTATCAACAACATTGTTTATAAAGGAACAATACAAACTAATTTACATTACATCACATCATTATTTGTTTACAGTCTAGGTGATACAAAAAAATTATGTATTAACTGTCCCACTCCTTACTAAAACCTTGTATCTATTCACATAGCATCGATCACGTTCCACAATAGGTAGCACGTCATCAAATTATTCCAACTTTGGTAAACCTGGAAAGCAGTTTAAAATGAGTCAACTATAAGAGTTGGTGAGTTTCAAGAGTTTTAAGAAAACAGTTATGCGTAATCACAAGTCATCACTTGTAAGTATGTTTATAAGTATATATGTAAATAATGTAATTATGCTAAGCTACAGTGAAGCCTTGACTGTTCATTCGTGTCGCGTGCATCCATTTCCCATGCCCAATAACCCACTGTGCCCCCCCTTTCGCCCATAACATGTCTCAAGTAGCTATGTCTAACATTACATAGCGTGTTTGTATAATTATGGTCATGTGCAAACGGGGTGAAGTCTCAGCAACCGTGCCGGCTCCGTTAGGGTCTGTCAAACCAATAGTACTATTCACAAGCCACCGGATTGAAGTTAATCACTGTGTTAGTGGGGACTTTCATGTGTTAGCACTTAGATAATTCACATCAATACATGTTTCAGGTATGTATATGTAATCAAACATGCTTTTCACCCCAAAAGTTTGTAAAACTGTTTAAAGAGAGGGGTCATGAAACTCATGGCTTAGTAGAGATCTGGTACACAGGTATAGTGTAAGATCACAGTTTGTTTTGACTCGTTCACTAGTCCCTATAATGAATATTATAATAATATTAATATTTTAATATTATTATAAACGTTATACTAAACTGGGCTGTAAAACTAGTTCGGGTATAGCTGTTACACCCAGAAAGTGTCAGTAGGCATAGATGTGATGTTGTTCAATGTCTAATACTTAAAACTGAACTTGGCGCAATTTCTCCGTTTCACCAGCTGGGCCAAGTTGTTCGTTTACACGTTTAGAAAACAGTTATTGGGATGTAAACTTGGATAAATGTGTTGGTTGATAAAATGATTAAGTTATAAAGATAGATCACAAATTAGGGGCCTGGATTCGCTACGGGGCTCATTTCCGTTTATTAAGTTCGGTTTGGAGAAAAACGTGCACAATTCACCCAAATTGTCCGAATTTCTCACAAAAGGTTCATTTTACTTAATTAACCCAAAAGTATGATTTTTGATCACTCTTGATGTTCGGATATTTCAACAGGTTCGTTAATCACGAACTCGTCGGTTTTTTTTTATCAGAATTAGATTTATTTACTATTTAAATTAGCATAATTAATTATCTGTTTATCATTAAATTATGAAAATTTAGCCACTTATCAATTTAAATATATAGATTTTTATAAAAATATTTCTGGAATTATTTACTGATTTATTAATTTATAAATGTTCATTTTATATGCTATATTTAACCCAAAAATCGTCTGTTTATACCAAATGATTTCCGAAAAATCCGCCAAAATTCCTAAGTGATTAAAATACTTCCAAAAACAACTTGTAAAAATTCCAGAAGCTAACAACCTTGCCAAATACCCGTTTTGAGCCAAAAACGATTGTGAAAACTTGAATAAACGTGAATCCATAAAACATATCTAGGGTTTTCCAAATGACCCCAAATTTCATATATTATCATATTATATCAAATATGAGTTCCCCACAAAATGTCATAATTATTCAAGCATTCTAAGTATTTTTCCCAAATAAACCCCCCAATTCGGTAATAAATTCGCCAAATATTCTCGGATGGTCGAAAAATTACCAAATTTGGATAGGGGTTCAATCATAATGAGAGAGCACTTACGAATCTAGATCGATGATAACATCGGGATACTCATAGGGAGATCAATACGATTAAGATGGATACTGTTAGTGTGTGTTCAGAGAGGATTTCGGTAGAGTAACGAGGCAAAGGTGTAATAATAATCGATCTGTTGCATTACTTGATAAAATTACAAGTATATATAGGAGATGACACATTCGTTAACTTAAACCTTAACGAATGTGTCATTCGTTACATTAGATCTAACGAATGAACAACCTCATTCGTGTTACATTCAACTTAACGAATTGCTCTTTATTCATTGTCACATTCGTTAAGCAGGGTTGACGAATGTGGCTTACATTTATAACGAATGTGGCTTATTCGCTACAAGGTAACGAATAGCCTTACATTAGAGTGTATGGGGTAATTACCAAAATACCCCTTAAATTATCAAGTAATATAATAATATTATAATAAAGATCGAGACGCCCAAATCATGTATCAACAAACTCCCCCTCGTCTCGAGCTCTTTATACTTTATTTCTGAAACATCTTCGTCTTCCAGTCATTGCAGCTATGTATCTTGAATGCATAACAGACACGAACAACCCCGCTGAAACTGCATCGCAAGATCATTATTGCTTAGGTTAGCAAATCGGATCTGATTCTAAAATAACGCGTCGTTATCAAACTCCGATAAGTTAACGAGCCACATGGGATCGATCACATGTATAACACTCGTGTTATATCCAGTGCCCAATACAATTACCACTTCACCCGTCAGATTATCATAATACCATCTGTTGAACGTGGTGAACAGACTCTCAGGGAAGATCTTGATTAGAGCCTTTTTCATAGTCTTCGGCGGCTTGACCTGCAAAATCATTTTTCTCCAGCCAGTGCGAGGATCAATCTCATCAATTTATTTGTGTGTCGGCACCTGCGGCTTGACGAATTTGAAACCAAATCGGGTCTCATATTTCGGATGATCATAGAACCACTCAGCCCATTGATCTTTTCCCCGATTAACAAATGGTCGGTTGGCTAAGGTTCTCACATCCCATCTTGGCATAGTCAAAATATCGTGTGGACGCTTAAAGTAATAAATATTGTGTTCCCACTTGACGATATATACTTAAAGTTCCGCATCATACTGCCAAGCAACCAAGTCACCTTTCACATCTTTAACACTCTTGTACTTCTTCATTTGGTAAGCTAATGCTCGAACCCTCACAAGTCTGACTCCCTCTTGTTCATTGTATCTAAAGGTCTTGATCATCTTGTTTATACACTTTACGTCTTGCCCAAACATTCCATCCAAAGCATGTTTGCGTTTCTTCTCTTTAGTAGATAAGTGACTTCTTTTAGCTTCTTTAAACCACTTCCCTCTCTATCTCTCTTCACGCAGACGTTGTTCTGCTGCCTCAAAATGCTCAGTACCGAAAAATGGAATACCTGAATCATTGTTGTTATCAGCATAAAGATCAAGGTATTCTTCAGCAGGCACGTCTTCCACTTCCACTTCTTCATACGTAGGCACATTCCCACGTGTAATGCCGGGATTTGTACTTTCCTCAAAATCAATCTCCACTCTACTGTCTTTCCCAGTTCTTCGAACTCGTCTTCATTCAAATCCAGAAGCAGGGCAATTTGTTCTTTGGTCAGTGAATGATCAACAAACTCACCCTCTTCAATCTCATCAACATTGACCATACTGTAAACAATCCCATTCATACCGACAAATAAAATCATATTTGCCGGTATGACATCAATCGGCTTAGCTCGTGTATAGTCCTTATATGGCACAATCTGCAAATTACTCACCTCATTACCACTAGTACTCGTGCCAGCCTGATTACCTGCCGACGGTGTATTACTACCGCCTGGGTGCTAGCCACCAACACACCCTTCATCCGGATCTTCATCATCATTCCTCAACTTCTTTAGTTCATCATCTTTGCATTTAAGTTGGAGGATGATCTCGTCTTGCTTATCTAATCTCTCCCCCTGAGCAGCAACCAGGTTTTTTAATTCCCTGTTTTCTCTCTGAATGAACTGAATATGCCGAAACATATTCCACTGCGCTAGCTCATGAGCTGCTCGATCTGCTTGCATCTGAGTTTGTTATAGATGCAACAGATTCAGCATGTGAAACCACTGAGCTTGGGAAGACATACCATAAAAATTCGAATGTACAGGTTGCATAGGACCCTGAGGGCAATTGAAAGCCATAAGTGAATGCTCAGGTCTTGGCAACGAAGTTGGAGTAGCAGGAGTAGTTGGTTGAGGACTAGGCATGTGTGCCAATACAGTCTGTAATACATCTCCAAAGTACGGATCCGATCTAGCTGTACTCATCAACGTCATAGTTAGAGGTACTGGAGAAATTGGCATGTGAACTGGAGTAGGAGATCGAGTAACAACAGGAGATCTCGGAATCATTTGAGGAGTAGGAGAAGTAGGAATAGAAACTAGAATAGATACAGGTGGATACAGTCTTTCAAATGGTTGGTTTGGTATCTCAATGCCCGAACCTCGTCTCACCCTTTCCTTCTTCGGTTTCTCCCCCTTTTCCACCATCGACTCTTTACCTTTACGTTTGCGCTTCTGTGCATACGTTAACTCAGCGCTTGGCCCTTGACCACCATCACCACCTTCACGCTCAGAATCAGAATTATCATGAGCCCAACGATCTTCAGATGGCGCTTCATAGTCAATATTGACAAGATGGCCAATCAAACGCTTGTACCTCGTCCGATCTTGAATACTTTGACCACGGTAAGAATGTAACTATCTCATCGTCTTAGCATTCATATGTTCCACCTTCATTATGTCAGCTGGATCTTAAATAAAGTAGGATGGAGATCGTGTATCATCATTTGCAAGAATCTAGGATACATCAAGAACTTGTGTTGGCTCATAAGATTCTCCTTTAAGTGATAGAAAACAAGTTCAGAGAAATTGAACGGTTTGTAGAGAACAAGAGCAACAAAAGCAGATTGCAGCATTACTCGGAATTCATCAAATCCTTCTTTTCTACCACCGAGACAATGATCAGCACATGCAACAAATACTTGTACTGCTCACACAAGTATGCCTTATGATACATAGACTTGACCAAGTCGCCCTTATGTCTAATCCTTCCGAATAACCCACGTATCAAACTTTTATCAAACTTACACCTGTCATCCAAAGTATCAACAAACCCCAATGCATCTCTAATAACTCCCACATCGATAACCACTCGTTTATCTTGAATAACAGCTTCTATCTGACTCTCTTCATCATTAAAACGAGTTGTACCCTAAAAGGCACGGATAATACTTTGGTAAACCAAAGTCTGTGTTGAAATCGCCTTGTAGATTCTGGACCGTAATAAGAAATAAATCATCCTTCCAAAAATTGGTGAATCTTCAAAATTATCGTGTAATAAGGCATAGATGTTGTGCTTTTTATCCCACGAAAATAACACAGGAGCTTACTCGGGTTCAACAACTTGTTCTGGAGCCTGGACCCTCAGTTGTTCTGGAATAACATCTGGTAGTTGCTCGGGAATTCGATTTTGAATGATCTCGTCAGCCATTCTGTTTTAACAAAAATAAGATATTAGTAAAATATTCAAGAATATTCTACTGATTAATGAATGAGCTCCTCATTCATTACTAGATGCTTAAACGAATGTCTCAGTGGTATGAGATTAAGTTTAAAAATCTGATACGTTCATTTGGTGTAACGAATTTGTCTATTCGTTACTTACTTTAAACGTACATTCGTTATTTTTAACGAATTTGATAACCTATTCACTACCTTAACGAATGAGATGATCATTCGTTAACTATAACGAATCTGATTAGTACATTAACCTTTGACTGATTCAAAGGTCAAAATACAAAAATCTTTGACTAATTAAAGTCAATTACGAAGAGCGTCTTCACCGATTCATTTAAATTTCAGAACCGTTACCCAATTAACTTCAATCAACAGACTCAGAAATATGTTGTATACATTAAACGATTATCACTGATCACAAAAATCATTAAAACTGATAACTTTTGATTTGTTAAACATGCAGTTGATCTCTATCTATAATCCTAAAACATCGATCATATCCATGAATCTGATATCACAGTAATCGCCTTTACCTGTAGAGTAACATGAAATCAGTTAATTTGAGTAAAATCGATTGTATATATTTTGGAAAATTTTTGCAAGAGTTTCCTTAGTATAACAATGGAATAGTGAACAGGCGAATGAACGATTCATTCGTTTGCCTTGGGATTATAAACTTGCAATAATTTCACGTGAATCGAGGTCATTCGTTAAATTTGTAATAACAAATATCCTCAATCGTTAATTTAAAAGAAACGTTATTCGTTAAATGTATAACGAATCTGATTCACATTCATTAAAACTTAACAAATGATACACTAACATTCCATTCGTTAATTTTGTTTGACGAATGTCTTCCATTCGTTAGGTTCAACGGAAGCGAATGTCTTTCATAACGAATGAGATCATTCGTTATGTATAAATGACGTATGTTCATGACATTCGTTAAACCAAACTTAACGAATCACGAATTTCCTTTAACTAATGAGATAGAATCTCATTAACGAATTAAATAATCATTTAAAAACAATTAGGGTTTTGTAAATGAATTAAATAATCAATAAAAAACAATTAGGGTTTTAATTGAATACCTTAAAATACCTGATCATTCACAGATCGGTAAAGTTTAACTTAAAATGGATTTTTACTTTAAAATACCAGTTGTAAATACATTAACCCGATTAACTTAAAATTTGGGGAAACTTGTCATTTTAGATTTGAAATTATTTGCTAGCTTGGTAGAATCGAAAATAAAGCAGAAAAAGTAAAATATTTTTGGAATTTTAAATTTTTCATAAGAAATAAAATGCAGTAAATGTAAAGTAGTAAACAACTAAAGTCTAACAAAGCAGTACATATTTAAGATTTGTACACGTAACCCAACGATGATTGCAGATATAATTGTCCTCTTAAACTATAAACAGACTTTTTGGAGGCTTTACGATATGATTTAATTGTGTTCAATTAGGCACGAACCTTATGTGTACCCCACCTATCAGATATAACACTTCAATCTCTTATACAGTGTATTTCACATGTACGATTTCTTTGACTTTTCAATTTTGATTAACTGTGTCTCATGCAAAACTAATAAAAAGAAAATAAAGCAGAACGTTAAAATTTTCCCTTAAGGTCAGTATGACTACTCGCAAATAAGGTTCCATTTTAATAAAATAAAAAGATACAAATAAGCAGAAATTGTATAAAATCTTAACTCCCTATTCGGATAATACCATAGTATTGCGCGGAGAAAGTCCAAGATTTCATACGAAGCACTAAGAAAATAAAGCAGAATACTCAAATATTAACCCCCAGGTCGGATAGTCTTATCGCGCAGGAGAGGATCCAATATTTCAAGGGGAGCTCTTGCTGCCGATCGGACTGCTGGGGGGGTTAGGGTTTGGTTTTTTTTATGATATAAATAAACATGTTACACTCTAACCCTTCTAATTTGAGGGATATGGAAACATGAAAGGAAAGTTTAAATAACTTAACGTACCGGAATGACGAGAAGGTTTTCGAGAAATGTCGGTTAGATCCTAAGGAATATACATACTTTACAAGCTTTGAATCTTGAACCGAAAATTAACGGGTGTTACAATCTAGTACATGAATAAATTAGATTAAGAAATTATCGTAAGGCCAACAATATGATATGCAAAGATAGGCTTGACAGACTATGAACTGATAAGATATAAAGATAACGAATGCCGAACATAGTGGTATAACATCTTGACGGTTGATACTATATCTGATTTAAGAAAAGTTAAAAAGTCAAAAAGATTACTGTGCGTGCATTGTTTTATCTTTAATTTTGCAAAGAAATTCAACTTTATTTTTTCTAAGATTAAGGTCTAAAACCTAATTGAAGGTTAGTTCTATGTTTCCCCAAGTCTTTTACACCTTAATTGGTCATAATAAACCGCTTATTGATCGTTAAATCTCGTGTTGTAGGCTTATCGAGTGGCTGTCAATTCTCACCTTTCCGGGACTGTTTTGATTGAGGGTTTTGCACCAAAATCTTCCTAGGTATGTCTAGTATAACATACTTTAAAATCATATTCATTAGTGTTCGTTTGATTGGTCAACTAGTTGTAGTTTGAATGATTGTTTTCGGTTGACTAGAATGGTAGATTGTCGCGTTTAACGCGAGGGATTGAGTAAGTGATGACCAATTCAGTTTAGATAGCTTCGGTTTAATATACGGGCTGTTGAAAAATGATTTTTATAAGTATTGGGGCTGAGTTGGTTTTCGGTTACTCAAACGGGTCGGTACAACGCGCATTTGCGTTTATTGAATAGTTGGTGCGTTGTACTTGTGAGTTACTGACCCATTTGACTCGTGTAGCGTCGTGTGGACTTGGTGGCTGTGAATTTATCATATTGGGTCCACACGGGGCTGAGTTGGATGTTAATAGCCTAAACGACTCCTAAACGCGCGTGTTAGTATCACCTAGTGCTTCCGGGGGTAATTTGGGAATTCTTTATTCCCGGGAGTATCTAAGGGTCGTGTTGGTGGATGTAACGCCTCGAGGACTGTTATGATTGAGTTTGATGAGGTCGAGGCTTTAGGTAACTCGAACAATGTTAGAACGTCTCGTAGGATAAACTAGTCCTTTCGATGTCATTAGTAATGTTTGTATGTAAACCGACAGGCGTTTGAGTTTTGGGGATACTTAGGGGTCCTCTAGCTTGTGGTGAAATTGTGCCTTGTGTCAGATGAGTTCATGATGCCCCTTTTTACTCTTTTTAAGTTTTTGGGCTAGCATGCATACCTAAGCAATTTTGCTTGATGAACCGTTTAAACTATTTTGTATAGGCTTACTTGTATAGGGTAGGCCTTGGGATGATATTATGGTATGTTTGTATGTATTATTTTATGGCCAACAATTGGTGATGTTTATTAGTCGTTATCGACTAAGGATGTTTACGTATGCCTACTTTGTGTTTGCATACGTTGGATGAGATGTTACGTGTTTGGGTTGTACGGGTGCTCGACCCTGATGTTACTATTTGGATGATATATATATAGGGATGTAATTATAAGGATGTTTATATATATATATATATATATATATATATATATATAATGATGATTACTTGTTGTTGATGACGGCCTAACTGTTCTATCCCGTTTATTTTAAAAAACTCTTGGAATGACTATTGTGATTATTATTATTATAGATGATAATTAATAAACTTGAACTCACTCAGCTCAAGCTGACTTTGTGTGCATGTTAGTGTGAGTTTCAGGTTAGGAGGTGGACGCACTATCGCTTGGACGTGCACGAAGCTACTTCGACGGTGGAGGGCATGCTTAGTCGAAAGTTTTAATAGTAATAAACATTTTTCTTTTAACGTTTTATTAAATACATTTCAATTTGGTTGTTGGGCATAATTCCCGGGTTTTGGGAACTTGTTTTATTAATTATGAATTTCCGCTGAACTATACTATGAATTGGTTATTTTAATGGAATGAACTGTTTTAAAGTTTAAGTATTTTTATAAGTATTATGGATGAATACCAACTATAGGGTTCCCGGGATTCGGGGTCTTACATAGATCAATCCCGTCAATGTACTATCATTTTCGCTTTTTGCTCAAAAATTCATTTTGAGGAGCATTTTTCAATGTTTTTGAATTTTTAATATTTGAATATTTTTGGAGTTTTTAAATTTTTTGTACAAACAAAAACCACATTATTCTTGGATTTTTTTTATATTTTTCTCCCCCTAAAAACTACAAATAGAACAAAAACAAGAAAAATGAAAATAAAATGATTCAACCGAGCTATTGAATATCAGTTAACTTTTTTAATCTGTTGATACCAATTAAGTATTGAAAACATGTTTTATCGAACGCCTCGGTATAAAGGTCAGCCTTTTGAAAATCCATATGAATTTTTTCAATATCAATAAGCTTCTTTTCTAAACAATCAGGTATGAGGTGATAACGGAATTCAATATGTTTAGTTTTGGAATGTTGAACCGGATTTTTAGTTATTGATATAGCAGCCGAATTGTCAATGTAAATGGGAGTTGTAAGAAACTTCAAACCGTAATCCCGCAGATGATGCTGTATCCAGAGAACCTGTGAACAGCAACTCAAGGCCGCCATGTACTCTGCTTCGGCTGTAGAAGTTGAGACCTTTGTCTACTTCTTACACTGCCAGGAAACAAGCCGGTTTCCTAAGAATTGACAACCCGCTGTTGTAGACTTGCGGTTTGATCTTGCATCCTCCGTAGTTCGAATCAACATAAGCCGTGAGATCAAACTTATCGTCCTAGGGGTAAGAACCCGATGTCAGGTTTTCCCCTCAGATAATGTAAGATACGCTTAATTACCGCCAGATGAGTCACTCGAGGACTCGATTGGTACCTGGCACATAAACAAACAACAAACATTATATCAGGACGTGATGCAGTCAAATACATAAGAGAACCAATCATGGCTCCATACAGGGTCGGATCAACGGTATCCTCCAATTCATCTGGTGACAAAGTGTGACCCACCGGAATAGGTGTCGAAGGGATTTTTCTGGCAAATATCTTGAATCGGCCCAAGACATCGTTCACATATTTTGTCTGATGGGTAATGATCCTGGAATCAGATTGGTGAACTTGCAATAGCTCATATCTCCCATCGAACTCATCTCGAATTTGGTTTGCATCGTCATCTCAAAATCTTTGCACAAGCTGTCGTTTGTCAAACCAAAAATAATATTGTCCACATAAATTCTTGTAAAATAAGGTACAGTCCACAGTTCCCCTCTTGAACCCACTATCAATCAAATGGTCAGCCAACGTGCTGTACCAGGCTCTCGGGGCCTGGTGTAAACCATATAGAGCCTTGTTCAAACGATAAACACGCTCAGGATAGTCTGGTTCTTCAAAGCCGGGAGGCTACTTCACATAAACTTCTTCATGAATCTCTCCACACAAGAAAGCCAATTTAACATCTATCTAATAAACTTTAAAGTTCTTGTAGGCTGCATAGGCTAGAAATATTCGTATCGCTTCTAGTCGTGTTACTGGAGCATACACTTCAGTGTAGTCAATGCCTTCTTATTGATTATATCTTAACATGACCAAACATGCTTTGTTTCTCATGATAATCCCACGGTCATCTTTCTTGAACTTATAAACCCATTTAGTCGGTATAGCCCTTTTTACTCGGTCGGGTTTATCAATTAGATCCCATACACCCAGTCTTACGAACTGCGGCAGCTCCTCCTGCATAGCTTCAACCCAAGATGGTTCCTTGATTGCCATAGTGACACTTGTTGGTTCAATCTGAGATAAAAAAAAAACAAGTGTATTGGGCAATGTTCAGAATCCCCGTTGAGTGCAAATCCGCATAAGCACATAAAATCAGATCTTTTGTAGGAGATTCGTTACAATCAACCACATTATCGCATACATTAGCCAACTGTGTCTCGTTCGAACACCATCACTAACATCCCCAATTATCTGTTCCTATGGATGATTAGTGTGAATCCTTAAAGAAGGATTCGCAGGTACAGATACATTATCACCGAGATTGGTGATATTTTTCTCTACTATGTCTAAAGACACAGATGATGATACATCTTCGACTAGAATTGGCTCGTTTGTCTCTTGAGTTTCATCCAATGGAATTGAAGATGAGTCAACAAAGTCAGCGTCATCGGAAGATTCAGAACCATCATTGGATGTCTCATATACATTAAGTGAGACATTCACATCAACAAAAGAATAATTTGGAATAAGAAGACATCGTTCTTCCAAATACAGTCGGATTAAGTCTTTAGGTATCTTATCAACCGTTGGTGTAAACGAATTAAATAAGCCATCGTAGTCGAACATCCAATCAGGACCTGTACCGGTTGGAGGTGTAGTGTAACTTTGACAGTCTAAGTGATACCTTTCTTCTACACATCCCGAAGAAAGATTGAAGATTCGTTTCTTAGGAGAATTATAACCCAAAAAGTAACCCTCAAATGCCTTTTCATCAAATTTCCTGGCATCCCTCTTCAACACAGTACACGGACACCCAAATGGTTCCGAATACTTTAGATTAGGCTTATGGTTATTCAGAAGTTAATAACTCGTTTTCTTCAACTTCTTTACAGTTAGGACGTGATTCAATGTATAACATGCAGTATTCACAGCTTCGTTCCATAATTGAACGGGAAGCTTAGAATCTGCAAACATTGTCCTAGCAGCTTCTATCATTGTCCGATTCTTTCGTTCTTACACGCCATTTTGTTGAGGAACATAAGGTACACTGAATTCCCAATGTATTCTTTTTTGAATACAAAAGAAATCCAATACATTGTTTTTAAACTCAGTTCCATTATCACTTCAAATTAGTCTCACTTTCAGTTTATACAGTGATTCGATTTTAGTAATAAGGTTCCGAATTAAAATAGGTGTCTGATCTTTAGAACCCATAAATAAAACCCATGAATACCTCAAGAAGTCATCAGTTACTACCAAATAATACAAATCACCTGCAATACTGGCACGATTCATTGGACTAAATAAATCCATGCGAAGTCGATCTAGTGGAGTGATAATCGAGTTAATCGATTTCCACGGGTGTGACTTCTTCTTCTGTTTCCCCTTTTTGCATGCAACGCAGTGATCGTTCAACTTGAAGTTCTTGAGGGTCACACCATCCACTAAATCATTTGAAATTAAATGATTCATCTTGCGAACGTGGATGTGCCCCATGCGTCGATGCCACAAAATCGAGTCTTTCTCCGTGGCCTTGGAGACAAAACATGTTTCAGAGGGTGAAACGTTTACATTAATACTCATGTCGAGGACACAAATATCATTTGATCTAGAAGATCGCATGGCAACCATCTCTTCAGGAATTATATATCCTGGTTGAAGTGTGACACCCGGTAATTTTCCATATACTTTAATCTTTATAATTGATCAAAATTACGTGTTATTTATATAATTTATATGAGGTATAAACCATAGTATACTTGAAATGTGGACGAGAACAGTCGTTATGCCTATAGGATTGTATAAAGTGCCGATGAGAACGGCTATATGATGAAGATAGCCCAGTAATAGTTTAGAGGTGACAAATATATCAAGCTAAATATATATCTATGATCCAATATAAGGGGTAATGGTAAGACCATGCCCAGTAATGTCCTAATTCCCTAATTAGGACCAAAACGCGATAAACATTTAAATAATGGAATATAGTCCCCGAACCGGCCAAATCAATGATACATTATACAGTGAGACGATCAAGATATGAAACTATGAAGGAATTAAAGGTATACTAGTCAAAATAATATGAAGTTAATAATTTAAACAATCCATGAAGGATTACAATATGGAGCACTATTTAACCGAATATAACTCCGGGCTAAATTTAAATATACATCATACCGGGAACCGAAATAAATACCGGGTTCCATACCATCTATAATACCTTATAGGTGACCAAATAAATTAAGAGAAGCTCATAATACCCAAGTTCAATATAAATTCCATAACTTGTTTACTCGATGATCAACTCGTCCTAACAACTATCCACTTAAGACCCGAACCAAGATTGAACTTAGCACTACATTTGGACAACCAATATATTTATTAAATGACCATAATACCTTCCCTTTTGCAGCCCAAAGCCGAACCCCAACCTCTTCCCATTCAGTTTTAATGTACAAGGAACAAACACCACATTAAATCTTATAAACCATTATCCATGCACCCATATGTATCATGATCATGTATCATCATCATCACCAACATCATCACAATCTTGGTTACTTGCAAGATCAACCAAAGTCCCTAAAAGCCTTCACAAAATCTGCCCACATTATAATATTACAAAGGCCATACCTTTGACCATTTCACTTGACGAGATCTTGAGGAGTTAGCAAGATTTCAATCCCTAAACTTAAGGGATGATGTCCCCTACACTATTATTAATATACACCATCAGATCTTCAGCTGAAATTCACCACAAACATTCAAGAACACAATCCAAATCTCCCTTGTTCCTCTCTCGGCCGAAGAACAGCAGCAGGCCACCAAACAGCCGCCTCTTTGCAACCCGTTTTCTCTATAATTCTGCTCTTAACATCTTGAACCCTATATATCGTTGGAAAGCTAGAAGAAATCCTTAAACCGTGGTAGAAAGCCTTGAACGGATCTCTGCCCGGAAAACTCGGTAAGAAGCTTTGAACCTTCGAAAGTCACTACTGGAAACTGCATTTTCCAGCAGTACCCCCCTCTCTTCTTTTGTTCATATCTCACAAACCACTTGGTATTTTTGGGTGATTCATGTTTAGGAATCCAAGGAAACTCGCAAGGATCACGAACCACCTTTTGAACATCCATTTCCGGCTTTATTTCAGCATTAGGTAAGCCGAAAACTCGAGTTGTAACAGTTTATGGTGGCTGGAAAAACACAGATTCTGTCCAGCCACGGTTTCATCATTTTACTTGACCCTAGTTCACCTATTTCATGTTATTTAAACATAATGTAGACCCTCAACATCGTGATTAACGTCAAGGAACTTGGATCTCGCCTTAAACCCGCTCAAGAACGCCTCAAAAACCGACATTCCCAAGGTACTAATGCCATGTAATGTTTAGTAGAAAAACATGGACTAAGTCTAAGATACATATACATAATGAGGTGATGAATCATGAACATAATCTTGAAGTGTGTTAAAATGACATATAATGAGGAGTAAATCATGTTGGGTAAAAAATTACAAGTGTTAAAAGGGTGTTTAAGGAAGGTTAAGGTTAATAGAACACTTAGTTAAGATCTTGAGTAATAAAACCCACTTATAAATAAACAAGATAATATAAATGTAAAGACGGAATCTTGGTTATGTTAAACTTTAAAAAGGGTATATAACTAACGTATTAAAAACCGTATCGGGTGTAGTATGAGAATAAATATTTTTACTATCATAAAAGTAAAAATAATAATAGTAATAATAATAATAATAAAAGTAACAAAAATAATAAGAGAAACGACTACGGGAAATCGGATACTAAAATATATATAAAAGTGCAATCCTTTGCACGGAGGATACATGGATATAATGGCTTTAAAACAAAGAGATATATATATAAATACACTCGTATAATCCTATGAATACACGGGGAATACGTGTAAGATATATATAAGTAAATGTAAATATACAATATTGTATGGGTCAAGGATAATGGTAAAAGCATGTAATATAATTATAAGATTTAAAAAGAATATTAATAATACTTATAATATATACATAACAAAATAAGTATACAAGTCATACACATATATTCCTATATATGTGCAACAAATATAAAATACGGGTTTTTGTGATGGACATTGCGAGTAACTGGAAGGGTGGAGGTGCCGGTAGTCGGGACGTCCTGTCTAGACTGGTAAACGAATATATCATAGATGGGCCCGTTACCTACCTGGGGACTAACGATGAGAGCACCAAAACCTATTAGGCTAAAGCATGTCACGAACGTCATGATTACCGACGAATAATTTGTATCGAGCATTCCCTAATGCTCGGAGGATATATATATAAAGAGGATATAACGGATATACATAACAAGTATAAGACGTTGTCTAACGTCCGTATCGCTAATGTATAAAAAGTAGACATATATACCGTCACCTCATAAGTATGTATCGGGCTAAGTATTAATAGTTATATATTATGTACTGAAGTGCATACATATACGATATAATACAGGAAACTCGCCAAGTATAACGGAACATTATTCCTCATTTAAGGTGAGTCTCACAGCCCCTATTTTCTCTATTTTCACTATGTTTTAAACTGTTTTCGGGGCGAGGGACACGTGTTTAAATATGTTTTATCATGGTGTATATCTTGATTTACAATGTGCGTGTACATGAGATATTTGGCGCGCTCATGGTACATAAAGTCGCCGGTATATATTGTAACCATAAACTATAGGCAACTATAGCCGAGGAACTCTACGGGTAGTACTACTGGTCTGACCAACCCACTCGTAAGTGGTCGCGCCACTTTATAAGACGGGTGCTTAATTTTCCGATTTATTTATTCCCTCGTGGACTCGTGGGATGTTATGTGGGGCTTTATGGTGTGTATATATAGTCAAGGAATGGTTACGAACTCATGTATTCACGTTACACTGCAAGTCATGGATACTGCATTCATGACGTTATGAGAATCATATTATAAAGCATTTTATCGAGTCACAAAACTTGTGAACTCACTCAGTTTGTACTGATTAAATTATTTTACGTGTCTTTCAGGTATTTAGCTACGTGGAGAGGTCACGGTGTCTCACTACGGTTTTATGTTTAACTATGGAAATTTCATGTATGAGGATTTTATATTTTGGAGTTTTCACGGTTATATCTCCCTTCGGCAGGACATAACTGTGAAATCTCAATATGTTATATGTAAACCTTTTTATGGATATTTTGTAAAACTTATATTATGAATGAAATCCTCATGTATTTTATCATATAGTTGTTTGCTTAATCGCGCTCTCGAAAAACCTTTCATGAGTCGCACACCGGTTGTTTCCGCCTATGGACCGGGTGTGACAGACTGGTATCAGAGCCAAGGTTATAGCGAACTAGGATTCAACCCTGAGTCTAGGCTATAACCCCTTAGATTCCCTCATGAAAACGTTTTTCATGCATGACATGTTTTCAAAACTTGCATTACACGAGAGTGCACGTGTCTTCACGACACCTTTATCGCAACTAATGGTCTAGTATAGGAATGACCAAAATAAGGGATAGGAAAAAAAAAAAGCGATATTATCACTAATTAAACCTTAATCCTTTCAGCGATGGCCTTCCCGAACAATGATCCATATCATGGCCTAGCCATCACTGACTCCGACTCCGGCTCTGACTCTAACACTGATAGCAGCAGTGTCCATATGAGCGACGTTGTTCCAATTCCTGATGATCCTATAGAGATCTCCGATGACAAGCCTACCGAGGTAATCAGGCTCGATGAGGACGACAAGGTAACTTATGATGACGACGACCTTGAGGAGATGGAGGAGCTGGCTGCAGTGCCCTCCGAGGAGATACGAGCCGCTGGGCTGAAAAGGTATGCCACGGACTCCGACGATGAGGTGCCCCGGACTATACGTGAGGTAGGCGAGTCCTCACGCCCCCAAGGGCGCGCTACCTCCGATGATACAGAGGTCCCCGTACCACCGACCGCAGCAGCCGCCGAGGCTGAAAGAAAGGCCCTTGATGAATGGCTCATGGATTGGGAGCAGAGGGTCGAGGTGTTTATGGAGAGCGTGAAAGGCAAGGCCTGTGAGACCAGTCCCTGCCTTGATAACCACTATGACTTGATCTCGGACGCAAGGATGAGAGTGCTAAAGTTGGAGCATATGGTAAGAGATGCATTGCACTTAGCTGATGTGGGAGCGAGGCGGGCCGCTGCCGTCGAACGAAGGGTGATGAAATTGGAAAATGAGGTTAAGACAATTCAAGCCTTTTTGGGAGACGTGTTTCCACCACCGCCACCACCGATGCCATGAAGCGACTATAGACTAGTATTAGCGGGTAGTAATCATATGTATGGGAAGTAATATATTACGGACTACGATCCGATCTTTTGGCAAAACGCTTGTATGTTGTAGGAGTTTGTAGTAGACTTAAACATAAACTTATGTAATCAAATCTTTTGATGTAATGAAGTTATGATTATGATATATGAGTATGAGTATACGATGTGGTATAATGAGATGTAATAATAAAATCTATGTATGCGAGTATATGATTAATAAGTATGACTATAAGCAAATATATGGGTGTGAATGTAATAAGTATCGAACCCTACAACTACCTACATACGAGCGTGATGCCAATACTAACCGATCCTTCTTATTCTCAACTTGAAGGAAAATGCCAAGGAGAAGGAACGACAGTTTACCTAATACACCTGCGCAATTACAAGAAGTCATAGCGCAAGCGATAGCCGCATACGAAGCCAGTAGGGGCGACTCAAGTCAAGAACGAAGGAATTCCGCAAACACTGAAAATGTAGCTCCAGAGACTGGCGGTGAGGAACGAGGATGTTCCTACAAAACTTTCATGACATGCAAACCGTGGTCCTTTAAGGGAACGGAAGGAGCCATAAGAGTTATCCGTTGGATCGAGAAGACAGAATCTGTGATAGCAATCAGTGGATGCACAGAAAAACAGAAAGTGTTGTACGTGACATGTATGTTTCAAGATGAAGTCCTATCGTGGTGGAATTTACAAGTACAAACCCTAGGCCGAGACGTGGCCTATGGTAAGACCTGGAAAGAGTTAAAGGAGATGATGGAAAAGAAATATTGCCCAAGGACTGAGATGCAGAAGTTGGAAAATGAGTTCTGGACGCTCACCATGAAGGGAGCCGACATCACAGCATATAACACGCGATTTCACGAGCTATGCCGAATAGTTTCTCATATGGCCACCACTGAAGAAAAGAGAGTTGAAAGGTACATCTGGGGATTAGCAACAGTTATCAGGGGACCAATCACGGCCACTAGGCCTGCGACCATGGCCGAGGCTGTTGAACTAGGTCTGAGTCTGACAGAAGATGCAGTACGAGCTGGCACCCTAGGAAAGCCAACTCAGAAGGAAGCAAGCCAACCATTCTCCCAACGCGGCAACAGCCGCTATAACAATCACAAGAGGAGCTGGGCCTCTCGTAATCAAGGGTCAAGTTCCAAAGAACCCCCTGTCAAGAAACAAGAAACTGTGAAAGTGTATGCCGCCCAGACCACGGATCAACCACGGAAGACGTATAGCGGGTCAAACCCGTGGTGTGACAAATGCAAGTATTATCATGTTGGTGACTGCTCAAGTATTGTGTGTAAGCATTGTCACAAGAGAGGGCATGTGGAAGCTAAGTGTAGAATTAAGAATGGTGCAGTAGTTGTGAAGCAAGAACCGGGGAAAACGACACCACGAGCTTGTTATGGGTGCGGAAATACGGGTCATTTTATCAAGAACTGTCCGCAGATGAAGAATACAGCTCAAGCTAGGGCTTTTGTTATCGGGGCGGGTGAAGCTAAGGAAGACCCAAATGTCGTCACTGGTATGTTCCTACTTAACAACCACTATGCGTCTGTGCTATTTGATACTGGTGCGGATTTAAGTTTTATATCCACTGAATTTAAAGACCTACTTGGTTTAGCACCTAGTAAATTAGCAACGCCCTATACTATAGAATTAGCTAATGGCAAACAGTTACGATCAGACGATATAGTGAAAAGTTGCGTACTAGTGATGGGAGAACATGAATTTAACGTAGATCTGTTGCCGATAGATTTAGGAAGTTTTGATGTCGTTTTAGGCATGGATTGGTTAGCAAAGAACCATGCTGAAGTTAATTGTTATGACAAGCAAATCCGCATACCCTTGGCAAGTGGTGAAACGCTGACTATTCAAGGAGAAAGACCTGGCACTGTGATGAAGTTAATTTCGTGTATGAAAGCACGAAAGTGCTTGCGAAAGAAGTGTCAAGCTTTCTTAGCCCACGTGGTGGAGAAGAAGGATGAAGAAAGGAAGATAGAAAGTATACCTATAGTAAGAGATTTCCCCGATGTCTTTCCAAAAGATCTACCAGGGTTACCACCTCAAAGACAAGTGAAGTTTCGAATCGATCTAGTACCAGGAGCTGCACCAGTAGCGCGAGCACCTTATCGATTAGCTCCCTCGGAAATGCGAGAACTATCGAATCAATTACAGGAGCTACTAGACAAGGGTTTCATACGCCCGAGCTACTCACCTTGGGGAGCCCCGGTACTATTTGTCAAGAAGAAAGACGGTTCGTTCCGTATGTGTATTGATTACAGGGAACTTAACAAACTGACCATCAAAAATCGGTACCCTTTACCGAGGATTGATGATTTGTTTGACCAATTACAGGGATCTAGTTTCTATTCCAAGATAGATCTACGATCCGGGTACCATCAGCTGAAGATACACGAGGATGATGTACCAAAGACTGCGTTCCGAACGAGGTATGGTCATTATGAATTTCTAGTCATGCCTTTTGGGCTAACGAACGCACCTGCCGTGTTCATGGACTTAATGAATCGAGTGTGCAAACCTTACCTTGACAAGTTCGTGATAGTGTTTATAGATGACATATTAATCTATTCCCGAACCGAAGAAGAGCACGAGCAACACCTTCGATTGATTTTAGAATTGTTGAGAAAGGAGAAGTTGTATGCAAAGTTTTCAAAGTGTGATTTTTGGCTAAGAGAAGTACACTTTTTAGGCCATGTCGTCAACGAGAAGGGAATTCATGTTGACCCTTCAAAAGTAGAGGCCATTAAAAACTGGGAAGTGCCGAAGACGCCGACGGAAATACGACAATTTTTAGGTCTGGCAGGCTACTATCGACGGTTTATTGAAAATTTCTCGAAGATAGCACAACCCCTTACTGCGCTCACACAGAAAGATAAGTCGTTTAATTGGGGAGATAAACAAGAAAAGGCGTTCCAGTTGCTAAAACAGAAACTTTGCAGTGCACCTATTCTAGCCTTACCAGAAGGGATGGATGACCTCGTAGTTTATTGCGATGCTTCGCATCAAGGACTTGGTTGTGTCCTTATGCAAAGAAATCAAGTCATCGCGTATGCGTCACGACAACTCAAAGTGCACGAGAAAAATTACACCACTCACGATTTGGAATTGGGCGCAGTGGTGTTTGCAATTAAGATATGGCGTCATTACTTATACGGCACCCATTGCACAATCTACACCGATCATAAAAGCCTACAACATATATTTGATCAAAAAGAATTAAACATGAAGCAACGACGGTGGGTTGAATTATTGAATGATTATGATTGTGTAATCAAGTACCACCCTGGAAAGGCGAACGTTGTAGCAGACGCTTTAAGCAGGAAAGAAAGGGTGAAGACATCACGTGTTAAAGTCTTAGGGCTAACTATAAGTACGAACCTCACCACCCTTATCCACGAAGCCCAACGAGAAGCTTTGAAACCTGATAATATCAAAGACGAGGGTCTCCGTGGTATGGTTGACAACTTAGAATCCAAAGAAGACGGTACCCTGTACTTTGTCAACCGAATATGGGTTCCTCTCAAGGGAGGATTACGTGAAAGAATACTTGATGAAGCCCACACGACGAAGTATTCTGTGCACCCCGGTGTAGATAAAATGTATAAAGATGTAAAGGGATACTACTGGTAGCCTAATCTTAAGGGTGATATAGCAAATTATGTGGGAAAATGTTTAACTTGCGCAAAAGTCTAGGCGGAATATCAGAAACCATCCGGATTATTACAACAGCCCGAGATTCCCATGTGGAAATGGGAACAAATCTCGATGGATTTCATTACGAAGTTACCTAGGACTCCAGGTGGTTATGACACCATATGGGTGATAGTCGACCGGCTAACCAAAGCCGCGCATTTCTTAGCTATCAAAGAAACGGATAAGATGGAGCGGTTAGCTAGACTATATATAAAAGAGATCGTGTCAAGACATGGAGTCCCAGTCTCGATTATTTCCGACCGCGACAGTCGATTTACGTCTCATTTTTGGAAGTCGTTACAAAAAGCTTTGGGCACGCGATTAGATATGAGTACCGCTTACCATCCCCAGACTGACGGCCAAAGCGAGCGAACTATACAAACATTGGAAGATATGCTAAGAGCGTGTGCAATTGATTTTGGTTGTAGCTGGGATGTTCACCTTCCTTTGGTGGAATTTTCATATAATAATAGCTACCACACGAGCATAAAGGCTGCACCGTTCGAAGCTTTGTATGGTCGTAAGTGTAGGTCGCCCTTGTGCTGGGCGGAAATAGGCGATAGACAAATGACGGGTCCCGAACTAATTCAAGAAACTACTGACAAGATATTTCAAATAAAAGAACGACTGAAAACGGCCCGCGATCGACAGAAAAGTTATGCGGATGTGAGACGCAAGCCTTTGGAATTCCAAGTGGGAGATAAAGTTCTTTTAAAGGTCTCGCCATGGAAAGGAGTTCCGAGGTTTGGAAAGCTGGGCAAGCTCAGCCCAAGATATACCGGACCATTTGAGATCCTGGAAAGGATAGGTCCCGTGGCCTATAAGTTGAAGCTACCTGAAGAACTTAACGGGGTACATGACACATTCCATGTGTCGAACCTTAAAAAGTGTCTATCCGATGAATCTTTAATCGTACCCCTAGACGAAGTACATATTGACGAACAATTACATTTTGTTGAAGAACCGATAGCCGTTACCGACTGGAAAGAACAAAAACTACGAAGAAGTCGGATTAAGTTAGTGAAGGTACAGTGGAAATCTAAAAGAGGACCCGAGTTTACCTGGGAAAGAGAAGATCAAATTCGAAAGAAGTACCCACACCTCTTCCCGGACCCAACTATAACAGTTAACTAACAACAAATTTCGGGACGAAATTCTTCCAACAGGGGGAGAATGTGACACCCGGTAATTTTCCATATACTTTAATCTTTATAATTGATCAAAATTACGTGTTATTTATATAATTTATATGAGGTATAAACCATAGTATACTTGAAATGTGGACGAGAACAGTCGTTATGCCTATAAGATTGTATAAAGTGCCGATGAGAACGGCTATATGATGAAGATAGCCCAGTAATAGTTTAGAGGTGACAAATATATCAAGCTAAATATATATCTATGATCCAATATAAGGGGTAATGGTAAGACCATGCCCAGTAATGTCCTAATTCCCTAATTAGGACCAAAACGCGATAAACATTTAAATAATGGAATATAGTCGCCGAACCGGCCAAATCAATGATACATTATACAGTGAGACGATCAAGATATGAAACTATGAAGGAATTAAAGGTATACTAGTCAAAATAATATGAAGTTAATAATTTAAACAATCAATGAAGGATTACAATATGGAGCACTATTTAACCGAATATAACTCCGGGCTAAATTTAAATATACATCATACCGGGAACCGAAATAAATACCGGGTTCCATACCATCTATAATACCTTATAGGTGACCAAATAAATTAAGAGAAGCTCATAATACCCAAGTTCAATATAAATTCCATAACTTGTTTACTCGATGATCAACTCGTCCTAACAACTATCCACTTAAGACCCGAACCAAGATTGAACTTAGCACTACATTTGGACAACCAATATATTTATTAAATGACCATAATACCTTCCCTTTTGCAGCCCAAAGCCGAACCCCAACCTCTTCCCATTCAGTTTTAATGTACAAGGAACAAACACCACATTAAATCTTATAAACCATTATCCATGCACCCATATGTATCATGATCATGTATCATCATCATCACCAACATCATCACAATCTTGGTTACTTGCAAGATCAACCAAAGTCCCTAAAAGCCTTCACAAAATCTGCCCACATTATAATATTACAAAGACCATACCTTTGACCATTTCACTTGACAAGATCTTGAGGAGTTAGCAAGATTTCAATCCCTAAACTTAAGGGATGATGTCCCCTACACTATTATTAATATACACCATCAGATCTTCAGCTGAAATTCACCACAAACATTCAAGAACACAATCCAAATCTCCCTTGTTCCTCTCTCGGCCGAAGAACAGCAGCAGGCCACCAAACAGCCGCCTCTTTGCAACCCGTTTTCTCTATAATTCTGCTCTTAACATCTTGAACCCTATATATCGTTGGAAAGCTAGAAGAAATCCTTAAACCATGGTAGAAAGCCTTGAACGGATCTCTGCCCGGAAAACTCGGTAAGAAGCTTTGAACCTTCGAAGGTCACTACTGGAAACTGCATTTTCCAGCAGTACCCCCCTCTCTTCTTTTGTTCATATCTCACAAACCACTTGGTATTTTTGGGTGATTCTTGTGTAGGAATCCAAGGAAACTCGCAAGGATCACGAACCACCTTTTGAACATCCATTTCCGGCTTCATTTCAGCATTAGGTAAGCCGAAAACTCGAGTTGTAACAGTTTATGGTGGCTGGAAAAACACAGATTCTGTCCAGCCACGGTTTAATCATTTTACTTGACCCTAGTTCACCTATTTCATGTTATTTAAACATAATGTAGACCCTCAACATCGTGATTAACGTCAAGGAACTTGGATCTCGCCTTAAACCCGCTCAAGAACGCCTCAAAAACCGACATTCCCAAGGTACTAATGCCATGTAATGTTTAGTAGAAAAACATGGACT
Organism: Bidens hawaiensis; assembly: GCF_021521415.1. Classification (NCBI taxonomy): domain Eukaryota; kingdom Viridiplantae; phylum Streptophyta; class Magnoliopsida; order Asterales; family Asteraceae; genus Bidens; species Bidens hawaiensis. The sequence continues at coordinate 135,498 of NW_027492160.1, forward strand.
AAGCCTAAGATACATATACATAATGAGGTGATGAATCATGAACATAAACTTGAAGTGTGTTAAAATGACATATAATGAGGAGTAAATCATGTTGGGTAAAAAATTACAAGTGTTAAAAGGGTGTTTAAGGAAGGTTAAGGTTAATAGAACACTTAGTTAAGATCTTGAGTAATAAAACCCACTTATAAATAAACAAGATAATATAAATGTAAAGACGGAATCTTGGTTATGTTAAACTTTAAAAAGGGTATATAACTAACGTATTAAAAACCGTATCGGGTGTAGTATGAGAATAAATATTTTTACTATCATAAAAGTAAAAATAATAATAGTAATAATAATAATAATAAAAGTAACAAAAATAATAAGAGAAACGACTACGGGAAATCGGATACTAAAATATATATAAAAGTGCAATCCTTTGCACGGAGGATACATGGATATAATGGCTTTAAAACAAAGAGATATATATATAAATACACTCGTATAATCCTATGAATACACGGGGAATACGTGTAAGATATATATAAGTAAATGTAAATATACAATATTGTATGGGTCAAGGATAATGGTAAAAGCATGTAATATAATTATAAGATTTAAAAAGAATATTAATAATACTTATAATATACACATAACAAAATAAGTATACAAGTCATACACATATATTCCTATATATGTGCAACAAATATAAAATACGGGTTTTCGTGATGAACATTGCGAGTAACTGGAAGGGTGGAGGTGCCGGTAGTCGGGACGTCCTGTCTAGGCTGGTAAACGAATATATCATAGATGGGCCCGTTACCTACCTGGGGACTAACGATGAGAGCACCAAAACCTATTAGGCTAAAGCATGTCACGAACGTCATGATTACCGACGAATAATTTGTATCGAGCATTCCCTAATGCTCGGAGGATATATATATATATAAAGAGGATATAACGGATATACATAACAAGTATAAGACGTTGTCTAACGTCCGTATCGCTAATGTATAAAAAGTAGACATATATACCGTCACCTCATAAGTATGTATCGGGCTAAGTATTAATAGTTATATATTATGTACTGAAGTGCATACGTATACGATATAATACAGGAAACTCGCCAAGTATAACGGAACATTATTCCTCATTTAAGGTGAGTCTCACAGCCCCTATTTTCACTACTTTCACTATGTTTTAAACTGTTTTCGGGGCGAGGGACACGTGTTTAAATATGTTTTATCATGGTGTATATCTTGATTTACAATGTGCGTGTACATGAGATATTTGGCGCGCTCATGGTACATAAAGTCCCCGGTATATATTGTAACCATTAACTATAGGCAACTATAGCCGAGGAACTCTACGGGTAGTACTACTGGTCTGACCAACCCACTCGTAAGTGGTCGCGCCACTTTATAAGACGGGTGCTTAGTTTTCCGATTTATTTATTCCCTCGTGGACTCGTGGGATGTTATGTGGGGCTTTATGGTGTATATATATAGTCAAGGAATGGTTACGAACTCATGTATTCACGTTACACTGCAAGTCATGGATACTGCATTCATGACGTTATGAGAATCATATTATAAAGCATTTTATCGAGTCACAAAACTTGTGAACTCACTCAGTTTGTACTGATTAAATTATTTTACGTGTCTTTCAGGTATTTAGCTACGTGGAGGGGTCATGGTGTCTCACTACGGTTTTATGTTTAACTATGGAAATTTCATGTATGAGGATTTTATATTTTGGAGTTTTCACGGTTATATCACCCTTCGGCAGGACATAACTGTGAAATCTCAATATGTTATATGTAAACCTTTTTATGGATATTTTGTAAAACTTATATTATGAATGAAATCCTCATGTATTTTATCATATAGTTGTTTGCTTAACCGCGCTCTCGAAAAACCTTTCATGAGTCGCACACCGGTTGTTTCCGCCTATGGACCGGGTGTGACATGAAGGATAACACATTCCTTATATGTGAAAATAGTAGTATATTTCTTATCACAAATTTGCAAGACACTTAACAGATTGTGATCTACTTTTTCACAATAATTAACTCTCTCAAATGTAATCATCCCATTTGAGACCTCTCCCTCTTTTTAATCATTCCACCATTATTACCAGCGAATGCAACATAACCTCCTTGAATATCTTTGACATTATTAAGAAGATCTAGATTGCCAATAATATGTCGAGAGCATCCACTGTCTAATATCCACTTGTGACCTGATACAGATTTGGATGAACTCTGCACAAAACGTATAATGATTAGTTCAGAAAGGCAGCCCAAGCCTCAGTCTTGGGCTCTCCTTTTGAGATTTTTGGAGATAATTTTAAATTAACACTTGCATTTGGTACTTGAGAATATGTGACGGGTTTCTTGGTTTTCTTCTTCAGGTAGCCGTCATGGATTAATCCCGAGTCCGTGTTTTTACAAATTGGTTGAGCAAGGTCAACAAATTTGTTTATTACATTAGGAACTTCAACCCGAACCACTTTCCTCGGGTTAACGTTGGAATACATTATGAAAGATTCATCAACTTGAGATTCTTTTGATTTATGAATAATTTCAACCATTGGAATAGATTGTTTAGATGACAACTTGATATTATCAACCTTTTCATTGCATTTCTTAGCCACATGATTGGTTTCACCACATTTAAAGCATAAACGAGAATCTAAACTTTTCTGTGGTGGAACACTTGTCTTGCAATCGTGTGAAGGTTGAGGAGTATCAAGGTTTTGGTTTCTCAATGGCTACCGAATTTGGAACCTCATGAGTTAATCCCATTTTATGTTTATATTCAAGATTGGTTGTTTTCAAAGAATTCTCCAAATCCCGATGATTTCACAAACTTTATAGGTTGAAAAACATTCGTAACAGGTTTTGTTTGAACATTTTTAGATTTAGATTTAAGAAATCTTTGTTCAAGGTCGGCAACCTTTGAAGTATCATCTTGAAAAACATTTTGAATCATATCTGGCCAAAGAAGATTCAATGGAACTTCTGTATCCGAGAACATTTTCGATAAGCCTTTTTTCTTAAACACCTTTCCTTTTGTTGACTCTTGTTATGGATTGATGAATTTCATCAAATACTCATCAGACACAGTAGGCTTGTCTGATTTCTTCACATTAACAGATACTTCGGCTTTTTCAAGGACTTACCTGAAGGCTTCGAACCATACACAGCTTGTTCGAATTCCCCAGTTTCACACAGAATATGATTGTCAGAAGGTATGTTATCGTTTTTGATAATCACTTCTGGTTCGGTTAATTCCTCAATTGAACCGTCCAATTCATTTTCAGTAAAGACTGAATTACTTTTAATATGAATCGGTTCATGAATTGTTGATTTAGTTGTTTCAACATTTTCAGATTTGATTGAATCAACAACATGCATTTCTGGGTTTGTAGATGATTGAGCATGTTTAGATCTAGATCTTATGATGACATCGAGTAACTCGTTGATTCTATATACGATTAAGCTAGATTACGTTAACTGTGTGCACTGTGTGTGCTGAGAGTAAAATCGGGCAGTGTGACGACACTTGAGAGTGAATAATAAGAACTGTTGCATTAAATGAATATCTTACAGGTATATATATAGGAGATGATCTCATTCGTTAAGATAACCTTAACGAATGAGTCATTCGTTACATTAAGAACTAACGAATGAGACAACTCATTCGTTATACATTACATTAAGCGAATTCCCTACATTCGTTATGTCCCATTCGTTAATCAGGGTTAACGAATGGAGCATACATTAGAACGAATGTGAGATCGTGCCTTGCAATTAAGGCGAATGGGAAGATAAAATTACCAAAATACCCTTTACATTAAACCATAATATAATAATAAACAAATAAAGACCGAGACGTACAAAACATGTATCAACAAACTCCCCCTTGTCTCGAGCTCTTTATTCTTTATCTCTGGAACATTTTCGTCTTCCAGTCATTGTAGCTATGAATCTTATATGCATAATAGACACGAACAACTTTCTGAAACTGCATTGCAAGTTCATAGTCGCTTACGTTAGCAAATATGATATAGCTAGTAATAAAGCATCGTTGTCAGACTCAGATAAGTTAACGAGCCACATCAGATCTATTACACGAATGATCTTCGTGTTTGACCCGGAACACAATACGATAACCACTTCACTTGTTTGATTATCATAATACTAGTAGTTGAATGAAGTGAATAGACTTTGAGGGAATGTCTTCATTGGTGCCCTCTTCATCGTCTTTGGCGGCTTCACCTGTAAGGTCATCTTCCTCCAGCCCGTGCACGGATCAATCTCATCTATATTCTTGTGAGTAGGCACCTGCGGCTTAAAGAACTTGAAACCATAACGGGTTTCATGCAATAAATGAGCATAGAACCACTCAGCCCACTGATCTTTCCCACGATTCACGAACGGTCTGTTGGCTAGCGTTCTAACATCCCACCTTGGCATAGATAAAATATCGTGTAGGCACTTGAAATCATAAATACCCTGTTCCCACTTCACGATATATACCTTAAGATCAGAGTCAAACTACCATGCAACCAAATCACCTTTAACATCTTTGACACGCTTGTACTTCTTCATCTGGCATGCCGATGCTGGAGCCTTGGCCAATTTTACTTCCACCTATTCATGATATCGAAAGGACTCGATCGTCTTGATCATTTTCTTCATATCATGTTCAAACATACCCTCCAAAGCACGTTTTTGTTTCCTCTCTTTAGCAGACAGGTGACTTGTCTCTGCAGCTTTGTTCCATTTCTCAATCTCTTCTCGCAAGCGACGTTCTGCTGAATCAAAATGTTCTATAGTAAAGAAGGGAATACCTGCATCATTGTTGTTGTCAGTGTAAAACTCAGGGTACTCCTCAGCAGTAGCGTCCTCAACCTCCACTTCATCATATTCAGACACATTCCCATGTGGAATGCCTGCATTCATACATTCTTCAAATTCCACATCCACATCCACATCCACACTCTTTCCGAATTCCTCAACTTCCTCATTATTCAGATCCAGAAGCAAGGCTATTTGCTCTTTAGTCAAAGAATGGTCAACAAACTCAACTACTTCGATCTCATCCGCGTTCGCCATACTATAAATAATACCGTCCATACCCACAAATAAAATCATATTTGCTGGTACAAACTCAATCGGCTTCGCACTCGTGTAATCCTTGTATAACACACTCTGCAACTGATAACCTTCTCCTTCACTACCACCACCCATACTTGTTTCACCAGCATGATTACCAGATACTGGTGTACTCCCAGCATTACCAGCCGACGATGTACCACCGCCCGGTTGCTGATCACCTACACCTCCTACATCCGGATCCTCTTCATCATTCCTCAATCTTTTCAACTTGTCATCTTTGCACGTGAGTTGAAGAATGATCTCATCTTGTTTATCCATTCTCTCCACCTAAGTAGCAACAAGGGCTTTAAGTTCCCTGTTATCTCGTTGAATAAGCTGAATATGTTGTTACATATTCCTTTGTGCTAGCTCATAGGCAGCTCTGTTAGCTTCCATCTGTGTCTGTTGAAGATGCAACAGATTCATCATATGAAATCACTGAGCTTGAGGAGACATGCCAAAGAAATTAGGGTGAGCTGGTTGCATCGGACTGAGGACGATTAAAAGACATAAAAGAATGCACAGGTCTTTACAACTGTGTAGGAGTAGCTGGAGTCACTGGAGTAGTTGGCTGTGGTGTAGGCATACGATCCAACACAGTCTGAAGTACATCACCAAACACTGGATCTGCTCTTGTAGTAGTAATCAAAGTCATAAATGGAGGTACCGGAGACACTGGCATATGAACCGGAGTTGGTGATCTCGGAATCCTTGGAGGTATGGGAGAAGTAGGAACAGGAGCTGAAATAGATACCGGTGGAGTTGATCTTTCGAACAGTTGACGTGGTATTTCAATTCCCGAACGACGTCGAACACGTTGTTTCTTTGGTTTCTCACCCTTATCTACCATCGGTTCTTTCCCCTTACGCTTACGCTTTTGCTCATACGTTAGCTCAGCTTGTGGTCCTAAGCCACCATAACCACCATCATCTCCACCATTTCCACCATCACCACCTTCACGCTCAGAATCGGAATCATCATGAGCCCAACGATCATTAGGTGGTGCAACATAATCAATGTTTGCAAGGTGACAAATTAACTGCTTATACCTCAGTCGTTCTTCAAGACTTTGGCCTCGATAAGATCATAAATGTCTCATCGTTAAATCAAATTTTCTTTCCTCTGTCTTATTAATAAATTGCACTGTAGTGAGCTCTGTGTTACGAAAGAAACCATTCTCTTTTAAAACAAATAGAAAAGTAGAATAGGATGAGGGCAATGCGTTCTTCAGAGTATCAATTTTGTCGGCTTCAGTCGGCTCAAGATTCACACTTGACATTTCCACAACAAGATGATTAAACCGATTAATCATCACCTCCACAGTTTCATTCTTCATTAAAATAAAATTTCTAAATTGATATTTTACCAGAGTCTTCTTATTCTCGAGCGTATTACCCAAGCTTCTTCTCTTCAGAGTTGTGAACAGAGATGCACAAATCTTAATAGTGCAATACTGGTGAAAGATTTGCTTGGGCAAAGCCATTGTTAGAGTCGAATAAGCTTTTGTCTCACTTTCAAAATATTTCAGTTCTTGTGCTTCATAGTGCTTAAATTCCTTCGGAGTCCAACCCAGATTATCACTACCTACAAGAGGTGCTACATAAACATCATCGAGAAATCGTACACTGCTTGGATGTACCGACCCCAAATGACCACGAAACCTCGGTTCCCACCGAGCAAAATCTGATAGTTTCAGAAGTTTATGACACTTGTTATGACTATCATTCTCGTTGTCCATCGTCAACATTTGTTGAATTAAAGCATTCTGGGATGCATGCATAGTACGAAGCATTCTGAGAAGCCATAAGATATCAATTTTGAAACTTAGAGGACGAAACTTGTCAACACTTCAAAGTTATAGTTACTGTCAAACAAATCAGAATAATAACGAATGAATGATATTCGTTAAATATTCAAGCGAATGTGAATAGTAACGATTGTGGATAATGAATGTGAAGGTTTAGTGAATGTGACTAGTGAATATATAGCTAATGTGGTTAACAAATATGTATTGAACGAATGATCAGTTATAGTAACAAATCAATCTTCAACATCTTAACGAATCTATAACGAATGAGATTTAGCGAATGTATTTCACGAATGATGACTGAATAACGAATGTGGTTTAAGCAAATGAAAAATGACCAATGAATAGCGAATAGGATTAGCGAATGATCAGTTGTAGAGTAACGAATCAGTATTCATCCCGTAACTAATCAGAACTCATATCTTCAAACATTCAAACATTTAAACTTAATTCAAACTTGTGTGGGATCACTGAAACTTATATCAAACGATCCGAAACACTAATCCGAACATCACTAAATCAATCCGTAATCAAGACCACGTCAATCAAGACCTCAATTGTCCAAATAACCAATCGATATGAATATCCGATTCAAACTTCAATTGATTATCAATTGAATCAATCACTTAACTAATTCACCTCAATCCGACCTCAAATATCCATATCTAAACTCAATTACCTTATTAGCAAATCTAGTTTCAATTCAATTACAATAAAAAGAACACTCTGTTTATCCAAAACGTAAAGGAAATCAATTTATATCAATTCATACTGAAATTGATCCAATACGTGATGAATAAACTCAAGTAATCAACGAAATAGTACGAAGATCAGATCAGATAGCTCTGATACCACTTGATTGAGCCTGTTTGGATCTAGATCTTATGATGACATCGAGTAATTCGTTGATTCTGTATACAATTAGGCTAGATTACGTTAACTGTGTGCACTGTGTGTGTTGAGAGTAAAATCGGGCAGAGTAACGACACTTGAGAGTGAATAATAAGAACTGTTGCATTAAATGAATATCTTACAGGTATATATAGGGGATGATCTCATTCGTTAAGATAACCTTAATGAATGAGTCATTCGTCACATTAAGAACTAACGAATGAGACAACTCATTCGTTATACATTACATAAACAGAATACCCAACATTCGTTATGTCGCATTTGTTGATCAGGATTAACGAATGGAACTTACATTAGAAAGAATGTGACACATTCGTTACAAGGTAACGAATGTGTCTTACAATTAAGGCGAATGGGCAGATACAATTACCAAAATACCCTTTACATTAAACCATAATACAATAATAATCAAATAAAGACCGAGACATACAAAACATGTATCAACAGTAGATTGCCCTACAATAGGAATGCTAGTGTAATCTCCTTTGAATAGAGGAGGAATCTTAACGTAACCCGCTTTACCATTTTTCTTATGATTATTATTGACTTCAATAATTTCGTTTAAGAGAATTGAAGAGTCCCGAAATTTTCCAAGTTTATTTTTTAACTCCAAAATTTCATTCTCCAATTTGGTAATGCAGGTTTGAAGTTTGAGAATCTCTTGAAAATGTTGATCAACGACCACAATTTTACAGTTAACTTCAGCTTTTAGGTCATGATTACTAGCAGACAAATTTTTAATTTTAAGTGTCGATTACTTCAACAATTTGGATTTTATTCTAAAGCATTCATTGACCATGAAAAGTTCGTTCATGAGTGTAGTGTTATGTTGTAAAGCTGACTCAAGTTTGACTTTGATTTCAACACAATCAGTACACTCAGTAACAACTTATGAAGTTATTGTCTCCTATGATTCATTCAAAGATACATTAAGTGAAGATTTAGTACATACCTCTTCAATCTTTGCCAAACAAGTAAAAGATTCGGCTTGCTCAGGTGACATATGATCAGAATCAGTCTCTGAATCAAACGTGTCACTTCCATATAATAAGTTATCACCGCTCGCATCTTCAAACTTTTCTACTGGTTCTACCATAGCAAGGCTTTCTTGATTTACCAGTAATCGTTAAGACTAATCCAATCCTTCATTGGCAACGAGAGCTTGTGAGTTAGCTGGCTTATTATGATCTCCTTCTGATGATTTCTTCCTATCTGTTCCAGAGGAACTTTTTCCTAAAGATCTCTTAGCATTACGAGGACCCGTGTTTTCTTTCCTTGGCTTATCACATTCGTTGGCGAAATGACCAAAGTCTTTACAGTTGTAGCATTTGAATTTCAGTTTGTCGAACCCAACCCTTTTGTTTAGAGTCGGTAGATCCTTTCCCGTTCGTTGCATGAATCGTTTCACTTTCCTGACTATCATAGCCATATTCCATTATATATCCCTAACTGTAGGTCATCAGGATCGATCTCGTCATAATCCTCATTAGTTAGTTCACCAGTTGCAATCTTACTCCCAACAAGTTGTTCGTAAGATGACATAAACGCACTTAAAAATACAAACTGCTGCTCTGTTTCTTTCAGATTAACATTTGTTGGAGAGCTTGAGGAACTTGCACCTGATCCTGAATTGACACCCGACACCATGAAACATACATTAAGCGAGCTATTACCATTTGAAGACTCTTCTTGTGATGTCTGTGTGAAGAATGTAGTGATCAGGACTGAACTTGAAGCATTACTTGCTGGTAACAAACCACCATAGAGAGAAGGATTCTGATTCTGATTATCCTTTAATGAGTTTTGGCATTTCAAGTCATATTCTCTTTCTTCTAACTTGTTGATAAATTGCTCAGAAGTGAGTTGATCGTTACCAAAATAATCATTCTCTTTTAGCACAAGTAAGAAAGTTGAATATGAAGGTGGTAATGCATTCTTCAATGTGTCAATCTTGTCCACCTCAGTCGGTTCTAGTTTAACAGTGGTTATTTCTGCAACAAGATGACATAACCGACTGATCATCTCTTCCATAGTCTCAGTTTTCAACAAAGTAAAATTTCGAAATTGAAATTTCACTTGAGTCTTTTTGCCCTCGATGGTGTTTCCTAGACTTCGAGTCTTCAAAGTAGTAAATAGAGAAGCACAAGTCTTTATATTGCTGTATTGATGAAAAATGTGCTTAGGCAATGCCATAGTGAGAGTAGAGTAAACTTTGGTCTCACTCTCAGCATCCTTAATCTCATGAGCTTAATATTGCTGATGATCCTTCTCAGTCCAACCAAGTGTTTCACTTCCCATAAGAGGTGCCTTATAAACAACCTCCAGATATCGCACACTACTCGGATGCACTGAAAGAGGATGAGCACAAAGCCTCGGTTCCCAGCGAGCAAAATCAGATAATTTCAGAAGTTTGGGACAATTATTGTGTGACCCAATTTCGTTGTCCATCGATAACATCTGCTGCATTAAAGCGTTTTGCGAGGCTAAAGCATAATACGATGCTTGACTTTGAGAAGCCATGAATTCACAAAATTTAATAGTCAAAGGACTAAACTTGTCAAATGATAAAAATTATGTTCACTCTTCACGAATAAGCACTGTTTTAGCGAATGTGTAGAATTGTGTAACGAATGTGTATGAGTAAAATTTAACAAATGAGTAACAAATGAAAAGTTGAAATGTTAACGAGTGAGGATAGCGAATGTGATTGGGTAACAAATGAGCTGAATGAATGTTTGTCTTACGAATATGAAGTAAGCTGTAACGAATAACGAATGTTTAAGCGAATAAAGATGTAACGAATGATCAGTTAGACAGTTTAAAGAATCTATCTTCAATCGTAACGAATCACCCTTGAAACACTAACGAATCATATATCAAACTAACGAATCAGTCTTCAACTGATAACGAATCACCCTTCAAACATTCAAACCATTTTGAATATCAATCCTATGTCTAGAATGTCCAAATTTGTCCGAATTAAACAAAAACTATATCAAAACACTCGGAATCCAATTTCGAACCTCAAGATCCCAGTCCGTTCTCACAACTCGTCTAAATCCAAACTCAATTAAACCTGGTCAAACTTACGTTAACCGCCATTAACGTTCTCAGCATAAATTATACCTCAACCAGTGCAATTAACAACCAATTTGAACTCAATCCGCCATTTAATCAGTCCAGTTAGCTTAATATTGAATCTAATTACCTTTATATCAATTCAATTACTATTAGCATGTAACCTCTGTTTCACCGAAACCTTTCAATAGATGATTTAGATCAATTCATGATAAAATCAATCAAATCAACGATTAATCAGTACAATATACCAATGAGTAATCACAAAGATCCGACCTAGTGGCTGATAGCACTTGAGAGAGCACTTATGGATTTAGATCAATGATGACATTGCGATACTCATAGGGGATCTATACGATTAAGATGGATATGACCAGTGTGTGTGTTTGTGTGTGTTCATAGAGGATTTCGGTAGAGTAACAAGCCAAAGGTGTAATAATAATCGAACTATTACATTACTTGACAAAATTACTGATTTATAGGAGATCACACATTCGTTAACTTAAACCTTAACGAATGCGTCATTCGTTACATTAGATCTAACGAATGAACAACCTCATTCGTGTTACATGTTGGGTTGGATTTTTGATAAGGAAGATTGGAATATTCTCAACCTCCTCAGGAAACGGCTAAGTATGGACTTCGAGCAAGCGTAGACTATCGAGCATGATTTTACTACTTCGAGCAAGGTCTTCAGAACCATTTATGGTTAATTTTTCTAAGTGTTAAGGCTTCGAGAAAGCTACGCTTCAATGGGCAAGAAGGTTCTTCTATCGAGTATGGATTGCCAATCGAGCAAACTACTTGATCATTCAAGTTATAACTAAGTGTTTCCGAGAATAGGATGTTCAAGCACATAGTGACCAGCATGAATGCAATAAGAAAATGTCATATGTTCAAAGCAAGGACTTCGAGCATGGTTCAGTCCCCCGAGCAAGATTTACATCCGAGCATGATAAAGATTGTTCAATAAGTCTGTTAAGACAAGGCTAAAGGCATCAAGAAGAATAGGCTTACTTGATGGACTAGTTCGAGCAAAGCAAGGATTGGTCAAGAGGAATGAAGTTTGCTGGAGGAGAATATCTTCACAGAAGATATTCTAAGTAAAGTGTGCTCGAAGACACTCATCGAGCATACCTAGCATAGTGAGTCTTGTTGATACATGTTTTGTACGTCTCGGTCTTTATATGTTTATTATTATATTATGTTTTAATGTAAAGGGCATTTTGGTAACTGTATGTTACTGCCCATTCGCTCTATTGTAAGTTACATTCGTTACCCTATATCGAATGTAACACATTCGTATTAATTGTAAGCTCATTCGTTATGTTTAAGTGTATTAACGAATGAGGGTCTTCATTCGTATGTTTTTAATGTAACGAATGACTCATTCGTCAAGGTTATCTTAACGAATTAGGTCATCGTCTATATATACCCTGTAACTAAATGAATAATGTAACAGTTCTGATTATTCTCTCTCAAGTGTCGTTACTCTGCCCAAATTCACTCTCGACACACACAGTACACACACATAACATAATCTGACTAATCGTATACACAATCAAATGAATAACTCGATGTCATCCTAGGATCTAGATCCGTGTAGGCTCAATCAAGTGGTATTAGAGCTACTTGATCTGATCTTTGTTGTTATTCGTTGTTTAATTGTATTAATTCTTCAATCATCGAGTCAATTGGAGTATCCATTGACATGAATTGAATTCGTTTACGTTTCGGATAAACAGAGCATCATAAGATACAGTAATTGAATTGGTTAACTTTAATTCTGAATATATCTAAGGTAATTGATTTAGGATATGGATGTCTAAGTTGAGATTGAGATGAATTGGATAAGTGTTTGATTGAGTTGATAAGTAAATTGATGTTTGAATCGAATGATAATGGCAGTCGGTTATTTAGAAAATTGAGGTCCGGATTGTGGTGGTTGTGATTACGGACTGACTTAGTGAGGTTCGAAATTGATTTACGAATCGTTTGATTTAGGTTTCAAAGATTTTGAACAAGTACAGACGGAGATCCGAAAGTTTTTGAACATGATGACTGATTCGTTAACTATTGAAGATTGATTCGTTAACAGTTATTCGTTATTTGTAATAGATCATTCGTTAACTTCATATTCGTTTCATTTGATTCGTTAAAGTTCACATTCGCTAATCAAATTCATCATTCGCTCAACTCATTCGCTAAATCTTTCACTCCTATGAACAGTGTCTCATTCGCTATCCACACATTCAATTGAACCATTAACGAATATCTCACATTCGTTATTGTTCTGATTCGTTTGAACAGTAACCATAACTTTTAAGTGTTGACAAGTTTAGTCCTCTATGTTTCAAAATTGTTATCTCATGGTTTCTTAGAATGCTTCGTACTATGCATTAGCATCCTAGAATGCTTTAATGCAACAAATGCTGACTTTGGACAACGAGATTGGTAGTCATAACAAGTTTCCTAAACTTCTGAAACTATCAGATTTTTCTCGGTGAGAACCAAGGTTTCGTGCTCATTTGAGGTCGGTACATCCAAGCAGTGTACGGTCTCTCGATGATGTTTATGCAGCACCTCTTGTAGGTAGTGACAATCTGGGTTGGACTCCAAAGGAATTTAAGCACTCTGAAGCACAAGAACTGAAAGATTTTGAAAGTGAGACAAAATCTTTTTCGACTCTCACAGTTGCTTTGCCCGAGCAAATCTTTCACCAGTATAGCACTATTAAGATTTGTTCATCTCTGTTAACAACTCTAAAGAAAAAAAGCTTGGGTAATACGCTCGAGAGTAAGAAGACTCTTGTAAAATTTCAGTTTAGAAATTTTATTTTAATGAATAATGAAACTATGGAGGAGATGATTAATCGGTTTAGTCACCTTGTTGTGGAAATGTCAAGTGTGAATCTTAAGCCGACAAAATTGATACTCTGAAGAACGCATTGCCCTCATCATATTCTACTTTCCTTTTTGTGTTAAAGGAGAATGGTTTCTTTCGTAACACAGAGCTCACTGCCGTACAATTTATTAACAAGATAGAGGAAAGAGAATTTGATTTGAAGTGCCAGAACTCATTGAAAGATAATCAAAATCAGAATTCTTCTCTTTATGGTGGTGCTTTGCCGGTAAATAACTCATCTAGTTCAGTTCCAATCACAATATTTTTCACTCAAGCACAAGAAAAGTCAGCTAATGTAAATGGTTCGCCTAACGTACGCTTCATGGCAACTGGTGCAAATTCGGGGTCAAATGCAAATGCTTCATGTTCGTTGCCTAAAGTAAATCTTCAAGAAGCTGAACAGCAATTTGCGTTTGTGAGTACATTCATGACTTCATATGAACAACTGGTTGGTAGCAAGATTGCAACAAGTGAGTTGACCGATGAAGACTATCTCCAGATTGATCCCGATGACCTTGAGCTGATGGATCTCAAGTGGAACATGGCAATGATTGTCAGGAAGGTTAAAAGGTTTATGCAAAGAACGGGAAAAGACCTTCCTACTCTTAACAAGTGAGTTGGGTTTGATAAACTGAAGGTCAAGTGTTATAATTGCGGGGACTTTGGCCACTTTTCCAAAGAGTGTGATAAACCAAGAAAGGAGTATTCGGGTCCACGCAGTGTTGAGAGAACTCCAGGAAAGAATTCCTCGGGAAGTGATCAAAGTAAGAATAGTTCTTCGGAGGGTGACAAGAATAAGTCATCCAACACTCAAGCTCTCGTCACAAATGAAGGTGTAGACTGGTCTCAACGTTTATTGGGAAATCAAGCCAACCTTGCTGTTGTTGAACCCGTTGAGAAGTTTGAAGATGCAAGCAGCGATAATGTATCTGGAAAGTGACACCTCATATTCGGAAAATGATTCTGATTAGATTTCATCTGTGCAAACCGAATCTTTTGCTTGCATGACAAAAATTGAAGAGGTATGTCCTAAAGTTTCTATTAATCTATCTGAATCTTCAGTTGTTGTGAATGAGTGTGCTAAATGTGCTGAATTCAAAACCAAACTTGAATCAACTCTAAATCAGAACACTACTCTCACAAAAGATCATTTTATGATCAATGAATGCTATCGACAGAAAACCAAATTACTGGAGCAATCTACACTAAAAATTAAAATTCTGTCTGAAAGCAATCATGATCTCAAAGCTGAAGTTCAATGTAAGATAATTGTTGTTGAACAACATTTCAAGGAGATTCTTCGACTCCGAACCTGCATTTCAAAACTAGAAAATGAAGTTTTAGAACTTGGAAAATTTCGAGACTCCTCGTTTCTTTTGAATGAAATTATTGAAGTTAATAATTCTCACAAGAAAAATGGGAAAGCGGGTTTAGAGTATGTCGAGATTCCTCCTCCTTTTAAAGGAGATTACTGTAGCATTCTTGATGTGAAACAATGTCCAGAAATGCCTACTGTTGAATCTGATAATGTTGAACAAAACAAACCAAGTCTAGAACCGATTCACATTACAAGTAAATCAGTGTTTACCAAAAATGAATTGGATGGTTCTATTGAGGAGTTGTCTGAGCCAGATGAGATTGTCAAAAATGATAACATACCTGCTGAGAATCACATCTTGTGTGAACCTGAGTTTGAACAAGCAGTGTATGGTTCAAAGCCTTCGGGTGATTCATCAAAAACTCCTAAGGTATCTCCTAAAGTACCTAAATCAGACAAACCCTCTGTGTCTGATGAGGAGTTGATGAGGTTCATCAATCCTCAACCTAAATCTTCAATTGGGAAGATTTTTAAGTTAAAAGGTTTGTCAAAAGTTTTTTTCGGATAATGAAGTTCCTTTAATCTTCTAAATCCTGAAATGATTGAAAGTTTCTTTCAAGACGACACGTCAAAAGTTACTGAGCTTGAACAAAGATTTATCAAATCAAAATTGAAGAATGTTCAAGGGAATACAAATGGTAACAAGTTTAAACCTATAAAATTTGTAAAATCATCTGGTATGGAGAATTCGTCGAATTCTACCAATTCGAAATTTTATCAAAATAAGAAGGGATTCAAACCTGAAGTTCTAAAGAAAGTACTCTTGACAAGTCTAAGATTGATATTACTCAACCGGTGTATGAAAGCAAACCAAGCGTTTCACCACAAAAATCATTAGACACGCGTTTATGTTTTAAATATGGTGAATTGGGTCATGTTTCAAAGAAATGAAAAGCAAAGGTTAATGATATCAGGCAGTCATCACCCCGAAAGACTGATATGAAAATGAATATGAAAGAAAATCAAATTGATGACTGTTTTATAATGTATTCAAATGTTAATCCGAACAAAGTCATTCGGGTTGAATCATTTAACGTATCAAACAAATTTTTTGACTGTGCTCAACCAATTTGCAAAAACACTGATTCGGGAAGAATATGTGATGGCTACTTAAAGAAGAAAACTAAGAAAACTGTCACCTATTCTCAAGTGCCGAACGCTAGTGTTAATTTAACTTTATCTCCTAAAGTATCAAAGGGAGAGCCCAAGACTGAGGCTTGGACTGCATTTTTGAACTAATCATTTTACCTGTTTGTGCAGAGTTCATCCAGGTCCGTGTCTAGTCACAAGTGGATATTGGATAGTGGGTATTCTTGACATATTACCAACAACCTAGATCTTCTTAATAACATCAAAGATATTCGGGGTGGTTATGTAGCTTTTGCGGGTAATAATGGTGGGATGATTACTAAGGAAGGAAAAGTTTCAAACGGAAAAGTGACGTTTGAAAAGGTTAATTATTGTGAAAAAGTGGATCATAATCTACTGAGTGTTTCGCAGATATGTGATAAGAAGTATAGCACAATTTTCACTGATACGGAATGTGTTATCCTTCAACCGGGATACAAAATTCCTGAAGACATGGTTGTCATGCGATCACCTCGTTTAAATGATATTTATGTACTTGAAATGGGTTGTAATGTAAGTATTTCGCCCTCAGCTACGTGTTTCGTCTCCAAAGCCACGGAGAAGGACTTTATTCTTTGGCATCGATGCATGGGACACATTCACATACGCAAGATGAATTTTCTCATTCCTAATGAATTGGAGGATGGTGTTTCTCTTAAGAACTTCAAGATTAATGATCATTGCATTGAATGAAAGAAGGGCAAACAAAAGAAGAAGTCACATCCGTATAAATCGATTAACTCTATTCTTACACCACTAGAACGCCTTCATATGGATTTGTTGGGTCTAGTGAATCGGGCGAGTATTGTGGGTGACAGATGACTTCTCTCGTTATTCTTGGGTGTTATTTATGGGTTCAAAAGATCAGACGCCTTTGTTAATTCAGAACCTTATCCTGAAGATCGAATCTCTTTACCAACTGAAAGTGAGACGAATTCATAGTGATAATGGAACTGAGTTCAGGAATAATTATGTTTTGGACTTCTTCTACATTCAGAAGGGAATTCATCGGGAATTCAGTGCGCCTTATGTTCCTCAACAAAATGGCGTGTCTGAACGAAAGAATCATACGTTGTTTGAAGCTGCCAGAACAATGCTTGCTGATTCTAAGCTTCCCATTCAATTCTGGAACGAAGCTGTGAATACGGCTTGTTACACACTGAATCACGTACTACTTGTAAAGAGGTTCAAGAAAACAAGTTACGAGCTTCTGAATAATCGTAAATCGAACTTAAAGTATTTAGAACCTTTCGGGTGTCCGTGTACCGTATTGAAGAGCGATGCCGGGAAGTTTGATGAAAAGGCTTTTGAGGGTTACTTTTTGGGATACAATTCTCCTAAGAAGCGGATCTTCAATATCTCTTCAGGTTGTGTGGAAGAATGGTATCACGTGGATTGCCAAAGTTATACTACTCCTCCAACTGGTACGGGTCCCGATTGGATGTTCGATTACAACGTGTTATTTAATTCGTTTACGTCCATGGTTGAAGAAGTACCTGAAGATTTTATTAGATCATATTTGGAAGAACATTGTCTTCCTATTTCAAGGTCTTCTTTGGTTGATGAAGATGACTCTCCTAATGTATCAGAAACGTCATATGAGGTTTCTAAGTGTTAGGACATGAAATGTCACATGTATGTCCCCAGTTCTATCAGGTTGGTTCAACAAGAAACCAACGATCGTGAAACCAAGTTAACGTACTGAAAATGTCAAACGAAGCTGATTCGATCGAATCAGTCACTGATTCGATCGAACCAGATCTCATTCGATCGAATGGGTAACTCATTCGATCGAACCAGTTTTCGATATATAAACGTTACTTAGGAAATTTCACAACAGCTTCTGAACAGAATAGACACTCACGTAAATCACAGAACCAGCAGCCTCCAGAAACTCTCTCAAGCGTTCTTCGTGTTCTTGGTCGTTTCCACCAATCCTAGGCGTCAAACACCTTTAGGAATCGTACCTACGTGTCCGTTGATCACCACCGAATCGCCGTGTTAGAGGATTCCGCACTCTAACACGTTGCCCCGTGAATCGTTGGGAAGCCGAGTCCCGAATCGGTCCTACAAAGTGGCATCAGAGCTTAAGGTTCTTGATTCACGAAAGATTCGTGGTGATATTCGTGTTTTTCTTGTCAAAAACATATATTTTGCTTGAAAAATTTTCGAAAACAAGTGTTTTTGTTCTTGGTGTTCTTAGTGTTCTTATCAAAAACTCATAAAAGTCATATATTTTGGTTTTTGATCTTAAAATTTGATGTTAAAAGTGTTGGTTTATTGATTTTCAATCAATTCTAATCATTTGTGTTCGGTTTACACGTCTAAATCATCAAATTTTTGTTCTTAAAATTTCGGGTTTTATCAAGAACATTCAAAGTGTTCTTCGTTTTTTAAATGTTTGATCCATATTTATGTGTTTGCTTGTTTGTTTAAGTGTTAAAACACTTAAAAGAGTCCTATTTTGCTTCTAAATCAATTAGGATTCGTGTTAGTGATTTTAAAACCGAAAATCTGGTCAAATCTTCTAAGTTTGGAAATTCCGAAAATCCCGATCGAACAAGTCGTATTTTTGGAACTCATTCGATCGAATAAGCCTTCTATTCGATCGAACCAGTTTGAATTTTGACCGAATTAGTTTTTCCCGCCGTGATTTGCGCCAAGTCCATTCTATCGAATCAAATTCATCCTTTCGATCGAACCTGCATCCAGTCGATCGAACAAGTCTCATATTCGATCCACCCATTCAATCTCTTTCTTATTCGACTGCCAGAACCCTTTCGATCGAACCGGACACTCATTCGATCGAACCTGTCACCTCATTCGCTCGAACAAGATCATATTCGATCGGATAAGCTTCAGAAGACCAGAACAGTGAATCAGTCAGACATTCGATTGAATCAGGACACATTCGATCGAATAAAGAACACATTCGATCGAATAAAGAACACATCCGATCGAATCAGAATACACTCGATCGAATCAAGTCACATTCGATTAAAAGATCAAAGATTAAGGCAAAGAAGCAAACATGTCTGCCAGTTCAAGTACAAACAAAAGGATCCAATCGATCCTTGAGAGTGATTCAGAATCTGGAAGCTTCAACAAGCCTCCAAAGTTGATGGCACTCAATGAGTTTACTACCTGGAAGACAAGATTCCAGATTCATATCACCGGTGTGAATCCTGGACTATGGGAAGCGGTTCAGACAACGTGGGTGCATCCTACAAACGATGATGGTGAAAGCCTGAGCTACTTTAGGCTGTCAGAAGAACAAAAGATAGCATTTGATGCTGAAAAGAAAGCCTTCTCTTTACTGTCTCAAGCTCTCTCCAGCGATCTCTTCCATCAGTTTAACCAGTTCACAACAGCGTCAACTCTTTGGAACGCACTGGTAGAACGATGCGAAGGATCTGAGTCACTTAAAGAAATTCACGCACGGGAGCTAAAGCGTGAATTTGATTTGTTTGGTCCAGAATCCGGCGAAGACATTGAATCATTGCTGTCAAGATTCTATCATCTTATGTCAGAGCTAAAGTCTTATAATGTCAAAACAACAGGGACTGAAAAGGTTAGATGTCTCGCTCAAGGACTCCCAACAAGCTGGAACACCTTCCTGACTGTGATGAGAAGAAGTCATCAATTGGAGACGATTCTTCTTTCTGACTTTATAAAAGAAATCAGACAGGAAGACGCTGAATTAAGAGCATCCTCCAGGAAACCCAGAGCAACATCTGACAAGTCGCTGTACATGTCAAAATCACCAATGTCAGATTCAAATGACCATGCTCCAATGAAGACTGCGTTTGTCTCCTCAATGTCAAATCAATCTAAGGGGACCGAAACGAGATCTTCTGCACCACCAACATCAAATTCCAGAAATTCAAGTTCTAACTCCGGACCCAAGTCAACTGAAAAGGCAACGTTAAACACTGAAGGCTTGGGAAAGGTAACGGTGGAAGTTGCCAAAGAACATATGGCAACGTTAGGCACAATAATTGAATCATACAGCTTAATGGTGGCTGGTAAACTTGGCAACAGTCATCTGGACAGCGATGACTATGAACAGCTAGATGAAGACGATATGGAACGCATCGACATCATGTGGGCACTTGGCAGCGCGTTCCGTAGGGCTAGAAAGTGGGCTAAGAAAACAGGCCAAGCCCTTTCAATCAATAATAAATCCAAGTTTGATTTTGATAAAACCAAAGTTAATGCTACAACTGTGGCGAACTTGGTCACTTTGCCAAGGAGTGTTCTAAACCAAAGAGGGAAGGTCACCAATATCCCTTCCGAACTACTTCAACTTCATCTACTCCTGCTGCAGCCGCTGCAAATATCAACAATGAGAGACAACTGGTCCCTCAGAATCAAACAGCAGCAAACAACGCCAACATCAACAATGAAACTGCTCTTGCTGTTCAAGGTGATGAAGGCGAGTCCTGGAACTTCAGCATTAACATGGCTGACATCACCATTGTGGATGGAGACTCAGAATCTGGGTCTGATGATTCCTCAACTGATGAAGAATACATTGTCGAGGAGCCAGCTACTGAAATAAATGAAGGAGAGCATGAAGCTGAAGTGTCATCAGTGGAGATTAAGGAGGATCAAGCAAAAGAGTCAAATGTTCCTCAATCATCTCCAAGTTCAACAATTCCTGCAGAAGCTGCTACTGTTGAAGAAGTCAATGAAGTACTGTCAAAAGCAACTTCTGCATCTTTTCAGGAAAGAGCAGGGAAACTTTACTTTGCGTTCATGGCAGAGACGTCAAATGATGCCAAGGTAAGTTCTAACCCGACTACTCCCAAACCAGAAAATACCAAATGTTTAAAATATGAAATGTCTGAACAAGAAATTCATTCTCTGAAAGAGAGAATTGAAGATCTCGAGGCTTATAAACAAGCAGCCTCAAGATCTTTAATTGAACTGACTGACGCTCTTGCTCAAAACAAGGCTTGGAAGCAGAAAGAGTCTGCTTTTAAAGAAAAAGTTGATAGCCTTACGCGTCAGAACAAGGAATTGGAGATATGTGTTCTAAATCAACAAGACTCTGTAAACTTTCATATCAATAAAAATAATGTCTTGAAAAAGGAAATGGAGAACACAAAAGCTGATCTTGAATCATTGACTTTCAAGTTAAAGAGTTACTCCAATTCCTCTTATTTGCTAGAACACATTATCCCCGAGTTCCGGTGCAAAAAGGAAAGAGGTGTGGGATATCACAATGTCCCACCCCCAGTGCTGAACCATTTTGTGAGCACACCAGGAGCTGTGCCAGAAGATGACTCAAATGTTAAAACACCCGAGGACACAAAACAAATTTCAAAGTCCAAGGGTAAAGAAGTCATTGACCCGGCTCCTGAGACCAAGCCAAAACCAAATGTTGTTGCCACAGACTTAGGTTCCACAACTAAGTCAGGCCCATCCACATCTAAATCAAAGGCAACAACAAGTAATTCTCAGAAGAACAAGTTTAATCATAAATCTGAGAAAGTGCATGTGGAACATGGTACCCAGTTTGTCAAGGAGGGTAACTTTAATGAAAAACATATTTTTTCAAAACCCCCTCCCAGACAAACCTCACCCCAAATTGTCAAATCCAAGGGGTACTATGGTAACAAACAACAACAAAGTCATTACTCTCCACCACGTAAAAGGGGGAGAAACTACTGTTTCTCATGTGGAGAGGTTGGCCATATAGCAAGATTCTGCTACAAGTACACGGATCCTAAGCAATACATATCAACTCCGGATCCTAGATATGTCAAGTCAACTCCTATGAGGCGACCGACCGTTGACATTCAAAGTCAAACTCGGTCTCACACACCGCGGTCGGTTTCTCCTAGGAAACCTCAGCCAACCTCACCACACAGATCACCGAACCAACAACAACATCAAAATGTTAAAACAAAAGTTGTTCATCCCTCAAACCCAAGTGTTTCCACTTCAACAAGTGAAAGTCAGTCTTCAACCAGCTATGTCAAACATGCTAAGAAGAAGACTGACAGTTGGAATCAAAAGAAAAACAACACTGTTGATAACAATGTCAAACCAGAAAACAGTGTTAATGAGGGTAAATGGATTGAACTGTTAATTCGTGACGATAATGGAAAACCCAAGACCATAAAGGCTTGGGTTTCCAATGATGTTTAAACCTTTTGCTTTTTGTGTGCAGGTTGCTCTTTATGATCCAAGATTCAACATGTGGATCATCGACTCAGGAGCTTCAAGGCACATGACTGGAAACTTGAATCTCCTATCCAGTGTCAGACAGATAAAGGAGGTGCAGTTTCCTTTGCAGGAACTCAAGGTGGTTACATCACGGCCCAAGGAATTGTTTCAAATGGGCGAATTTCGTTTGATAAGGTTAATTTCATCAAGGAGTTGGAAAACAACCTGTTGTCGATAAGTCAAATCTGCGACAAGGGTTTCAAAGTTATGTTTGATGACCGAGACTGCCACATCTTGGCTAAGGAATTCACCATTCCTGAAGACAAGGTTTTAATGTCAGCCGCACGCCAAAGTGATCTCTACATTCTGGATATGGCTAAGGCAGGGTCATCTTCTCCAACGGCGACATGTTTTGTGTCCAAGGCATCCGAACGTGATACTGTCATATGGCATAAACGGATGGGACACATTAATGTCAGGAACATGAATAAGCTTGTGCACAACAGGCTAGTTGAGGGAGTTAATCTGAGAAGTTTCCGTCTCCCTGATTCGTGTGTGCAGTGCAAAGCGGGAAAGCAAGTAAAAAGGTCCCACAAGTCTAAGAGTTTCCACTCGATTGATATACCATTGGAACTCCTTCATATGGATCTTTTTGGCCCAATAAGCGTCAAGAGTATCTCTGGGCACTCATACTGCCTAGTGGTTACTGATGAATATTCGAGATTCTCTTGGGTGTTTTTCTTGAAAGCAAATTCCGAGACATTTGGGTGTATAAATCTGCTGGTTACAACTCTTGAGTCACAGTACAATCTGAAGGTTCGGAGAATGCGTTCAGATAACGGGACAGAGTTTAAGAATGCGCATGTTGAAAGCTTTTGCAAAGAAAGAGGCATTGTTCAGGAGTTCAGTGCCCCGTACGTTCCACAAATGAACGGGGTTGCTGAAAGGAAAAATCGAACGTTAATCGAGACAGCTAGAACAATGTTAGCAGACTCAGTGTTGCCTGTCACGTTTTGGAGTGAGGCAATTGCCAACGCCTGTTTCACATTGAATCGGGTAGGCATTGTCAAGCGCCACGGCAAGACAAGCTTCGAGCTTCTTCAACGAAGGAGGCCTAATTAGAGCACCTGGAACCATTTGGAGCTCTTTGCACGTTACTTAAAAGGCAAGTCGATAATAAGTTCGAGGAGAAGATCATCAACGGCTATTTTCTGGGTTACAGTGTACCTCTCAAAAGGGTCTTCAACAGATCAACAAAATTAGTTGAAGAATGGTACCATGTCGACGTTCAACGCTATACAGAACCAGCCAAGGGGTCAGGAGAAGACTGGTTGTTTGATTTTGACAAATTGTTCAAGTCATTCAATCTGTATGAGGTTGCTATTCAGATGATGTATGAGGCGCAAAATGCACCTCCTGATGAATCACAGCAATCTTCACCTCATCCTGGTCCATCATCGTCTTCCTCCACAGAGTCTAGCGAGCAAGTTCAAGAGTCATCCGAATCTGACTCTGAAGATGAATCACCAGCAGATGATGTACAATCGGCACCGACACAGGTTACTCCACAACCTTCATCGGCAAATCAAGAAGCGCCAAATGCAGAACAGCCTCTAACGTCTACTTCAGAGGCACCATCCGCTCCAGTTCCTGAGCCGAACTTAACTAACTTGGAACAAAATGTTGTCGTTCCTGACAATCCGGTAGTTAGGACTGAACGTGATCATCCACAAGACAACATTATAGGGGACATTCAACAGGGTGTCAAAACACGTCGACAGCTGAATTTTGGCCTCTACACTGAAATGATGGAGTCAGGATCAGTTGCGCTAAATGCCCATGAATGCTTCTTAGCACAAGAAGAACCAAGCAGCATCACCGATGCGTTGAAAGACGCTAACTGGGTCTCAGCCATGCAAGAAGAATTATTGCAGTTCAGGAGACTTGGTGTGTGGAAGCTGGTGGATCTCCCCAAAGGACAGAAGAAAATTGGCACTAAGTGGGTACTCAAATGTAAACGCGACGATCGAGGAGTGATTGTTCGCAACAAAGCCCGCCGGTGGTCCAAGGGTTTAGGCAAATCGAAGGCCTAGACTACAATGAGGTGTATGCTCCGGTTGCGCGTTTGGAGGCAATCCGGATGTTCTTGGCATATGCGTCTTTCAAGAGATTCAAAGTATATCAGATGGACGTCAAGAGTGCCTTTTTGTACGGTCACATCGAAGAGACCGTATATGTGGCACAACCTCCAGGTTTTGAAGACCCAAATCACAAGGACAAAGCCTACCTGCTCAACAAGGCTTTGTACGGTCTTCACCAAGCCCCGAGAGCTTGGTACAAGGAACTATCCAAACACCTTCTGAACAACGGGTTTAGAAGAGGAACGATCGACTGCACGTTATTTACAAAGGAGAAAGAAGGAGATCTCATTATGGTACAAGTGTACGTGGACGACATCATCTTCGGGTCCACGAATAAAACACTATGCAAGGAGTTTGAACAAGTGATGCAAGAAAAATTTGAAATGAGCTCCATGGGTGAGATGAAGTTCTTCTTAGGACTTCAGGTTGATCAAACAGACTCCGGTGTCTTCATTCACCAGACAAAATACGTCAATGACATCTTGAAACGGTTAGAGATGTTGAGTTCCTCTTCACAGGGAACTCCGTTAGCGGTTAATCACGGGATTAATCCTGACGAGAAGGGTGAATTGATCAATCCAACTCACTACAGAGGGATCATCGGATCTCTAATGTACCTGACTGCTTCTCGGCCGGACATAATGTTTGCTACGTGTCTCTGTGCACGTTACCAGTCAAAGCCGAAGGTCTCCCATCTTATTGCAGTCAAAAGAATTTTGTGTTATCTGAAGGGTACTCCAGATTGGGGTCTTTGGTATCCTCATGATGACAACTTTGATCTACATGCGTATAGTGATTCGGACTATGGTGGTTGTAAACTCGATTACAAATCAACAACAGCAGGATGTCAGTTCTTTGGAAGTCGTTTAGTAACGTGGCAATGCAAAAAGCAGACGTCAGTTTCCACTTCAACAGCTGAGGCGGAATATATAGCGGCTGCCAGTTGCTGTTCTCAAGTTATTTGGATTCAGCAACAGATGCGTGACTACGGTATTGAATGTTCTACTACTCCCATATATCTTGATAATTCTGCTGCAATTTCAATTACCAAAAATCCTGTCCAATTTAGCAAAACGAAGCACATCGAAATTCGATATCACTTCCTTCGTGACTGTTACGAAAAGAAGTTAATCGATGTGGTAAAAATCCCCACTCAGGAACAACGCGCTGATCTCTTCACTAAATCATTTGACAAACCACGGTTTTTATATTTGCTAGAGATCAACGGCGTTAAACGTCAATCAGATGATGTTCCTGAAGATATCATTTAAATTGTTTTTCATTTTTTCTTTTCTTAAAAATTTGAAAAATCCAAAAAGATTTTGTTTTTATAATTTTTAGGGGGGAAAAGGTTTCAAGAAAAACCAAAAACAATATAAAATACAAAAACCCAAAAACATCAAAAATTTTAAAATTTTGAGAAGTTGATCTTGTTACAAGAAAGATGATAGTACACAGACGCTATCATACTGAGACATCAAAAAGATTTTTATTTCTGTATAGCTTATTTTCATTTTCCTTATATTAAAAAAAAAAACATCACCATCGCTTAGAATTATGTCGGTTGCTTCGGTTTGAAGGACACATCTTCGGATATGTTTGGTCCTTACTTCTACTAGTAGATTATGAGGATAAACATTAACTAGATGACTGAAAGTGAACGGGGCGGTTTATGATGGGTTTTTATTTTTCGCTGAAAAATAGTCGTTCATACTTAGTTAGAAGGACACATACTCGTATGTGGTCGGTCCAGCTGATCCATTGGATCTTCAGGATAGCCGTTTACCTGAAGACTTTGACTTGATCGGGGCGAAATAATTTAAATTTTTTTTTTTGGGAGATGATATAATTTTTCAAGTCTATAACTTCGAAAGAAGTTTCAATATAATGTTTTAAAAAAAAAAATCCAAAAACATTCATATAATAAGAAAAATGAGAAATTGTATCCAACCTTTGGGAAGTGATGGCACACTGACAGTAGCATGATGTTAAAAAGATATAAAGTGAAAAATTGGTCATGCATAGTACTAATGTGATATATTGGTAGGCTTATCTTACTGAATTGAATCTGGATTTGACCTATCTAAATCATTTAGATTGTCAGCTATGGGTGTACATCTAAGATAAATTGACGAGACGTCACTGTCTAAAGACCAATATCAATTGAGGATATGTCTTATCACGCGTACACGAATTACCATCGGACCAAATTGGTTCCCCCAAAACCTAAATTCTTAAAGAATGTTAGATCTTCGTGTTGCAGGTCTGCTTTCATCGAAAGTCCCTTCTAAATCATATGCTTTATACGTTGATTAAGGAGGAGTATTAAATATTTTATACTTCACCGGCTTTGGAATGATCTCCCTCTGTGATACGTAAGTATCGACCTGGACAGCGCTCTTCCATGCTGGGATATCTAAAGTTATTATCTCCCTCTGTGATACGTAAGTATCGACCTGGACAGCGCTGATAACTTGGATATCTGTATTAAATATCTTATGCTCCACCGGTTTTGGAATGATCTCCCTCTGTGATACGTAAGTATCGACCTGGACAGCGCTCTTCCATGCTGGTATATCTAAAGTTATTATCTCCCTCTGTGATACGTAAGTATCGACCTGGACAGCGCTGATAACTTGGATATCTCCTAAAAAAAAAATAAAATAAATGATTTTGGGACAAGTAGATGAATACCGAACACGTATGTGAAAACATGATAAAATCATCAAGTTGCTAATTAAATTCGCAAGAATGTGAAAAGCAACAAAATTTGATGAAAAACAAACAAAGGGGATCCTATAAGCTTATGGTCGTTTGTCAAAAATAAGATGCGCCGATTTGACTGTTCAATATGTTGTGAGGTCCTACATGAGTCAATCAAAATATGGTGGGATACATAGCTGTGATCACAAGCAATTATCAAATGGTCATTGACAGACGAGAGGATGTTTGTTTAAGTTTAAATGGACAAATATACCCATAATCGCATCGGTAATATGTATCGACCAAAAGAAATTATATTGAACTTACTGAGTGCTACAATGTCAGTACTGATCCCATGTTCGGATCTTTCTCACAAAAAGAATGTTCATTATGTCTAGTTTAATATTGTATACTCTTTTATTAAGAAAAATCAAAAACATGTGAAAAATCTCGAAAAGTCTCAGTAGATAGTCAAATAAGTCTGTAGGATTTCTTATTATAGATCCTTCTCAACCAAAAATTTTGTACTTTAAATTTTGTACAGTTGCTTATTTCAGTTTGAATATTATAAAAAATTCAAAAAGATTTTTATTCTGAATTATTTTTAGTTTTATTCTGCTTTAATGTTGATGAGAAATCATCCAGTGACAGGTAGTCTGATCCCTGTCCCTCCCTGTAAAAAAAAAAAAAAAAATCAAAAAGATTTTATTTCTATTTATTTTTCATTTTATTTAGTTCTGTTTGTTTGAAAATCGATGAGAAATCATCGTGACAGGTAGTCTGATCCCTGTCTATTCCTACTAAATGTTTATCCAGTGTGTAGGAATGAAAGAAAATTTCATGCAGGTTGCTAAATGTTTATCTGCGCGACCGGCTGTGCATGAAAGAAAGAAGAAGTAGCAAGAAAACCCAAAGATGGTTGTGCCTGATATTTTTCCGTGTGTTTACTAATGTTTTATGGTCTATATGTTCTGTAGGAACTAAGCTCTCATTATCGGAAAATGTCTAAGAAAACTAACCAAGTGTCAAAAGTTTATGTTTTCTTGCAGGTTCAAAGGCTTCACGATCGATGGCGGGGAATAAAAAGTTTAAAAGTTTATTTTTCAATGTTTTTCCCTCATTCGATCGAATATGTGGCTATTCGATCGAGTAAGTCGATCGAATGAGCCGATTCGATCGAGTCAGTTGTTGTGAGAATGAGAGTTGTTGCGAGAGACTTTTTCGATCGAATAGACTCACATTCGATCGATTGGTCCAATCGAACAAGTCCATTCGATCGAATGAGTCCAGAAACAGTATAAATACTCAGACTCATTGGATCGGTCAGAATTATTCGAAAAATTTTCCAGAAAATTTCTCTCAAAATCGTTTACGCGAATCCCTCGTTTTGATCCATTCATCTTACTCGGTTTTTCACGTACATCACAAAAATGTAAGAATTTTTGGATTATAACCGTGTTTTGATCAAGTTTTTGGTCGTTTTGTTCTCGGAATCGGACATTAGAAAGAAACACACATTAAACTGTTTTTAACTGTTTAAGACTTGTTGTTTAATGTTGATACATGTTCACATACCTCAACCGATGCTATCTGTGTGTTGTGTATCGTTTAAACGATCGAAAATGTCGATCGGGATTCTTCACATTCTGGGCTGATGTTTGAAGGAGTCGAATCAGTCTATTCGGTCGAACGAATCTCTTGTTCGATCGAATGAGACTTATTCGGTCAAGTAGTTCGATCGAATCAGAGGTCAAAGGTGATAACTATCTCATTCGACTGTCTGTGATCAAACTAGATCTCACTCGATCGAATGAGTAGCTCATTCGATCGAATCATTACTCATTCGATTGAACCAGTCCAGAAAGTTTGAAAATGTTAAACGCATTCAGTCTTTTCGATATCTGTTCGTTCTAACACGTTTATGTTTGTAGATAAAATGGCTGAAGTTGCAGAAGTTTTTGTGCCTTTCAAAACATCAATCAAGCACAACATTGTAGCCTTTCTTGACGAGAAGGCAAGCCATGGGAAAGACTTTGCAACCATGATCAAATTTCTGAAACAGTCCAGGATTCACGGACCTATCTCTAGGGTAGTAGAACCCATCATGTCAGTTCAACAGCAATTCTGGAGGAATGCCTCGCACGACAAAACAGTTGTGCCGTCGGTAATTCGCTCCACTGTTAGAGGGCACGAAATTGTTGTATCTGCCCAAATCCTCAGGGAAGTCTGTGGGTTTGTTGATTCTGATTCAGATCCTACTGTGTTACATCCTGCTGGAACCAGAGGCTGTTTTGCCAGAATGAAGTACGACGGTGACCTAAATGCCGGTCTACTCCATAAAGCCAATCTGTGTCCAGAGTTCAAATTTCTGGCACACGTGGTGATGCACTGCTTAGGGCCTCAAAGAACAAGTTTTGACAAATTGAGGGAAAGCATGCAGTTTACAATGGCTGCATTAGTGATGAACCGCCCCTACAACTTCTCGCAGATGACCTTCAGCCATATGGTGGAGAATCTTACAATAAAACAAGGGGCGGGTGAGAAGTTTCTACAGTACCCGCGATTTATGCAAATGATCGTCGATAGTCAAGCTCCGGGTTTACTGAAAGAAAATGAGGGTGATGTGGTGAAACTGGACCACATGAAGAACGAAACCCTCAACCGATTAAAATCATACAAGGACCGCCCCACAAGGCCACCACACAAAAGGTGTTTTGGGCACGTGGCAAATCAGTCTTACAAGGCTCCTCCGAAGAGGAAGTGGAGGAAAGCCACCAGTGATTCAGACGTTGAGAACTTACCTTATCAGAAAACCAGCGACGAGTCTGACACTGAGGAGGAGGCGGGTACCGACAGACACCAGAACAGATGCCGAAAAAGAGGCTGATTCATTCTTAAGCGTTGAGGATCTGGATGCTGGTGATGAAGCAAGTGCTTCGGATGTGCACTTTGCTGGTGAGGTTAGGGCCGAGGAGCAACTGGCCGATATAATTGCGGGCGAAGAAAGGCCTGCGAAGAGGCAAAAGAAGAAGGTTACAAGGAAGTATCGTAGTCTATTTTCTGATCTCCCTCGTCCTCCACCGTTACAATCAGTTGGGACTTCGTCTGCTACTCCTCCCGTTCAACAAGCACCGCCACCACCACAGCAACCAGCACCACAATCAGCACCACAATCAGCACCACAACCGACTACTCAACCTCAATCAGAAATGTCTATACCACCTCAGGTTGCAACAGAACTAGCTGATCTTCACAAGGCAATGATGAAGATGTTCATGTTCAAGACTGAGCAAGAAGAGCTGAATAGACGGCAAGAAGAGCAAAATCGACTGAAAGATGAGCAGATTGCCAAACTTCAAGCCGAAAACGACATGCTCAGAATTGAAAACACTCAGCTGAATGCGACTGTCGCCGAACAGGGCTCTTCTATCAAGGAACTACGAGAGTCGAATCTAAGCCTTGAGGCGAAAGTAACAGAATTGAAAGGAGATGTTCTACGTTTGGAAGGTCCAACAAATGTTGATGTGGACACAGACGAACTTGACTCTTCAGATGATGGAGGTGAAGGTACTAAAGAGTGAGTTGAGTGAATGTAGTGAGGATTTAAATGTTAAATCTTGTTAAATGATGATTTTTGTATAAACTCAGTTTCATATGTAATGATATTGTATTTCATGTTTATGATATTACATATGTTTACTTAAAATTGTTGTTACATTGTGGTTGTTTAATCAAACAGGTGATGATGATCCGTTTAATGTCCAACCGCTGCAATCAAAAACAGCAGCAGAATTTTTCACGTTTCTACTGGACAATCCAATTGAGCAGCGAAACTTCGCAAGTGGAGACTTGGAAGAAGGTGAAATTTCTCATAATTTCACAGAAGAAGAATTGGAACAAATGTTTGAGTTATCCAACGTAGAAACAGGCAAGTATCTGGCTTTGCCTCCAACCGAACAAACGTCTTCTTCTGCTGCTACACCTGAATCATCATCATCTACAGCCACTGATCCCTCACACGTCGATCCCTCTCAATTTGATGACGTTGAAATGGAAGACTTGTCAAAGGAAGAGTATCCTGAATACTATACGTCTCAAAATGACGATCTTCCTAACTTTGCAAGTTTCTTCCAAAATGTAACAGAGGAGGAAATGCAGAAAAAGGCTGAAGAAAGGTCAAATAATATGGAACAGCCTTCTGAAGCGGATCAAGTCGAATTTTTAGAGAAAACCGAGGAATGCAAGAAAGCATTCAATGCTATTCTTGAGAAGATAAGATCCAGACAACAAGCGAAGCCGACCATTCCTCATACAACGTCATATAAAATGAAGGGTCGCAGAACTTCAGGAGAAATTATCGCTTGGGCATGTCTGAAGGATCTTAACTGCGTAGCTGTCAAGAGAGAAAGGGGGGTTGAATACTTTCAACGTATTACTGATTTGAAGACCCTTCCTACTCATGATCTGAACCGTCTGAATTATCTTGATCTGCTATACGCCAACTCATCTCCATTTGCCACGTATTATCAGAATGTGTTGCGAAAAGAGTACAACACAAAATGGAAGATGATCACACCACAAAGGCCGAAGAGATATCTAAGCAAAAAGGAGATCGATCCGATCACCAACAGGCCAAAAGTTATCTTGAAGTACATGCCACCACTCACAATGAAGAAGATTCCTCTTAGAAAGATGAAGCAGGACTTCTACAAATCATTCAGGCATTGGTACTATGATGGTAAACTGCATGAGGCAGTTATTGTGCTCAATGACAATGGAAATTGGAGCACAATTCGTATTTTTGATCCAATGTGGCTCACAAATTTGTCAAGGGAGGATGTCTATACGTTGTACAAGACAGAGATTCTTTACGCTCCCGAAGACATGGAGCAAGCGTTAACGTACAGAAATGTCATTAGGATTTGCTTTGCCTATGACATACATGCAGGATCAAATTGGAAAGAACAACAGAAGAAGTATGCCCAAGAAACTGAAGATTAATTGTCATGTCTATCATTTATCTTGTTTCTTATTGTAATTCAAAGTTAAATCTTCTGGTTGTAATTGTTTTGAATTGAATGAAATATGATTTGGAATATTGTGATAGATTATGCTTTAATGTCTATTTTGCAAATCTAATACAATTGTGCTTAAATGTTAATCCAAAATTCCAATTGACAGCGTCTCAGGATATGCGGAACCTATGGTAAGTCTGACTGACTGTACCATTTGGTAAAGAGAGAACTCCATGAAGAAAGGAGTTTGTGGATGCAACGTATGCACCACTAGTTTTGAGAAAAGAGAGAGAGGGAGATAACTCCAAGGGGGAGTTACGGTCGAGCAAGAGAACTCGATTGGTTACAAGCAAATAGAACTGGCTCCAAGGGGGAGTTTGTTAGGACATGAAATGTCACATGTATGTCCCCAGTTCTATCAGGTTGGTTCAACAAGAAACCAACGATCGTGAAACCAAGTTAACGTACTGAAAATGTCAAACGAAGCTGATTCGATCGAATCAGTCACTGATTCGATCGAACCAGATCTCATTCGATCGAATGGGTAACTCATTCGATCGAACCAGTTTTCGATATATAAACGTTACTTAGGAAATTTCACAACAGCTTCTGAACAGAACAGACACTCACGTAAATCACAGAACCAGCAGCCTCCAGAAACTCTCTCAAGCGTTCTTCGTGTTCTTGGTCGTTTCCTCCAATCCTAGGCGTCAAACACCTTTAGGAATCGTAGCTACGTGTCCGTTGATCACCACCGAATCGCCGTGTTAGAGGATTCCGCACTCTAACACGTTGCCCCGTGAATCGTTGGGAAACCGAGTCCCGAATCGGTCCTACACTAAGTCTTCCGATGATGCTGATTTTGTAGAATCATCATCAGTCTATTAGATGAAGCTCGATAAACAAACGACCCGATTCTAATTGTTGATGATTCACCAACGGTCTCTTTAGACACAGCGACGGAAAATATCACCAATTTGGGTGATAACGTATCTACACCTGCAAATCCTCCCTTAAGGATTCATTCTAATCATCCTCAGGAACAGATAATTGGTAATGTGAACGACGGGGTTCGTACAAGACCCCAATTAGCTAATGTATGTGATGATATGGTTGACAGTAACTTATCTCCTACTGAGGATTCAATAGTATGTGCTTATGTGGATTTGCACTCTTCAGGTATCGTTAGTATTGCACGATACACCTGCTTCCTATAACAGATTGAATTGACAAGTCTCACGATGGCACTCAAGGAACCGTCTTGGCTTGAATCGATGCAGGAGGAGCTGCAACAGTTTGTTAGACTGGGTGTATGGGACTTAATTGACAAACCCGATCATGTGAAAAAGGCTATTCCAAAAAAATGGGTTTTTAAGTGGAAAAAGGACGACCGCAGGGTAATCGTGAGAAACAAGGCACGATTGGTCGTAATCAACAGGAAGGCTGACCATTTGATTAAAAGTGGATTCAAGAGGGGAACTGTGGACTGTACCTTGTTTTACAAGAACGTTGGTGATGATCTGCTCCTCATTCAAATCTATGTGGACGATATTATTTTCGGTTCGACAAACGACAGCCTGTGCAAAGATTTCGATAAGACGATGCAAACCAAATTCGAGATAAGTTCTATGGGAGAGATGAGCTTTTTCTTAGGATTGCAAGTTTACCAGTCTGAATCCGGGATCTTTATCCATCACACCAAATATGTGAACGATGTCTTGAGCCGATTCAAGATATCAGACGGCAAGATTCCTTCGACACCTCTTCCCGTGGGTCACAATTTATCGCCAGATGAATTGGAGGATACCGTGGATCCAACCCTGTATTGAGCAATGATCGGATCTCTTATGTATTTGACTGCATCTTGACCCAATATCATGTTTGCTGTTTGTTTGTGTGTCAGGTACCAATCGAGTCCCCGAGTGACTCATCTGGCCGCAGTAAAGCGCATCTTACATTATCTGAGGGGAAATCCCGACATCGGGTTGTACTACCCCAAGGACGATAAGTTTGATCTCACCGCTTCTACTGATTCAGACTATGGAGGATGCAAGATCAATTTCAAGTCTACTACAGCGGGTTGTCAGTTCTTTGGAAACCAGCTTGTTTCCTGACAGTGTAAGAAGCAGACGACGGTCTCAACTTCAACAGCCGAAGCTGAGTATTTGGCGGCCTCGAGTTGCTGCTCACAGGTTCTATGGATCCAGCAACATTTGCGGGATTACAATTTGAAGTTTCTTACTACTCCTATTTTTATTGACAATTCGGCCACTATTTCTATCACCAAAAATCCGGTTCATCCTTCAAAAACCAAACACATTGAAATCCGTTATCACTTTATACGTGATTGCTTTGAAAACAAATTAATTTCTATTGATAAAATTCACACGGAATTTCAAAACGCTGACCTTTATACCAAAGCTTTTGATAAAACATGTTTTCAATATTTGTTGGGTATAAATGGTTTAAAAACTTTAAAAGATATTCAAAAGCTTGGTTAAATCATTTTTTAAAATTTTCTTGTGTGAGTTCAATTTTTGTTGTTTTTAGGGGGAGAAAATATAAAATCCAAAAATATTGTGTTTTCAATTTTGTACAGAGAAAATTTAAAAACTCCAAAAACATTCAAATATTGAAAAACTCAAAAACATTAAAAAATGCTCCTCAACATGAGTTTTGAAGCAAAAAAGGAAAATGATAGTACATTGTTCATTTGCTCCTAAGTCCAGTAAAAAGTAAGTAATAAAAGGCTGTGTGCTTAATTGCATTGATGTATTGGTAGGTCTTTTGACAAACAAGTACGGACTAGTAAGTGATATAAACATAAATTGCTAAATACTCAAGAAAATTAGTTCTATAAAAGGTCTTGATAATGATGGCAGAAATGTAATAATCCGGTCATACTTCAAGCCTTCTAATCAATTTAAAAACAATTTTAACAAAAGGGTCTAGTTGGTGGTTAACGCTTCAACGATGTATGGTCTTGTGGCCTTAAATCCTGTATTGATGGGATGCTTTAAGGTTCCTGACATCATTGGGTCTTTATGCGGTTTTAAAAATGCTTGTAAAAGAGAACCCGCAGTGTAACTGCTTAAGTCTCTAAACTTGATCGCAAAATGTACTTCGTGTATAAAATGAATTACAGACTTGATCAAACCACGCTGTGAGTCATACATTGTCCCCTTGCTCGCGTCTTATTACCATTAAGTAACGGATCACAAAGGACACAATGTATGTAAACCGACAGATGAAATCGTGCATACTTTTCCATGGGAACGGACCTTAGGGTATTGCTTGATAACGGGGGTATATCTTGTAGTGGGGATTACAGACTATGATTGCTTAAATATAATTATTTTACATCAAATTGGTTCTAAGGTTTAAGTCAAGTTGGGGTTATTTGGAGAAAATCAAATTACGCATGAATCAAGATTTGAACAAATTCTCTCTGATATTTGTGCTTAATTGAACCAATTAAAAATATCACCTAAAGTTCTGAAAAATTTGTTCAAAGATTTAAGTGGATAAACAATACCGATAATCGACTTAACACCAGTCATAATTAGCTGAAAATAAAACTGGGATGGACGGAAATTTTGTTCAATATGATTCCCTGCTTGAGTCACAAAAAATATGTACTACTTTGAAAGTTTAATTGTTTACTGTTTTACATTGTTTGTTAATTGAAAATTTTCAAAAATCCAAAAAGATTTAGTTTTCTTTTTAGTTTATGCTTTATTTTCGATTTACCGAGCTGGCGAATAATTCAAAACAAAAACAAAAAGGTTGATACCCCTAGTTTAAGTTAATCGTGCTCAATGTATCTTTCAACTAGTATCAGTTGAGGTTTTAACGTAAAAATCCGTTTAAGTTAAACCTTAGCGATCCTTGGTTGATTGGGTATTGTTATTGTATTCAAATAAAACCCTAATTGGATTTAATTGAGTATTTAATTCATTAAAAACCCTAATTGGTTTTTAATATTATTTAAATCCTTAATGAGATCTTTATCTCATTCGTTAAGGATCTTTGGTGATTCGTTAATTGGTTTAATGAATGTAAAACCATTCGTTATTTAAACCTAATGAATGAGTTTCTCATTCATTATAAAGACATTCGCTTCCGTTGTGGATAGCGAATGGAAGACTTTCGTTTAAACCGTTAACGAATGGAATGATTTTATAATTTATCATTCGTTAGAATTTAACGAATGACTCTGAGATTCGTTATAAATTTAACGAATGAAAGTGTTAAAGTATTATTCGTTAAAATGTTAACGAATGTGACTCTTATTCGTTTGAAATCTTGAACGAATCGGATTCTAACTTAACGAATGAGGCCATTCGTTAGTTCAAAATTGAACGAATGACCTCGTTAAACGTGAAAGTATTGGGTTTATCATTCCAATGACAGACGAATGACTCTTCATTCGTCCATTTCCTATTTCACCATCAACCTAAACGAAACTCTGGCAAAATTTTCTTAGAATCCTATACCTGCTTATTGTCGCAATTGATTAACTAATTCGTGTTCTACAGGTATTGGCAATGACCATGATACGATATGTATGGAATTTCATCGGATGTTTAGGAGTTAACTGATTTAGTTGTTATTTGCATATTAACCAAAGAATTAACATCTAATAAACCTCATAATCGAATCAATTTTAGGACAGATGATCCGTGTTCAGTATATTAAAACGATTTTCGATCATCGTTGTTATCGTGAATTGTTGAATAAAATAGAAGATCAAACGTTTCTAAGATATTCATCGTCGTTTTTGACTTTAATTAGTCAAAATTAAGTGTAAAATTGACTTCTGTTAGTCAAATTGGTTAATTTAGTCAGATTCGTTATTAGTTTAACGAATGATAGCCAGATTCGTTAATGTGCTAACGAATGACCATAGGATTCGTTAAAAGTAACGAATAGGTATTCGTTAAAGGTAATGAATAGGTATTCTACTGATAACATATAAGGGTGACGAATCAGAGTTGATTCGTTAAAGTAATAAAACAGATTCGTTATGATGATGAATGACTTAATGTGTAAGTTTGATTCGTTATTTGTAACGAATGAAAAGCCAGTTAATGTATAACGAATGTCTCTTTCGGACAAACCATTATAACAAACGAGATGGATATTCGTTAATTAGTATTATATTCTTGAATAGTATTCTAATACTTATTCTTTTAACAATAATGGCAAATGAGAACATTCAAAACCCTGTTCCCGAGCAAAATCCCGGGGCTAATTCAGAACAACAGCCTCAAGCTCAAGATCAAGCCAAACCTGAGGACGCTCCAGTTTTACTATCGTGGAACAAGAGCCACAACATCTGTGCATTTCTAGAACCGAACTTTGAAGATTCACCTATATTCGGGGGCATGATCAGCTTCTTGACACGTTCCAGAATATACAAGGCCATCTATACTCATGCCATGTTTATCAAAGTATTATACGAGCTTTTTGGGATACCGCTATATTTAACGAGACTGAGAATCATATTGAGGCGGTAATTCAGGATAAGCAAAGTGACCGATGTTGGGGTTATACGAGATTCATTAGGTTTTCGTGATACTGTGGATGATCATTGCTAGTTTGATCGGAGTTTTATTCATGGGTTGTTTGGACGGGTAAGGTATAATGGCGATTTGGGCAAATCGATGTATAACAAAGTGCACTTATGTGAGCAATACAATTATTTGCTTCACGTGTTGATACATTGTCTCGGTGGACATAAAGGTCGACTTTATGAGTGCCGAGTGATGCTACAATCTGCGTTTGTTGCCTTAGTGTGGAATAAACCATTCAATTTCTCTGAATTGGTTTAGTATCACTCGAAGGAAAATCTCATGAGCCGTCATAAGTTTCTTATGTACCCGAGATTTCTGCAGATGATGATCAATGATTTACAGCCTAACTTAATTAAAGATCAAGCTATGTATTGAAGCTTGACAGGATGAATGCAGAGACGATGAGATGTTTACGATCTTACTGAGGTCAAAGTCTTGAAGAACGATCGAGGTATAATCGTTTGATCGGTCACCTTGCGAACATTGATTATGTTGCACCACCTAATGATCGTTAGGCTCATGATGATTCCGACTCTGAGCGTGAAGGTGGTAATGGTGGAAATGACGGTGATGGTAGTGATGGTGGTCTAGGACCACAAGCTGAGCTAACATAATAGCAGATACGTAAGCGTAAAGGGAAAGAACCAATGGTTGATAAGGGTGAGAAACCAAAGAAGCAACCTGTTCAACGTGGTTCGGGAATTGAGATACCAAGTCAACCGTTCGAAAGATCAACTTCACCGGTATTTATTTCAACTCCTGTTCCTACTTCTCATATGCCTCAAAGGATTCCAAGATCACCTACTCCGATTCATATGCCAGTGTCTCCGGTACCTCCATCTATGACATTGATGACTACTTCAAGACCAGATCCAGTGTTTGGTGATGTACTTCAGACTGTGTTGGCTCGTATGCCTACCCCACAGCCAACTACCCTAGTAACTCCAGTGACTCCTTCCACGTTGCTAAGATCTGAGCATTCGTTTATGACATTTAACCATCCTCAGTGTCCCATGCAACCAGTGCATCCAAATTTCTTTGGTACGTCTCCTCAGGCTCAATGGTTTCACATGATGAATCTGCTGCATCTTCCACAGACACAGATGCAAGCTGACAGAACTGCCCATGAGCTAGCACAAAGGAATATGTATCGACATATTCAGTTTATTTAACGAGAGAACAGGGAACTTAAAGCCCTTATTGTTGCTTAGGAGGGAGAGAATTGATAGAGCTGATGAGATACTTCTTCAACTCACGTGTAAAGATGATGAGTTGAAAAGATTGAGGAATGATGAAGAGGATCCGGATACGAGAGGTGTGGGTAATCAGCAACTGGGCGGTGGTACATCATCGGCTGGTAATGCTGGGAGTACTCCAGTAGCTGGTGATCAAGCTGGTGATACAAGTATGGGTGGTGGTAGTGAAGGAGAAGGTAATCAGTTACAGATTGTGTTCTACAAGGATTACACGAGTGCGAAACCGATTGACATTGTACCGGAAAATATGATTTTATTTGTGGGTATGGACGGTATTGTATATAGTATGGTGAACGCGGATGATATCGAATAAGGTGAGTTTGTTGACCATTCGTTAACTAAAGAGCAAATAGCCTTGCTTCTGGATCTAAATGAAGAGGAAGTTGAAGAATTGGGAAAGAGTGTGGATGTTGATGTGGAATTCGAGGAAAGTATGAATACAGGCATTCAACGTGGGAATGTGCCTGAATATGATGAGGTAGAGGTTGAGGATGTTACTGCTGAGGAATATCCTGAGTTCTACACAGACAACAACAATGACTCAGGTATTCCATTCTTTACAACAGAACATTTTGATTCAGCAGAACGTCGCTTATGAGAAGAGATCGAGAAATGGAATAAAGCTGCAGAGAGAAGTCACTTGTCTACTAAAGAAAGGAAACAGAAACGTGCTTTGGAGGGTATGTTTGGGCATGATATGAAGAAAAAGAACAAGATGATCAAGACCTTTCGTTATCACGAATAGGAGGAAGTTAGATTGGCAAAGTCTCGAACGTCTGCATACTAGATGAAGAAGTACAAGCCTGTTAAAGATGTTAAAGGTGATTTGGTTGTGTGGCAGTTTGATTTTGATCTTAAGGTATATACTGTGAAGTGGGACCACGGTATTTATTATTTCAAGCGCCCACATGATATTTTATCTATGCCATGGTGGGATGTTAGATCACTAGCCAACAGACCATTCGTGAATCGAGGAAAGGATGTATGGGCTGAGTGGTTCTATGCTCATTTATTACATGAAACCCGTTATGGTTTCAAGTTCTTCAAGCCACAAGTTCCGAGTCACAAGTATATAGATGAGATTGATCAACGCACTGGCTGGAGGAAAATGATCTTGCAGGTCAACTCGCCGAAGATGATGAAGAGGGCACCGATGAAGACCTTTCCTCAGAGTTTGTTCACCTCGTTCAACTACTAGTATTATGATAATTTAACGAGTGTGGCTTATTCATTTCAAGGTAACGAATAGCCTTACACTAGAGCATATGGGGTAATTACCAAAATACCCCTTGCATTATCAAGTAATATAATAATAATATAATAAATATCGAAACACCCAAATCGTGTATCAACACATATTGTCCCTGATATCCCTGCAAAATTTTATAACCTAACAATATGCAGATCACAACCTTAACCTAAACAACCCATAATCGAGCAATTTAACATTACCTTTGCGGTTTTCGCCCGTTTTATGTAACACCCGTTAACTCCGGTTTGAAGAACTAAAGCTTGTAGAGTATGTATAACTCTCGGGACTTAACCGACGTTTCTCGGAAGCCTTCATGTCATCACGGTACGTTAAAGAACCTAACTATTCCTTCCATTTTGCCTTACACTTGAATCTAGAAGGACTAGAGTGTAATATCTTAAGTTATAACATAAAAAAAAAATAATAAAAACCTAGCCACACTAGCTGGGCGATCGGCAGCTTCTCCAAGACCAAGACCCACGTTTTTTTTCTTGTGCAGCCAATTCTAAGCCTTAGAACTTCAATTCAAAGTATGTACTACGATTCCCCAAGTCTTTTTCACGTTAATTGACCCTCATATTGCGCGTATTGATCGAAAAACGTCTTGTTGTAGGCTAACTGGGTGGCTGCCCAATTGAGCGTTTCCGGGGCTGTTTTGAGTGAGGTTTTTGCATCAAAATCCCACTAGGTATGAAATTTTCATCATATTATAATTTCATGGTCATTGGACGTGTTTAGGTCGGTCAATCGATTTTAGTTCAAAAACTAGGGTTTGCCGGGTGTAGAATTGCAAATTGTTGAGCTTGATGCGTTAGTCGATCGGATGACCGACTGAAGCAGTTTGTGCAGCCCTATGGAGGTTTAAGGGCTGTGGAAAAATTATTTTTTTGGTGCTCGGGGCTGTCGGGGTTTGTGCTTTGTCAATCGAGCCGGCGGTGCGCGAATTTTCGTTTAAATGTTAAAGTAAGTGTTGTAAAAAGGAACCGTCAACCCTATCAACTCGGGTGACATATTTATGTTGAATGAAAAGGTTTAAGATGGAATTTGTTCCATTCGGGGTTGACTCGGTTAACAAATGGTTTTAAAGATTATTTCACGCGTATTCGACCCGATTTGACTATCTTTGGGCCTTGGGCCAAGTTGTTAGGCCTTGGGCCAAGTTGTTGGGCCTTGGGCCAAGTGGTTGGGCCTTGGGCCAAGTATTGGAGCTTGGGCAAAGTGGTTGGGCCTTAGGCCAAGTTGTTGGCCTTGGGCCAAGTATTGGGCCTTGGGCCATGTTGTTGGGCCTTGGGCCAAGTGGTTGGGCCTTGGGCCAAGTTGTTGGGCCTTGGGCCAAGTTGTTGGGCCTTGGGCCAAAGTGTTGGGCTTGTGTGGCCCATTAGGCTAAAGTTTTCCTACAGTCTAGTTTAGTAACGCGTTATGTATAATTTACAGGCCCTTGCTTGTGATTTTGCCCTTAGGAACTTCCTAGCTCGTTGCAAGTATTCGATCGATCTCAGGTGAGTTCTTGATGCCTCGTATAACTCTTTAAGTTTTGGGCTAGCATGCACACCTAAGTGTTTTTCTTACTTGATGAAATGTTATGAATGGTTTTACATAGGCTTGCTAGTATCGGTAGGCCTTGGAATGTTATGGAATGTGTATGTATATATATATATATTTATATATATTTAGAATGGCCATTATTTGGTGAATGTTGTAGTCGTCTCGACTACTGAATGTTGCGTATGCCTACCTTGTGTTTGCACGCGTCGAATGTTACGTGTTTGGGTTGTATGTTTGCTCGACCCTGAATGTTTGTAGTCGTCTCGACTACTGAATGTTGTGTATGCCTACTTTGTGTTTGCATGCGCTGAATGTTACGTGTTTGGGTTGTATGTTTTCTCGGCCCTGAATGTTATTATTTAATGTTATATATATGTATAATGATATATATAGGAATGCACGTATAGAGATGCTCATACGTAAGGATGATTATTTATTTGAATGTGGTGACCTAACCGATGTACTTTCGTTTACCGTTTTAAAACCGTTGGAATGATTATTAAAACTGTTGCTACTTATTTAAAACTTGAACTCACTCAGCTTAAGCTGACTTTGTGTGCATGTTAGTGTGAGTTTCAGGTTAGGAAGAGGATGCCTTATCGCTTGGACGTGCACAGAGCTACTTGGACGGTGAAGGGCATACTAGAATGAAGAATTACTTATAAACCTTTTATTTCAAAAGACTTTTAAAAGTTATAATTAATTTTGACTTTGGGAACTTATTCATCTATTTACGTATTCCGCCAAATTATACTCTGTAATGCTATTTTAATGCAAAGAATTGTTTTTAAGTTTATTTAATTTCTCAAGTGTTTTGTATGATTACCAACTGTGGGGTTTCCCGGGGGTCGGGGCCTTACAAGTTGGTATCAGAGCCTTGGTTCGAGGGATCCAAGCATCCCCGAATGCTTGGACTCGAACTGTATGAAAAAAGACCAGTATGCCCACCGCGAGTAGCTGTACGTCAAGAGGTAACTTTAGATTATTAGTTATTCCTTTAAGTTTAAAAGTTTCCAGTATGTGATTAAATGTTTAAGTGTTAGATAGAAGGCTAATGTGGGTAGGGGC
Organism: Bidens hawaiensis; assembly: GCF_021521415.1. Lineage (NCBI taxonomy): Eukaryota > Viridiplantae > Streptophyta > Magnoliopsida > Asterales > Asteraceae > Bidens > Bidens hawaiensis. The sequence continues at coordinate 178,581 of NW_027492160.1, forward strand.
AGGGGGTGATTAGGACGGGCGGATAAAGTAAACGACTAATTACACTTGATCAACGTCATTAGCAGTTTACCCTTACCTCACATGTTCTAAATGCCACTTGTACCTGACCATATTAAAATTCTGTCTTTGTAGGGATAAGTCATGGTTAATACTCGAGCAGCTAAGAGAGGTGGTTCTAGTGTTCGTGGTCGTGGTCGTAAACAACGTGCCGAAGCCGAGAGTGAGATTCCTACTTCCCAGCAGGACACCCCGATTCATTAGGAGGGGGATAACCCCGCCTTAGATCCTGCTATGCGCGTGGCTATCGCGGATGAGGTTTACCAGGTGATCCATAGCGCCATTCCCGAGATCGTTGCTGAGGCCGTCAGGGCCATGGAGGAGTCACTGGTTGGTAAGGGTTCAGATAAGGGAAGGAAGAATAATGAGGTACAGGTCGAAGAGGAAGAGGAAGTGTATGTGCCGAGTGGGGATGATGATGAGGTGCGGACCGTTAGTGTATCGACCCGGGGTTGCTCGTATGGTGACTTTAAAAAGTGCGACCCCCCTTCTTTCGATGGTACTAAAGATGCATTGGCAGCACATCAGTCGGTGAGAGAGATGGAGGCTGTTCTGAGGGTTACTAAGTGCAAGGGGGAGGATATGGTGACTTATGCTACTGCCTCGTTTCGTTCCGAGGCACTATGTTGGTGGGATAACTTGGCACAAGCTATGGGTGATCGTTTGATTAGGAGGATGACGTGGGATGAGTTGAAGAGATTGGTTCTTGATCAGTTTTGTCCTCCGCATGAATTGGATAAGATAGAACAGGAATTCTTGACCTTGGAGGCTGGTACTATGTCGCATCGGGAGTATACCACAAAGTTCAACAAGATGGCTCGCTTATGTCCCGATCTGGTTACCCCTGAGGCAAAAAGGATTAAGAAGTATGTGAAGGGCCTCCCGGTGGATGTTCGTAGGGGTGTGGTGACCACCAACATGAACTCCTTTAACTCGGTGGTTACCTTGGCAGGTACATTGTATGAGCAAAGGGAGAAGTTACCGTCGAACGTGGCTAGGAAGACCTGGAACACTAATTCGTATGGTAAGCGGCCTGTGGGAAACAATTTTAGTTCGTCTGGCAAGAGGGTGAAGACTGAAACTTCTGAGTTTAGAAGGGATGCGGCGTTCGGTAACTGCAAGAAGTGCGGCAAAATACACAAGGGGGAGTGTAAGAGTGGGTCCGGCACCTGTTTTCGTTATGATAAGGTTGGGCACCCCCATTACGAGTGCCCGACTCTGACTTGTTTCCACTGCAGGGGTTCTTGTCACTTGTCATCAAACTGTTCTACCAGTAAGGTGGGGGGGTCCGGTCAAGGGACTTCCTCAGAGGGAAGATGGATGAGAAGCCGAAGGCCAGGGCGAGGGCCTTCAACATCTCCAAGAAGGAAGCAAAAGGGGATGCGGATGTCGTTTCAGGTACTTTTTCTTTATTTAGCTTTCATTCCACCGTTATAATTTCTTATTCCTTTGAAATCGTATGTGTTGATCGTGTAGCTAAGCAGTAGTATAATATTGTCCTAGGTACCTTTCTACTTGATGAATTACAGGCGTCAGTCTTATTTGATTCGGGCGCCAGTAGAAGTTTTGTGTCTACCGCTTTCTGTTCCTCGTTGAACAAATCGTCCGAGCGCGTAGTCGATGTGTTTGAGGTTGAGGTCAACGTAGGAAAATCCATGTCCGTGTCGAGGGCTATTCAGGGTTGTACCATCGAGTTGTCTGGGTATAGATTTCCAGTGCAATTGTATTTGATGCTGCTTGGCTGCTTCGACATGGTGCTCGGGATGGATTGGCTCGCGAATGTTGATGCGCAGATCATTTGTGGTCAGAAACTCGTTCGTCTAAGGGCCTCGGATGGGACTCAAATTACGGTCTTCGGTGATCGGAATGTTGCGACGCCACATATTATATCCATGCTTAAGGCGAGGAAATTGATGCAGCGGGGGTGCGGGGCGTATCTGGCGTATGCTATGAATGTGAATACCGAGGCGACTACTGTCGGTGATATTCCTATTGTTCGGGATTTCCTGAATGTATTTCCAGATGATTTGTCAGATGTGCCGCCGGATCGCGAGTTCGAGTTCCAGATAGACCTTGTACCGGGCGCCAAACCCGTTGCCCGAGCTCCCTACCGCCTAGCGCCGAACGAAATGAAGGAGCTTATGGCTCAGTTGGAAGACTTGCTCGATAAGGGCTTTATTCGACCGAGCATCTCACCTTGGGGTGCCCCGGTCCTGTTCGTTAAAAAGAAGGACAGTAGCATGCGGATGTGCATTGACTATCGTGAATTAAACAAGCTCACTGTCAAAAATCGGTACCCTCTCCCAAGGATCGACGATTTATTTGATCAGCTCCAAGGAGCTAGTTGGTTCTCGAAGATCGACCTTTGGTCCTGGTATCATCAGCTGAAGATTCGGGAGGAAGATATTCCTAAGACTGCCTTCCGCACTCGTTATGGACATTACGAATTTCTGGTGATGTCTTTCGGTTTGACCAACACACCGGCTGCGTTCATGGATCATATGAACCGGGTGTGTAGACCGATGCTAGATCGTTCGGTTATTGTGTTCATCGATGACATTCTTGTGTACCCTAAAAGTGAAACCGATCACGCCGGTCATCTCAAGGAAGTGTTGGAGGCTTTGCGGAAACACAAATTGTATGCAAAATTTTCTAAGTGTTCCTTCTGGTTACGTGAGGTTCAATTTTTGGGCCATGTCATTAACCCGGGTGGTATTCTGGTTGACCCCGCAAAGGTGGAAGCCGTGAATGAATGGGAGTCTCCTAAGTCTCCGACTGAAATCCGTAGTTTTCTGGGTTTGGCGGGGTATTACCACCGCTTTATTCCTGATTTTTCGAAAATTTCCTCTTCGCTAACCAAGCTAACTAAGAATAGTGTTAAGTTTGTTTGGGGTACAGAGCGGGAGGAAGCTTTTCTCGAGTTGAAGAACAGATTGACTTATGCCCCGATCTTAGCTTTACCTGATTGCACCGACGATTTGGTGGTGTATTCTGATGCCTCTTATCAGGGGCTTGGGTGTGTTCTGATGCAGCGAGGTCGAGTCATCGCTTATGCCTCACGACAGTTGCAGCCTCACGAGGCGAATTATCCTACCCACGATTTAGAACTGGCAGCGGTTGTATTTGCACTTAAGTTGTTGACACACTATTTGTACGGTGTTCCATGCGTTATTTATACCGACCATAAGAGCTTAAAGTATTTTTTCGAGCAAAAGGAACTGAATGTGCGGCAGCGTAGATGGTTGGAGTTGATTAAGGACTACGAACTGGAGATCATGTACCATCCGGGTAAGGCTAACGTGGTGGCCAACGCGTTAAGCCGAAAGGAGTGACCAAAACCTATTCGTGTGAAATCCTACCAGCTTATTCTCAAACCCGACATTTTGAAACAATTAGCCAACGTACAGAATGAAGCATTGCAGGTGGAATGGATTATGTCAGAGCGTATTTGGGGTCAGGAAAAGTTGTTGGAAGACATAGGTGATGGGGTGAAATATAAGGATGGTCGTTTATGGGTACCGAGGTATGGAGGATTCAGAGATAAAATTTTGGATGAGGCACACAAGTCGCGCTATTCTATTCACCCGGGCGCGACCAAGATGTAACAAGACTTGAAGAAAAATTATTGGTGGCCTGCAATGAAACTTGAGGTGGCTCAGTACGTGAGTAAGTGTTTGACATGTCTGCAGGTTAAGGCCGAGCATCAGAAGCCATTTGGGAAACTTCAACCGTTGGAAATACCTGAGTGGAAATGGGAACATCTTACCATGGATTTCGTGACTAAACTGCCTCGTACTCCTAGGGGCAATTATGACACCATTTGGGTAATTGTGGATAGACTGACCAAGAGCGCTCATTTCTTGCCAATTCGAGAGACTGTTAACTTAGAGAAGCTGGCCGATGTGTTTATTCGTGAGATCGTCTCTAGGCACGGGGTGCCGGTGTCTATTGTTTCGGATTGGGATACACATTTCACCTCAAGGTTTTGGAAAAGGTTTCATGAGGAGATGGGCACCAAACTCTTCATTAGTACTGCTTATCACCCGCTGACGGATGGTCAGTCCAAGAGGACCATTCAGACTCTCGAGGATATGTTGCGGGCTTGTGTTATCGACTTTGGTGGTAGTTGGGACCGTCACTTACCGTTGGTGGAGTTTTCGTATAATAACAGTAATCACGCTACGATTGGGATGCCACCGTTTGAGATGTTGTATGGTAGGAGGTGTAGAACTCCTGTCTGTTGGGGTTCCATTGGTCAAAAGCAGTTAGGTAGTTTAGAGGTGGTCGAGGCTACGACTGAGAAACTCGACAAGATCAAAGCATTTATGAAGGCCGCGCAGGATCGTCAGAAGTCTTATGCAGATAAAAGGCGAAGGCCTATTGTGTTTGAGGTTGGGGATCGGGTTAAGTTAAAAGTTTCTCCTTGGAAGGGCATTATTCGTTTTCGTAAGAGGGGGAAGCTTAGTCCGAGGTTTATAGGCCCATTCCGTATTTTGGCCCGAGTTGGTGAGGTAGCTTATAGACTGGATTTACCCGAGGAGCTCGCGGGGATTCACCCTACTTTCCACGTGTCTCATCTGAGGAAATGCTTAGCGGATGAGGAGGCCCATGTGCCTCTTGACGATATTGAGCTCGATGGTAAGCTGAACTACGTCAAGCAACCGATTGCTATCCTTGACCATCAGGAGAGACGACTGAGGAATAAGGTGGTTAGGCAGGTGAAGGTGCAGTGGAGACACCGTAAGGGTTCCGAGGCTACTTGGGAGTCCGAAGACGAGATGAGGAAGCATTATCCGCAGTTGTTCCTGTTGCATCGGGATTCGGGGACGAATCCCATTGTAAGGGGGGTGGACTTGTAACACCCGTTAACTCCAGTTTGAAGAAATAAAGCTTGTAGAGTATGTATAACTCTCGGGACTTAACTGAAGTTTCTCGGAAGCCTTCACGTCATCACGGTACGTTAAAGAACCTAACTATTTCTTCCATTTTTCCTTACACTTGAATCTAGAAGGACTAGAGTGTGATATCTTAAGTTATAACATAAAAAAAAATAAAAACCCTAGCCACATTAGCTGGGCGATCGGCAGCTTCTCCAAGACCAAGACCCACATTTTTTTTCTTATGCAGCCAATTCTAAGCCTTAGAACTTCAATTCAAGGTATGTACTACGATTCCCCAAGTCTTTTTCACGTTAATTGACCCTCATATTGCGCGTATTGATCGAAAAACGTCTTGTTGTAGGCTAACCGGGTGGCAGCCCAATTGAGCGTTTCCAGGGCTGTTTTGAGTGAGGTTTTCACATCAAAATCCCACTAGGTATGACATGTTCATCATATTATAATTTCATGGTCATTGGACGTGTTTAGGTCGATCAATCGATTTTAGTTCGAAAACTAGGGTTTACCGGGTGTAGAATTGCAAATTGTTGAACTTGATGCGTTAGTTGATCGGATGACCAACCGATTCAGTATTTGCAGCCCTAGGTAGGTTTAAGGGCTGTGGAAAAATTATTTTTTTGGTGCTCGGGGATGTCGGGGTTAGTGCTTCGTCAATCGAGTCGGCGGTGCGCGAATTTTCGTTTAAATGTTAAAGTAAGTGTTGTAAAAAGGAACCGTCAACCCTATCAACTCGGGTGACATATTTATGATGAATGAAAAGGTTTGAGACGGAATTTGGTCCATTCGGGGTTGATTCGGTTAACAAATGGTTTTAAGGATTATTTCACGCGCATTCGACCCGATTTGACTATCTTTGGGCCTTGGGCCAAGTATTGGACCTTGGGCCAAGTTGTTGGGCCTTGGGCCAAGTGGTTGGGCCTTCGACAAAGTGGTTGGGCCTTGGGCCAAGTATTGGAACTTGGGCCAAGTATTGGGCCTTGGGCCAAGTTGTTGGGCCTTGGGCTAAGTGGTTGGGCCTTGGGCCAAGTGGTGGGGCCTTGGGCCAAGTGGTTGGCCTTGGGCCAAGTATTGGGCCTTGGGCCAAGTTGTTGGGCCTTGGGCCAAGTGTTGGGCCTTGGGCTAAGTTTTTGGGCCTTGGGCCAAAGTGTTGGGCTTGTGCGGCCCATTAGGCTAAAGTTTTCCTACAGTATAGTTTAGTAACACGTTATGTATAATTTACAGGCCCTTGCTTGTGATTTTACCCTTAGGAACTTCCTAGTCGTTGCAAGTATTCGATCGATCTCAGGTGAGTTCTTGATGCCCCGTTTAACTCTTTTTAAGTTCTGGGCTAGCATGCACACCTAAGTGTTTTTCTTACTTGATGAAATGTTATGAATGGTTTTACATAGGCTTGCTAGTATCGGTAGGCCTTGGAATGTTATGGAATGTGTATGTATATATATATATATATTTATATATATTTAGAATGGACATTACTTGGTGAATGTTGTAGTCGTCTCGACTACTGAATGTTGCGTATGCCTACCTTGTGCTTGCACGCGCCAAATGTTACGTGTTTGGGTTGTACGTTTGCTCGACCTTGAATGTTTGTAGTCATCTCGACTACTGAATGTTGTGTATGCCTACTTTGTGTTTGCATGCGCTGAATGTTACGTGTTTGGGTTGTATGTTTTCTCGGCCCTAATGTTATTATTGAATGTTATATATATGTATAATGATATATATAGGAATGCACGTATAGAGATGCTCATACGTAAGGATGATTATTTATTTGAATGTGGTGACCTAACCGATGTACTTTCGTTTACCGTTTTAAAACCGTTGGAATGATTATTAAAACTGTTGCTACATATTTAAAACTTGAACTCACTCAGCTTAAGCTGACTTTGTGTGCATGTTAGTGTGAGTTTCAGGTTAGGAAGAGGATGCCTTATCGCTTGGACGTGCACAGAGCTACTTGGACGGTGAAGGGCATACTGGAATGAAGAATTACTTATAAACCTTTTATTTCAAAAGACTTTTAAAAGTTATAATTAATTTTGACTTTGGGAACTTATTCACCTATTTACGTTTTCCGCCAAATTATACTCTTTAATGCTATTTTAATGCAAAGAATTGTTTTTAAGTTTATTTAATTTCTTAAGTGTTTTGTATGATTACCAACTGTGGGGTTTCCCGGGGTTCGGGGCCTTACATTTTATCTATCCTAATCCAATTGCCGGGTCCTTGTGCTTCTATGTAAGCTCATTGCAGGTCCTATATCACAAACCAAGCATGTTTCATCAATATGGCAGCCTTGAAACTTAGGTTTTCGGCTAGGGTATTAAACCGAAGTTTTGAACCGTAAAAACGTCGTTTAAACACTTTAATTCGTGTTTATGGGCCAATAAAGTGTATGATTCTGATTCCTAATTGTTTTCCCCTTTTGCGTACAGGAACAAAATAGCCCCCCTTTAGGCCCATTTGGCCCACTTCTTTCGATTTAAGTGCCCGAACGTGAAATGTCGGGTCTAAATTTATTTCGGGTTCGGTTTTTGGCACGAAAAAATATACCGCGTATGACAAACAGTGCGAAAACAATCGTTTTTCGGCCATTTTGGTGTAAATTTAAAAAAAAAACATACTATTTATTTGTAAAATTCAAAAATATTTTCACGGATCGCTTAAAACATTCCCACTAAGTGTTTTGTAAATCTTTTTCGGCTTAACGGATGATACAATGCTTGTTTTGTAACTCTCTTTCGCGTTTAAGTTCATAGTGGGTAGTTAAATGAGTATGTTTTTGTTTAACTGGTTTGCTATCGCACTAAGGCCATAATATTAATATGTTTGCTTATATTAAGCATATATCACTTATAGATGGCCCCCGGGATATTTGGGTCATAACCAGACCCGTTCAGTTAATCGTTCGTTCGTTACGTAATAAGCGGTTAAGTGTTTAGTCGATGATACGTACTGAGGTGTACCTGTTTTTGTCTCAAATGTCACATATGCACCACGGCGCAACAATGTACGGAGCTTCGCCGGAATAAATACGTATACATAAGATATATATAATAAGTATGTATACAAAAAGTAGGGTTTTAAGTTGTCATCATATGACAGAGGCTTGAGTATGACTGGCCTTTCATCCCGTTCCTTACGCAAGACTTAGTTATGTTTACAAGACCCGAAGATGTGTCCCACATAGAACAAGTTCATTAATTTCAAACAAGTCAATGGTCAGACCGACTTTTCATTCTCTTGGGCTGAGCCAACCGACACAAAGATTACAAAGTCTGTCCGTTTCTGCTACAATACCTTACATGTGTTGACCTCACTGTTCACACGAAGATTCATATAATTTCACTCAATATTGTTAAAAAGAAATTATCTTTTAAAATAAAACCTTTTTTTTATCGAACGATTTAGTTACTCAGGATTGAGCATGCCAATTAGTTGGATTAATTTTGAAAAGCGAGTTCTGTCAAAGACCTTTGTATAAAGATTAGCCAAATTATCTAATGTGTCGATCTTTTCCAAAACAATTAATTTATTTTCAGCACAGTCCCTTATAAAATGATGTCTTATTTTAATGTGTTTGGTTTTGCTGTGCTGAACAATGTTTCTTATGACAGAAATGGCTACAGTATTATCAATTAACATAGGAGTGTGAGTGTAATTCAGACCATAATCACGCAACTTTTGTTGTATCCATAAAACCTGTTTAGCAACAATTCGCAGCTACTATGTACTCTACCTCACATGTAGATATTGCAACCGATATCTGCTTCTTGCATTGGCATGATGCAAACGTTCCTCCTAGAAATTGACAACCTCCCGTTGTAGATTTTTTGTTCTGATTGCATCCCCCAAAATCCGAATCTGTGTATGCCACCAAATCCATATCACCTCCTTTGGGATGCCATAAACCGAGCTTTGGTTTTCCCTTAACGTACCGCAATATTCTCTTTACTTCCTCCAAGTGCAACTACTTCGTATTATCCTGAAAACGAGCATACAAACAAAAGAGTTGGATCCACATCATCTAGAATATCTGCATCAGGTCTGAGCTTATGATTTACTGGTAACGGAGTGTCGTATGGAGAGCTATCTTCCATGTTGAACTTATCAAGCATGTCGTGAATATATTTAGTCTGATGGATGAATATACCATCATGCTTCTGCTAAACCTGTACTCCTAAGAAAAATGTCAAATCCCCCATGGCACTCATTTCAAACTTCTTGTGTATGACCTTCTCAAAATCCTTGCACATCTCTGCCTTTGATGCCTCAAAGATAATATCATCTACATGGACGTGGACTAACAGAAATTCCCTCTTTTGCCATTTGATAAACAATGTGCTATCTAACTTTCCTTTTACGAACCCATTCTCTTGAAGATACTTTGATAGAGTGCCACGCCTGTGGTGCTTGGTGTAGTCCATATAATGCTTAGCTCAACCTATACACATGATCTGGATGATCAGGATCAGTAAATCCTGGTGGTTCCTCCACAAATACCAACTCCTCGACCTCTCCATTTAGAAACACACTCTTCACATCTAGCTGAAAAACCTTGAAATTCTTACATGCGGCATAGATCAAAAATTGCCTAATTGCTTCTAGTCTTGCTACATATGCAAAAACTTAATTATAGTCAATTCCTTCTTGTTGATTATAACCCTTTAGCACATGGCGTGCCTTTTTGAATTGTACCAGCTCCTTTTGCGTTGCTTCATCCCACGTGCTATCCTTCAGTGTCATATGATAATTCTTCGGTTCTTTCTGACTGATTAAACATGAGTAGAGACACTCATGAAGTATGCCAGTCTCTTGGATCTCAACATACACACAAACATTCTCTGTAATGCTTCTCCTTGTTTTTACTCCCTCATTTACATCTCCAATTATGTTTTCAATCGGGTGATCCCTGTGAACCTTCAAATTTGAGAATAAATCAACCACTAGGTCTTCACCCAAGTTAGTGTCAACACCTTCTGAATCTATGTGAGTGTAGAAAGGATTATAAAACTCTTCATTGTTTTCAATTTCAACATTCGAAATCTTTTTCATAGAAGCATTTTTTCTTGAGTTAGTGGGTAATGTTGCTTCTTCTCCATGAAGCATTTGAGTTGCAATCCTCTCTTCTAAATCTGCATAAAACATGAAAGGAATATTAAATGATCTACACAAGTTATAGGTTGACAAGAGCACATAGATCAATAGAGCTAAAGGCCACCTGGATATTCCGTCGGAATCAGAATATCCAAGCCTTGGGATTTATGGTTTGTGCAGTAATAGATAGTCAATAAAGAACAAGATAGACAAAAGATTCACTATATTGATGTATCGTTTCAATGTAATAGTGATATTCAATGAAGAGAATGTCTAGGGTTTCGTGATGGCAGCTGTACGAGGAGACAATGAGAATATTCGTTCAGGTGTGTGCCCTCGTATTCAGCAAAAGAACCGTCATTTAATGATAACCTAGTATTCTATTTATAGACCTCGACATTCCTTCTAAAAGCCCTATCATTACATAATGAATGACTAAAATAAAAACACAAGTGTAAACAAGTCTTCAAGTATGATATATCTTGTTTGAGCTGACTTTATTTGCACAGCATGCTGGACGAAAGCCTTTGAGCACACTTAGAATATTTTCAGACAGAAAATATTCTACTCCAGCGCGCTTCAATCTTCTTGACTAATCCTTGCTTTGCTCGAATAAGTTCATCGAGCACGCATATTCTTCTTGATGTCTTCAATCCTGCCTTAGAGACTTATCTGAACAATCTTCAGCATACTCGGATACATAGCTTGCTCGGGATTGAACTGTGCTCGAAGTCTATACTTAGAACATTTGACATCTTCTTTATTGCATCCATGCTCGATCCACCATGTGCTCCGAGCACTTGGTTTAAGCTAGATGATCAAGTTGTTTGCTCGATTGGCCATCCATACTTGATGAAGAACACGTTTGCTCAGCGAAGTGTAGCTTTTCTCGAAGCCTTCAATACTTAGAATAATATACTGAAGAAGGTCTTAAACACCATGCTCGAGGTAGTAGAATCATGCTCGATGGTCCAAGCTTGCTCGAAGTCCATACTTAGCCTATTTCTTGAGGAGGTTGAGAAGATTCCAATCTTCTTTGTAAATATCCGACTCAACAGTCTCCCCCTAGATTGGAACAAACTCAGATGCATCAAAAGATACCTGCATATAGTTACAAATGTACCTGTTTTATAAGATAATCAATTTGAGAAAAAGTCATTACATTACATGAAGGGATTCTGCCACATGGGCATTACACATTAGATTTACATATCATTCATAATAAAGATCAAAATACACAAAATAAACAAAATCAAAAGATAAACAAGAGTAAATAGATCATCCAATTGCTCTACTCTAGCTCTCTTCTTCCTTGGCTCCTTTCAGCCTCTTTCTTCTTCCTTAGCCTTACAGCTACAGCCCTTTGCTTGAACATTTCCAATTCTACTCTATCCTCAGATTCTAAAGGAACTTCTATTTTGATAATGTCTCTAAGATCTTGGATGTGTAGAAACTGCAACTCTTCATCATTTTCAATCACAACTATTGTTCTTCCAACAGAGTTTTTGAGTGATACGGAGTCACTTTGCCTGTTATATGTAAGATGAAAAGTTTGTCCATCTTGTTGAACACGTGAGTTTGGCTCTTGCATCTCTCTTCTCATTGCCAAACACTCTCTTAATGCTTGTGTTTTTGAGCTTGAGCTGCTGGCTTTGAGTGTTACTGCTTTCTTTGATTCCCAGAGGGAGAGCTCAAACAATCTGCATCACTTATCATGTTTTTCCTTCTCTCCCTCTTTGTTCTTTTCGTTTTTGATTAAGGAGTGGAAATCCATTTTCAAACCGTTCCTTTAAAAACTTTGGAAGATCATTTTTCTATTGGCCAGCGAATGTGTTTCTTAGTTGATTGTCATGTAAGTCCAGCTGCGCCATCTTTTCTAATTGCTCCCTTGAGAAACTTCTGAAGTCATCCCTGAATATGATATGAGTCTCTTCACCATCTTCAGTAACGACTCTCAAAGTCTTTGATCTTTTGTCAAAATAGAGATTCGTGGGCGGGTTTAAATTTCTTAGTGGAGCTTCAGGCCTCACAATCTCTGATCTTACAACAAATCCACTAGACCTTGTTGAAGATGTTTGCTTCCCAAATCTTCTTCTGATTCTTCATACAATCCTTTGATCTCATCTCCACTTTTCAATACCAAATCTATCATTTTAGCTCCTCTCCTGCATAATGTGCTAGTCATTTCAGTCCTTACCTCTTCTTCTCTTCTCAATCTGTCTGCTAATATCTTTCTTTGGGTTTCCAAGAATAGCCTCTGCTCTCTATTATATGTTTCAATCAATTGCTCATGAGGCATGCTTTCAAATTCAGCTTCTATCATTCCCTTTTGTAATAGTATAACCTTTAAAGTTTTTACTCTCTCGGGGTCATTGAAGCACTCAACTGCTTATGCCTTCTTCTTTTCTGCCTCCTTTCTTTCCTTTTCTAACTTCATCTTAAGTTTTCTCTCTCTTTCACATTTGGCTGAGCACTTTTTATCTTCATATGACTATTTTACCATCTTCACTTTCCTTTGCAGTTCTTCTAAAGTCAGGTTTATGAGAGAGTCATAACTGTATCCATGCAGTTGCTGGAATTTAATATCTTTGTGTTTCTTCTTCAACTCTACATATCCACTATCGAATTGTGCTTCCTTGAACTGTGCTTCCTTTTCAGTTATTTCCTGCACAAATTTAGTTGTGTCATCCACCAAGGCATTCTTGTACATTCTATCCAATGTGTCAAAGGATTGTAGATTAAGAAACAAAGGTCGATGTCCAGTTTGCAATAAGAAGGCTCTTCTAGTTTCTCTGCTCCTCCATCCTTCTGCCTCTTGTGCAATGCTTTCCCTTGACATCATTTGTAAATATTTTGGATCATATTCAAGGCTCAACAAATAGGCTTTATCTTTCTTTTCTTTGTCTCCTGCCCTCTTTTCCCTTTCTTCATCTTCTTCAGTTTCCAATTGTTCTCCCAAGTTATGTAGAGCTTCTGTCATTGGTTCTTCAGTCTGAGTGACTTCTGGCTCATCAATAACTTTGGTCTTATGTTTTCTCTTGTAAAACTTCTTAACTGACTTTTGTCTTTTGGCCTTTGAGGTCTGTATCTCTGATGTTTCTTTTCTATTCACAGATTCCCTAACCTCAGGCTCTGGCTCATTAATAATAACTGGTTCAGTCACCATAGGTTCAACAACCACTTCAGTCGGTTCATTATCAATAATCTCTTCAACTCTGGGCTCTTTAATGTAAGGATCATTCTCAGTGTTCCTATCTTCTTCATCAACCACTTCCTCAACTCTCGGCTCTGGTGTAGATTCAGCTTGTGGCTTACTGCTTCTTTGTTCCATTTCCTTTTGTGTCTTTTTAGCAGCAGCCACAATTTCAGGAGCATGTCTTTCAGGGTTCTTTAAAATATCTTGATGCGTTTTTATGACAACCAATTTGACAAGCATTCCATAAGTAAGCCCTCCAGATTGTTGTTCACTTGATTCTGTAATGGTTGGAACTAACTCAAGCTTGTGCTGCTCTATTTGTGGAGTCTTAGGCTCAGGATCATCTTCAGTTTGTTCCAATGGGGTTGGTTCTTCAGATTGAAGCTGTTCAGTTTGTTTCCTTTTTACTTCCTCCATGGCAGCACCTATAGCCTCATCAGCCATTCTCTTCAATCTTTCTTCCTCTTCTTCTTTCTTTTTCATTTTAATTAGTGCTTCCAACACCTCCTGAGGAACCTCCTCCTCTTCTTCTTCAACAGTAACTCTATCCCTTTCTTCATTTATCAATTTTATTACTGTCTTGGCAGATTCAGCCTCAGCCATATCAGGGTCATTCACCTCATTTCTTTCCAGTATGTTATCCCCAGAGGTCACTCTTGGAGTAGCTTTTGGTTGGAGATCTTCTTCTGTCAGAGCAACCTCTTTCCCCTTTTTCTTTCGTTTCTTTATCTGCACTGGGGTTTCTTTTTCAATTTCAATCTCCCCCTCTTCTGTTACATCTTTCTCTTCTTACTCTTCCTCATACTCTTCATTTCTCATGTTTAGAGCATTTGAGGTTCCCACTTCAGCTTCTTCCTCACTGGCCTCAAAATAAGTTTCATTGATTTGTTTTAGTGCATTAGCTTCTTGATCTGTAAGACCCCGAATCCTGGGAATCCTACAGTTGGTAATCATATCCAAAATTTACCAAAAATTTATAGTCAAACCATTTCATATTATTAAACTTCGGTTCAGAGTGATAAACAGCGGAAAATCACAAGTTCTAAAACCAAGTTCCCAAAACCATAATTTAAATGTTTAAAGTAATAAATAAAAAGAAAACAGTTTGCGTATTAATCTCCGACTAGTTATGGCCTCAACCGTCCAAGTAGTCTCAAGCACGTCCAAGAGGTAAGCATCCTCCTCTAAACCTGAACCTCACTAACATACACAGAAAGTCAGCTTGAGCTGAGTGAGTTCAAGTTTTAAGTAAACAATATCAGTAATAACAAATATGGTAGACATACCAAAATTTTTTAAAGTAAAAAGAGTGAATCCATTAAGTCATCGTTACCGAAGACTAAACATTCTCATACATACATATACAAAAGATGTATATATCAACATCCTTCCAAGTACATCCCTATATATATAACATCCACGTATAACATTCAGGGTCGAGCACACGTACAACCCAAACACGTAACATCCGATGATGATCATGCCACACGAGCCTCCCCCCTCACGGGCTTTTCAGGGCCCGCCACAGGATTTAAGAACCTGAGTCGTATAGTTTGGCCCGGCCAAGATCACCATCTATAACTTCCATGATAACATTCAGGGTCGAGCACACGTACAACCCAAACACGTAACATCCGATGATGATCATGCCACACGAGCCTCCCCCCTCACGGGCTTTTCAGGGCCCGCCACAGGATTTAAGAACCTGAGTCGTATAGTTTGGCCTAGCCAAGATTACCATCCATCTGTATGCAAATCTGAAGTAGGCATACGCAACATCCGTAGTCAAAACGACTACAACTCCGCCAAATATAGGCCAAACAATAATGTATATATGTATATATATATATATACACACATATAGATATATGCTTTTAACATCCCATGCCCTACCATATACTAGCAAGCCCTATATAAAATAGTTCAAATGTTTCATCAGGAAAAATCGTTTTGTACTAGGAATTAATACTATGCCTAATAGCAAACTCGAGCTTAGAGCACAAGTAATATGTATAACCTTAAGGAATATATGACCATAAACGGGTCTAAAATATCCTAAGTCATAGAACACAATCCAATCATAGTTTTATAAATGCAGAAATACAACTAAGGCTATGTACTACCATCCAATTAGTTGTAACAAGTAAAATCGGGTAAAACCGTATTACGGTGTGTATGCTAGCCCAACACGTAAAAAGAGTAAAAAGGGCATTATGAACTCACCTGAAACGAGCCACACAAACACCAAAGAGTTTGAGAACTTCAAAGCCAATCCACAGTTTACAAGCCTGTCGGATTGCACACAAAGATTACTAACTAAACGTACCGACTATTTTATCCTACGAGACGTTCTAACATGATTTGATTGACCTAAAGCCTTGACATTACCAAATTCAATTACATCAGCCCCCGAGGCCATGTATTTACCAAAACCACCCTTAGTTAATCCCGGGGACAAAGGGTTCCCAATTTACCCCTGAAAGTTGTTGACTTTATCGAATACGCGCGTTAACGGGTTGTTCATGCACTTAGATACCGACTCAGCCCCGTGTGGACCAAATTTAGTAACATCACAGCCAACAAGTCCACACGACGCTACACGAGTTGAATGGGTCGGTAATTCGCAAGCACGATGCACAGTTACCAATAAACACGAATTTGCGCCGTACCGACCCGTTTGAGTAACCGACAACCAATTCAGCCCCAATAACATAAAAATATAGTTTTTCACAGCCAACAATCATACCAAGGCTACAACATCCGAATTGGTTTTTAAATCCCTCAAACAACACGCTAGACGCAACAATTGACAAACTAGACAACCGAAACCTAGGTTTCACTTCATCAACAGTTGACCAATCTAACGAATGCCAAAACTCATGATACTAAAGTATATTACACTAGACATACCTCAGAAGATGACGGAGCACGAACTTCAATTGTAACAGCCCCAAAAGATGCGAGAAAGGGCAGCCACCGGTTAAGCCTAAAACGAACTTATCGATCAATTACTAATATAACATGGAGATTTTAGCATACAAAGATGTATTTTATTACATAGGAAAACCATGGAATTAAATTATTAAATTTTTACTAGAGTTGCATAAATATCTTAAGTTTATAAAAATATATTTATTATATTTTTCTAGTGGACACAAAAATCATAAAAATTCCTCCAACACAGAAAGGTATGTGCAACTATTTCAGTGCGCAACAAAATGGTTTTATATTTATAAAATTCATTACCCAGCCAAATTAAACTATTCCAATTGGGTTTGGTTCCTAACTCAAAATAATAACTTTCAGAAGTGGAACCAACAAATTTAGACTTGTCGAAAAAAGGTTATGATGTCGGGAAGGCAGACCAGAATCCGTCATCCCGCATCAGCTTTGACACTCGATCTTATAAAATCATAAAAACCATACAAATCTTGTCCAAAAATTACATAATATACCTTTCTCGAAACTACACTCAAATTAGAACATCATGGAATCAAGAATAGATCAAAAACAATGGATTATCATCGTGTTACAGACCCTACAATAAACGTATACGAATCTGTCAGCAAACTGTTATCATCAAAACTCAACCTTAACGACCAATAAGCGTGTTTATATGATCAATTAAGGTGTAAAAGACATGGGGAATCATAAAACCGACCTTGAATTGAAGTTTTTACGGATCAAACTTGGCTGGACAGAAGATTTTCGAGCAGGGGGGGGATGATGAGTCCGATCGGCTGGAAGAGAGTTTTAGGGTTAGGTTTCTTTTGTTTTATGATATAATAAAAATAGTTACATCCAAGTCCCTCCAAATTGAAGTATGTAGCAACTTGGGTGGAAAGTTAACTACGAACGTTTAGGAGGGTGGCCAGGAGCTCTCGGAAGAATGCCGGGTCAAACCCGAAAGTTTACGCAACACTACAAGGCTAAACCTTTTATCGGAAATTTATGGACGTTACATGATCATTCTCCCCTTGTTTTGGGGCATCTGAGTTCTTCTTAACCTCAGCCTGCTCTAGGGCTTGAATTTGTTGCAAAGCAGGTTGCAAAGCTTGCTCTAGGGCCACATTCTTTCTCTCCAGAAATGCATTTTTGTCTTTAAGCATGATGTTCTAAAATTCCAATTCTGCATTTTCAGATATGAGGTCATACACATTTAGACTTGAAGTTGGTGTTTCTTGGGTAGGCTTAAAATCAGGTTCAGAATAAGGTTCACTAGAAGAGGTTTTAGGTGAGGGTACAGTGTAAGGTGCTGTTGTAGTTTGAATAATTTGGGATGTAGGAATGGGTTTGGATTGAATAGGTTCATGTAAAGGTGAAACAGGTGTTGTAAGAACTGATGTTTCTTGTGCAATTTGGTTATGTGGTGATGTAGGTGGTGAGGGAATGATTGTTTCTTGAGTAGTTTCTGGTATTGGTGGGATTGGTGGTGTTGGAAATGTAGTATCTTGAATGGGTTTAGGGTTTGAATAGATTGGTTCAGTAGTGGGAGGGGATGAGGGAACTGTATCATCTGCTGGTTTAGATCCAAGTGAGGATGTATCCTCATTGTCTTCAACAGCATCTGGGAAATTAGGTGGTGTGAATTTATGTATAGTATCGATCACATTAGAGACCACGCTAACAATAAATGCATCATCATCTATTTGTGTAGTTGCCACTTCACTAAAACCCACAGCAGGTTCTTCAACTGTTTCTCCAACCTCTGCAGCTGGTTCACTATCACCCTCTAGATTTTCCATATGAACATCTAGTTCAGGACCCACAAACACAACCACTTCATTACCAACCGGGTCAACAATTGGTTCATTTACTTCAACATCATGACCCATGTCTTCATCATTGTAAGTTTCATGGTCAATCTGTTCTACAACAGGCTCATCTATCACTTGTTCTGCCTATGGTGCAACAATTTCTAGTTCACTACCAGCACCACCATTACCATCACCCTGATTATCATCATCATCATCAGACTCTTCATCACTCTCATCCTCTTCTTCTTCATCTTCACTTTGTTCAGGTGAGACAGGTACTTGCATCACCTCAATGTTTGGATCAAGTACCCAAGGAAAGATGTCCTGTTCAGCATTCTCATTAAATTGGCTTCTTGCTCCCTTGATTCTCTTGTATATATTTGGATCTTGCAGCCTTAAAGGTTCTCCAGCCAAATTCAGACCTTGGAAAGATTGATTAATAAGGATCTGCAAGAACCTAGGATACATCAAAAACTTCTGATTTCCTTCCTTCTCAGCATTGCTCACCAACCCATTGAAGATAAATCTTGAGAAGTTGAATGGTTGGCGAAACAATATTGCTACTGTCATGGTAGCTAACTCCCTGCTCAGCAAGGTCCAAGTTCCTCTTCTAGGTGATAAAGTTTGAATCACGTGATGGATTAGAAATCTCTAAAACAAAGGAAAGCTCCCCTTTTGGAATTGACCTTCATGAACAACTCCCTGATAACCGAGTATCTCTTGAAATATTCTTAACAGTCATTGAGTCAAGTACAGAGGCTGCACAACATGATTGTCGTTTAAGTGTAGTGCCTCTCTGATAGATGCCTCCGTTATCTCTATATCCTGGCCCAATACAGATGCTTCAATTCACTTGCCATTCACATCGTCCATGTATTCAGCAGAACCCCAGAAATCGGTGATATAATTTCTATAAATGGTCGGGTTCTCTGTTAGCGCCACCCTTAAGTTGGAGTTATTGAGGAAGTTGATCATGAATTCCAACTCCCTATTTTCATCATCTCCCTCCAACCGGGCGCACATATTGTGCTTGGGCTCGAATCTCATCGCCATCAGTTCTGTAAAACAAAGAAATGTTCAGTAATCACAATAGCAGAACAATAGCTGTTAGTAGTTAGAGAAGAAAAGAGTCTTCAGTAACCTGTTCGGTAACAGTTTGCGAACGTACACAAATCAAGTAAATAATCATTAAACAATCAATAAAAACCCTAATTTCGAAACTCGGGGATACGATAATCGATAACTTACCAAGGTCGAAACAGAGCTAATGGCTACGTTCGAGTAAGTATTGAGCACAAATAAGTAATCAGAGTGAGCAGGGGAAACACGAGCAAGAGGGTTTTTGTTTCAGGGTGAAAGAGGGAAATGAAATATTTGGAAAAGTTTCTAAGTCCCCCTTTTATACCTAACATTTGGTCAGTATATCCCTGATTTGTCGTCTAGTGCACTACAGTTGTCATTTAATTCAAATTAATTGTACCTCCCTTGCTCGAGCATACAGCCAAACAAATAGCTGTCCCCCACTGTATTCGAGTACTTATCTCAAGTCATGCTCGACTTACTTTTAAAATAAATGGTTAAGTAATTTGAAAATGTTCATTTATGGTTTGCTCGAAAAAGAGTATACTCGATAAAAGAACGTAGAAAAATTCTTAAAGTCTTCTAGGATATTTCACAACTGTGCTCGAATACACCCGTGCTCGAGACCATTCCTTAACCAAATTTCAGAGTTATCAAACAAAGAACAAACACACATGCTCGAGTATAAGATCATACTCAAGATCATCACAAGCACTTATCAAAATCAGCTTTCATAAATAAGTCAGTAAGCTCGTGGTAGATAGCATGCTCGAACACACTTAGAGAAATATTTAGTCAAATAAGCGTGCTCGAAACACTTTCAAAACGTCAAACCTACTTGAACAAACTTAAGCAATGCTCGTAGAGTATATTTATGCTAGAAAACTCTTAGAAAATTAATCATGTCAAATCTTGAGCTCGAACAGGCAAAATTCAAGTATCAAGCATACACACATACTCAAAACACTTAACATCACTAATCATTTCATAACATCATGCTCGAATAGTGTAAAGATGATATGTATGCTCGAAACACTTAGAAAAGTTTTCAAAGCATATCATTGTGCTCGAAGAGCAACAAACAACAATTTCAAGTATAAAGTCATGCTCGAAGCATTTCCAAGAACAATTCAAACCTTTAGAACATACTCGAAAACACTTGTATCAATTCAGATTTCATTTCAAACAGAACATCATTCGTCTAGCAAGCTAGACAATTTTCACACTCAAACCTTGCTTAAACCAATAAGATAAATCATTTTAAACCACTGTTTTAACTTAAGCACAAGTTTAAGGTGAATAAGAGATCAAAATTCAGTTGGTATTCTTTTCAAAACATTTATAGAGAGATCCTAACATGGGATCAGATTTTTCAATAACTTTCACACCATTTCATAGTAGGCCTTATTATAACTTAAGTCAGGTTGACATTAGGCTTAGCACTTAGCATGACTATCATGACCTTTTGTGATATACTTAAAGTTCAATTAATGCATAAGGGTAGAATGGTCAGCACTTTGGATTTTGGTTGGCCCTTATCTCTTCTCAAGGCTTATTTAGTTTTCTCCAAGTCACCCCAATCTGACTTCAACCCCCTGATGCCTTGGTCAAAATAGTTTTAGAATTTGAGCAGTTTTATTAAAAATCAGATCTTAAGGTTGAACGTTGGACTTACTTGCCATCTAGACTTACATGCCTTACATTCAGGGTGTTTAGGACTTATTTGAATGCCCCACCCTTGTAGTTCCATTGATACCCCTTTAAGTCTGAATATTTGAAACTTATTATATTTATAATAATTTTTTGGTAACCCTTTTTTTTATTTAAGCTAATATATAGTAATGGTTTTTATAGGTGCTCAGATACTTTGTAAAAGAATTTTTGTGTGACCAAAACATCAACAGGCTCGTGTATGACTGGATAATTACCTTTCTGCCCATCATACGGAGAGATGTGTAAGGGAACATACCTTAATCTTCAAATGTATCATCACATCGGGCTTAGCATGATCATTATATTTGTATCACATAGGCCACTTCACTCATGAGAAGGTACCATACAAATTGTCAATTACTGAACAGAAATCTTTTAAGCCTATAAACCATGTGTTAGGAGATTAAACAATATTCTATCATTTCCCATAGGTTGGATACAATCCCTATCTTAAAACTTTTAAGCTTCTACAAAGCTTGTAACTGAATAGTATTATCATTTCTCAATTGAGTTCACCAAAAACTATTTGTTAGGTCAAAAATCATATTAATTGTTTCAAAAATCACTTTCTTTGAAAATTCATTTTGCACTTGATTTTGAAAAACAATTTGTTGTTCAAGAACACATGACTTACAAACAGCACTTATGATTCACACAATCAACATATTCATATAGTATGAATAATTTTTCACTCGAGCACATATGAATCCTATCTAGCAGAATCAGAATCTATCATTTCAATGCATGTGCTCGAAATACTTAGACACATATCTAGACACATGTCTGTGCTCGAATAACAAAAACATGTCATCTGTGCTCGAAATACTTAGAAAGTTTTCCAATACATATGTGTGTGCTCGAACAGTAGAATCATGCCATCTATGCTCGAAATACTTAGACAAGTTTTTAAGTCATATTATTTGTGCTTGAAGAGCAACAAAAACAATTTCAAGCACAGATTCATGCTCGAAACACTTAAATCAATCAAAATAGATCAAGTATGCAAACATTCAAGCATTAAAGACATGACCAGTAATCAAATTTCACATTTCACACAATCATTTCAATAAGCAAGATTCATGCAAATAAAATAGTCAGTTAAGCACATATTTACAAATCATGCAATCAATAACAGTGAGTAACAAACATATAGCCAATTAGCATCTCACTTAAGCACACTTCATTAATCAGACTTCATCAGCATTTATCATTCCTAAGCATTTTAATAGAAAATGAAACCTGGTTTGGTCTAAAGGTTTGGTGAACAAGTCAGCCAAATTATCAGTAGTTTCTACCCTTTTCGTTTCTATTAAGCCCTCTTCACTACAATCTCTAATGAAATGATGCCTAATTTCAATGTGCTTTGTCTTAGAATGATGAACAAGATTTTTGATAATAAACATGGCAGCAGTATTATCAATTAAAATGGGACTAAGTACGAAATTCAAACCATAATCAAGTAGTTGATTTTGGATCCAGAGAACCTGTGCATAGCAAGCAGATGCAGCAACGTACTCAGCTTCAGCAGTTGAGATGGAAACTGTAGTTTGCTTCTTGCACTGCCATGACACCAGCCTATTTCCAAGAAATTGGCATCATCCTGATGTTGACTTCTTGCTCATGTTGCAACCATCATAGTCACTGTCAGTGTAGGCCATCAAGTCAAATGAGGGGTTCCTTGGATACCAAATTCCCAAATCTGGTTTGCCTTTAAGGTATCTGAATATCCTCTTCACTGCTAACATGTGGGAGACCTTGGGGTTTGCTTGAAATATAGCACATACACACACAGCAAACATAATATATGGCCTAGATGCTGTCAGCTACATTAGTAATCCTATCTTGGCCCTATATTCATGTTGGTCCACTGGCTCCCCCTTTTCATCAGGTACCATCTTCTCATGTGTGTCCATTGGTGGACACTGTCTTGTAGTCTTGGCACTTGAATTTTATCAGAATTTCTTGAACATACTTGGATTGATTGATGAAGATTCCATTTGTCTTTTGCTTCACTTGCAATCCAAGGAAGAAATTCATTTCTCCCATAGAGCTCATCTTGTACTTGGACTTCATGACTTGTTCAAAATCTTTGCACATTTGTTGATCCAAATATAATGTCATCAACATATACTTGAACCAACAGTAGGTCTCTTTTGTTCCTTTTGTAGAATAAGGTTTTGTCAATTATCCCTCTACTGAAACCATTATCCAGAAGGTGATTCGAGAGTTTATCATACCAATCTCTAGGAGCTTGATGTATTCCATACAATGCCTTGCTCAATTTGTACACCTTGTTTGGATGGATTGGGTCTTCAAATCCTGGAGGTTGAGACACATAGACTTCTTCATCAATCTTCCCATTCAGGAAGTCAGACTTAACATCCAGTTGATAAACTTTGATATTCATGGATGCAGCATATGCTAAGAAGATTCTAATGGCTTCTAATCTGGCTACTGGAGCAAAGACTTCTTCAAAATCTACTCCTTCTTTTAAGCATCCTAGAGCCACCAGCCTTGCTTTATTTTTGATGACAATCCCTCTTTCATCCTTTTTATTTCTGAAAACCCACTTGGTGCCAATTGCATATTTTCCATTGGGTTTGTTAACCAAATCCCAAACATGTAAGTCCCTGAATTGAGCTAACTCCTCCTGCATTGCTTCCACCCAGCTGTTATCTTTTAAGGCTTGATTGATATTCTTGGGTTCAACTTGGGAAAGAAAACAAGCACAAAGACAAATGGTTGCCCTTTCAGATGATTTCTTTCAACTGAGGAAGTTTGTATGATCTGATCTGCCATAATCTCAGTATCCAGGTTAAAGATGTTTGCATCAGCAACAACCTGTGTCTGTTCTTCATTCTCAGCAGTTGAGTTGTTCACATTCTCTGATGTTGATACTTCATTGTTCCCAATTTGAAGTGAATCAAAAAGTGATTGAAATCTGACTTCATTTGTGTTTGTTTCTTCTGAATGACTTGGCAATTGATCACTTTTTGCTGCACTTGGACCTTCATTTGAAATTTCAACCTCAGTGTCAGGTTCAGCACCTTCACTCTCATTCAACTCAAACATGCTCTTCTTAAACCTGAACCCCTTATCATCAGACCCTACCTTAGACAGTAGTTTGTCCAGATCAATGTGTTTTTGTTTTCCTTTTTCCTCAAAACTTGTTCTGAACAGGCTTTCATCCATATCTTCAGAGTAGATTTTGAATGACTTAATTAGTTTCTCTAGATCAAATAGTCATTGTGGTCCATCAACATTGTTGAAGTGATTTTCATTGAAAACAATGTCTGAGGACTTAATGACACACATATGCTCTTTTAAATCCAACAAATAAACATTCCATAAATTTGGATTGGAACTTGTTAAGATAGTCTTTTGTATTCAACAAGAACTTGACATAAGGTTTTCTTTTGAACATGATCTCATAAGGAGTCTTGTTGTGATTCTTGTTAAATAGCACCCTATTCTAAACATAACATGCAGTGCTTATAGCTTCTGCCCAAAAAGTCACTGGCAAATATGCATCAGCTATCATGGTTCTGGCGGCTTTAATGAGTGTTCTATTTCTTCTTTCTGTCACCCCATTCTGTTCAGGTGTCCTAGGAGCATTGTATTGCTGGAATATTCCTTTAGAAGTGTAGAATTCATCCATTATACCATTTTTGAATTATGTTCCATTGTCACTTCTTATCACTTTTACTCTTTTATCAAGTAGATTTTCAAGTACTTTGTCAATGGTGTTAATCAATTTGCTCTTGGGAGAAGACTTCCCCTTGATACATGAAGAGCATGTTTCTTCCAGCTTGAACTCTTTTGTTGGAAGACCTATAACATGTTCTCCTTTTACCAGTTTGTTCATATTCTTGAGATTTACATGGCACAGATTTTTGTGCCACAGCTTGGTTTCATTTTCTGTTGCCTTTGAAACAAAACATGCACCACCCCTAGAAATTGCATCTTTTATTCTCAGTTCATAGAGTTTTCCATTCCTTGGTGCCATCATTATAATCATTTCTAGTGGTATTATGAATTCAGGCTTTAGGATGAAACAATGTGCATCATTAAAAGCAACCTTGTACTCTTTATCACACACTTGAGAAATGTTGAGCAGATTATATTATAATCCTTTAACATGCAACAATTTCTCAAATGATACTTTGCCATTGGTCAGTGTGCCTCTACCTACAATCTTCCCTCCATTTTCATCACTGCCAAAGGCTACTGGTCCTTCAAATATTCTTTCATAGTTGACAAGTGCACTGTGTCACAAGTCATGTGCCTGGAACATCCACTGTCCATGTACCATATGTCATTCAAATCGGTGGTTTGTCCCTGCACATACAAAAACAAAGTGATTAGTTAGTGTCTGACTTGCAAACATCAACTGTTTTCTCATCAGAATCATTAGAGACTTCAAGAGAAGTTGGAACTAAATCTTCATGTACAACTTCACATGAATCATCTGATTCATGTCCATATTCAACTTGTGCTTTGACATTTTTAGTTTCAGTTGCTCAATCACAGTTTCCTTCTCTTTAATCACCTCCTCTTTTGTTTTCCATTTGAAGCCTCTAGGTTCAAAACCCTGCTTCAGGAGAAATTTTTCATCTCCATTTAACACTCCTGGTCACAATTGACCATTTCCTTTCATGCTTGACTTTCTTCTCTTGACAGTCTTGTCTGATTCATTTGATACTTCATTTGTCAGAACTGACTTCAACCTATTCTCCAATTTTAGTCTATGATCTTCATTATCAGATGGATTCTTTTCTTCATTTAGATATCTCTCAAACATCTCCTTGTATGCTTTCATGTCAAATCCACAAACAATATCAGGAATGTCAAATTTTTCTTCCTCAATCCAACATGAATCAGTGTGATGACCATAGCCATCACACTTCTTGCACCACACTTTATCATAACTTCCAATATCTTCCAGTAGTTGTTTGTCTTTGATTCTGTCACTGGGTTTTGGAAAGTTAAATCCTAAAGAGGTTTTTGGATACATGGATCCACTAAACTCCATCTTGATTGGCTTCTTTACTTCCAGCTTTTGTGGATACTTCTCTTTTACAAACTTGATCTTCTTTATCTTTGTTGAAGTGTTTGAGGAGCTTGCTTCCTTTTGATCTACATATCTTATTCTAGGAGCATATTCAACATCTCCTATATCAAACAGTTCATGGTTTGAGAACACAGGATAGATAGGAGCATAAAACTGATCATTTGTGTGCTGATCATTTGAGTGTCCTCTGGTTTGATTATTCTTGTTCTTGGATTTAGGCCCCTCACAAATATCAAACACTTTGTGTTCCCTTCTCATCCTCTCATAGTTTTTCTAAAGTTTTTGATTTTCCTTGGGAACTAATGGGATCTTTTCAACATTTCTTTTCTTTTAGGTCTTTTGTTTCTTCTTGTCATCTGATGAACTTTCACTCTTGCAGCTGCAGGTGGTCTCTTCACTTGAATATTTACTCAATTTCTTCTTGGCTTCCACCTGCATCTCTTCCTTTTAAGATGGTTTAAGTGTTTCTTTCATCATGAACTGACCATTTTTATCAACAGTTACATGGTCATACATTTCCACAAATTCTTTCCTATTTGCAAACACATTCTTGAATTGCTTCAAGTATTCTTCTCTGCTCTCTTTGTAAACTTTGAGTGGATACTTGTCACAAAAGGGTGGTTGAACCTTCTTGTATCTTTCTTCTGGCTTTATTTTTCAATGTGTCTAATAATATACCAGTTGACACAAGGTTCTCGAGAAAGTCTATTTCTATCTGAAGCTCAGTATTCTTCAGTTTTTCCTCTGTATACATGTTTTTGAAACCCTCAATTTCAACATTTAATCTTGACTGAGTATGATAGGCTTCCACACAATCTTCTTCAAGACTCTTTATCCTGATTGTCATAAGTAATCTCACTTGATGTATAGACATTCAAAATTGCTTCTTTTCTTCCACAATCACTCTTCCAGTTCCCAACCTCTCTGTTTAGATTATCAATAATAGTTAAAAGGTCAGGAATAGAAAGTTCAGTGGTTACCTGAGTGTTAGAAGATTCCCCAGTCTCATGAACTTTTTCCATATATGCAACATTGGCTTTTTCTATCTCTGCAGGATGATTTCTCCAATCAAAATTCCCATTTTGAAGCTCCATTGTCACTGCAACATTCTTTTGATCTCTGTTCTGGTTCACTGCAGCAGTACCTCTGTTCTGGTTCCCCTGTATCTATAGTTGGTAGTTTCTCTGCTGAGGTTGGACTTGTTGTTGGGGCCTGTTCTGTTGTTGATAAGGATTTTGATTTGTGGGCTGATTTCTCTATTGATGCCCTTGATAGTTCTGTTGCTGGTTTTGATAGAATTGTGCTTGATTCATCTTATTTCCAAACGGTTTTGGAAGACTGCATTCTCTACCAAAGTGACCAGGGTTCTGGCAGTTGTAGCAAATGGCTTTTGATTTGTCAAATCTGATTCTATCATTAGGTCCAGAGAAAGTTGATCTTCCTGTCATGTTATAAAGTCTTTTGCTTCTCACAGCTAACATGGCCGCTTGCCATTTGAGGTCCATGTCTTCCACATCATCAGCATCAATTTGTTCAAGGTCCTCTTGCACCACACTTGTGTGAATCAGATTTTTTGCAACCAAGGCATTGTAGGAATCTATAAACATAGAGAATAATGCTTGATAGACAGTCCCATGGCTTGAATTTTGAGCATAGGGAGGATGGCCACTAGCTGTTGAAGCATTGTCATCCTCAATCATTTGGATATTGAATCTTGTAAGGCCCGTTCCCGGTAACCCTACTTTGGTGTTAGATTTACTCATAAACACAGTTCTAAAATCAGAGTTAAATAAAACTTTCGCGGAATAATTTAAAACTTCATACATCACATTACAAAACGTTCATTCTTGTCTTAACATACAAGTTGTGATTAATTAAAACAATCTTGACACTTCTTCGTAGATGCCAATCTCTTCCGTTCATGCCATGTGTCCCTCCTCAAGTCAGCGGCCTCAATCTATTTGCCTGCGTGCATACTAAAAGTCAGCTACGCTGAGTGGGTTCTAGTTAATCATTTAACATACAATACATTCATATCCTTACTCATACGCATCCGAAGATACGTATTCATACTTTATTTACTCTTACTTCTTTCATACAAACTTTATATACATGCACACGCGCTTACATACTTTTTTTCATAAGGCCTTGTGATTTACCATAGGCTATTCTATCTCTACCATCACAGATATTATTAGGGTCTGGTCCTTCTGTCTCAGATATTATTAGGGTGTTGTCCCTTCTATCTAAGATATTATTAGGGTCTGGTCCCTTCTGTCTCAGATATTATCAGGGTCTGGTCCCTTCTGTCTCAGATATTATTAGGGTCTGGTCCCTTTGTCTCCAATAACCATACCTGTCACGTCACTCGATCGTACATTCATTTTCATTCATGCATACTTTACATATCTTCTGGTCATGTATATCGTATATGTACATATTCATTTGTATAAACATTCCATAATAACATTCAATACTTAATCATACATATATCATACACATATCATACACTTACCACTTAAGTTAAGTGTATTAACAATTATCACAAAGGAGTATGCACACAGCCCCAAAAACATAACGGATAAAGGGGCTAGAAACTCACCTGAAGTCGGTTTCTCTCGCCATTAATAGTAATGCCCTTCTTAGCTATGCACGGCTAACTGTATAACACATTACGAGTGTCAAATATCCATTACTACTACTTCTTAAATCTAAGTCAATGACACCCTCAACTAACGGAGGTCCGGGGGCAGCGCCCCTGGTAGCGGGGTCTACGGGCGGCAGTACCTAGCAGGGTCCAAGAAGCAGCACCCCTGGCTGGGGTTGAATTTTATAAAATTTTATAAAATTTCGCATGGAAGAATTTCGCTTCGCATGCATGGAATTTCGCTTCGCATAACTTTTTCGCTTCGCAAGAAACTGTTTTGCTTCGCACGAAACTCTTTCGCTTCGCAAGAAACTGTTTCTCTTCGCACGAAACAGTTTCGTTTCGCACTAAACTATTTCACTTCACACGAAACTGTTTCGCTTCGCATAGTCATGCGATGCGAAATTATTGATTTCGCTTCGCATGGCTGTGCGATGCGAAATTCCTGCCTTTCGTCGTTTTTACCATTTTAAAGCCATCTTCCAACACATTCTGACCCCATGCACCTGATCCTGAACCCAAATCTCTCATAGTCCAACGCCACCTTTTTATCTTAAAGTGTACCCAAGAGGTTATAACTTACCAAGTTTATATTTTTCTTACATTTTACAACCCGATCTATCATTATATATGTTTGCCTGATGATTCTAACCAAAAAACTTAACCATTTGAACTGAAACCTACCTTTTTGCTTCGGGTTCGCAGATCTGGACAATACGTAGATCTGGACGTGATTCTTGTTGCTTGACGATGTTAAACACGAGATTCCACCCTTCTTTGGCTTGGATTTTAAATCCAAGTGCCAGAGAGAGTATGTGTGTGTTTCTTGAGTGTGTGTGTGTTTGTATGTTTGGATGAGAAAAGAAAAGAAAGGAAGAAGTAGTTGGGTATATATAGAAGGGGGGGTTCCATGGGTCCCACCACCCATTCCCAATTCCTACTCCAAATATTATCCAAATACTTAACACACGACTAACTTAACGACACACAGTTAATAACAACTTTCTATTACGTATTATTTAACAAAAGTTGGATGTTACAAATCTGGGTTGACTTCCTCCACAGATTGATCTTGTCTCTGATGGTTCTTCTATGATTGGTTGACTTTTATGATTTTTGACAGAGAGATTGTTCATTGGTG
Organism: Bidens hawaiensis; assembly: GCF_021521415.1. Taxonomy (NCBI): domain Eukaryota; kingdom Viridiplantae; phylum Streptophyta; class Magnoliopsida; order Asterales; family Asteraceae; genus Bidens; species Bidens hawaiensis. The sequence goes on from NW_027492160.1 coordinate 208,238, forward strand.
CCACAAGAGCATTTGTAACAGGAAAACTTGGCTTCTCCTCTTTAATCATGTGATTTTCAATCATCTCATGTTCAGCAGCTTGGAGAAAAGATATAACATCATCAAGCTTGAAATTAGGAAAGTTCACTTTCTCCTTTATAAACTTGCTGGCTGTATACCATTCACCAGACAAAGAGAAAAGCAATTTCTTGTTCAGCTCAAAGTCAGAAATCTGCATATCAGTGGTTCTGATTTCATTAATAATGGACATAAATCTCTGCAGCACTGACTTTAGTCTTTCACCATCTTTAAACTTGAATCTGTCTAGTTGTTGCTTCAATCTGTCTTTCTTTATGTCTTTCAGCTAAACATTTCCCTCAAACATCTCTATGACAACATTATACATGTCGTTGGCATTTGTGTGATGATTCACACTGGTCAATATTTCCCATGAGAGCCCTAATTTTAGCATAGACAATACTTTTTCGTCTCTTTTCTTCATTTCTCTTTCAACTACTTGATTGTTCCCAGATGATTCAGTAGGAATATAGGGTCCATCTCTGATAAAACTCCAAAGTTCTGTGTCATTGTATTTCACAGCAGCCTCAAGCAGCACCTTCCATTTGATGTAATTTTCTTGACCGAGCAACCTTGGAATCTTGTTTGTAAACACTTCTTGGTCATCCATCTTCACAGATCTAGATGTTGACACACGAAAACCCCTTAAAGCTTCAAGCATTAACATAAAAACCTTCAAACCTGTGGCCTTCAGGAGCTTAGAAACCTCTGATACCACTTGTCAGGACCGGACCTGGTGCAAACCTTAATAGGTTGACAAGAGCACACAGATCAATAGAGCTAAAGACCACCTGGATATTCCGGCGAAATCAGATTATCCAAGCCTTGGGATTTAAGGTTTGTGTAGTAATAGATAGTCAATAAAGAACAAGATAGAAAAAAGATTCACTATTATTGATGTATCGTCTCAATGTAATAGTGATATTCAATGAAGAGAATGTCTAGTGTTTCGTGATAGCGGCTGTACGAGGAGACAATGAGAATATTCGCTCAGGTGTGTGCCCTCGTATTCAGCAAAAGAACCTTCATTTAATGATAACCTAGTATTCTATTTATAGACCCTGACATTCCTTCTAGAAGCCCTATCATTATATAATGAATGACTAAAATAATAACACAAGTGTAAACAAGTCTTCGAGTATGATATATCCTGTTCAATCAGACTTGGTATGCACAGCATGCTCGATGCAAGTCTTCGAGCACACTTTACTTCGAATATTTTCAGATAGAAAATATTCTCCTCCAGCACGCTTCAATCTTTTTGATTAATCCTTGCTTTGCTCAAATAAGTCCATCGAGCACGCATATTCTTCTTAAAGTCTTCAATCCTGCCTTGGAGACTTATCTAAACAATCTTCAGCATACTCGGATGCATAGCTTGCTCGGGACTGAACTATGCTCGAAGTCTATACGTAGAACATTTGACATCTTCTTTATTGCATCCATGCTCGATCCACCAATGTGCTTCGAGCACTTGGTTTAAGCTGGATGATCAAGTTGTTTGCTCGATTGGAAATCCATACTTGATGAAGAACACGTTTGCTTGGGCAAGTGTAGCTTGCTCGAAGCCTTCAACACTTAGAAGAATATACTGAAGAAGGTCTTAAACACCATGCTCGAGGTAGTAGAATCATGCTCGATGGTCCAAGCTTTCTCGAAGTCCATACTTAGCCGATTTCTTGAGAAGGTTGAGAAGATTCCAATCTTCCTTGTAAATATCAGTCTCAACAGAAAGCCCCTTCCGATCCTGTGCAAGGTAGAGATGCTGTGTAACTGGTGACATCGGCATTACACACTACCTCAAACCTCTTAGTAGTAATATTAAAAACACGTTTATTTGGTGACCATACAACATAACCAACAAAGAAACCTTCGTTGACCACTTCACCAAACTTTTGAATTTTTCTTTAAAATAGTGCACGGGGATCCAAAAGGCTCAAAACCTTTTGGATTGGGCTTTCGCTTATGTATTAGTTCATGACATGTTAAATTAAGCCTTTTAACAATTAAAACTTGATTAAGGATATAGCATGTTGTGGCAACTGCCTTAGCCCAGAACACGACAGGCAGTTTTGAGTTTTCCAACATGGTTATTGCCGCCTCGATCGGAGTTATATTTTTCCTTTCTGCAACTCCATTTTGTTGTGGGGTATACGGTGCGCTGAACTGATGCTCTATTCCCTTTTGCAAGCAGAATATCTCCATTTGATAGTTCTTGAATTCTATTCCATTGTCACTTCTGATGTACTTGACTTTCCCTCCAACAAGGTTCTCAACTTAGGTAATCAGATTGATCAGATTTTTATTTTTCCTTTCTGCAACTCCATTCTCCATCTAAACTGTCTCATCTTTAGTCACCAAAAAATACACCCATGAGTAACGTGAGTAATCATCAGTGATCACCAAACAGTAGTATCCCCCCCTCCCCCAATAATTTTAACGTTTATAGGACCATACAGATCCATGTGTAGAAGTTCTAATGGTGTGACGATCGAGTTAACCAATTTTGACTGATGATATTTCTTGTGTTGCTTTCGTTTCTTGGAAGAGATACACTTGTCTTCAAACCCAAAACTCTTCAGAGGAACTCCAAATATCAGTTCACTCTTCAGAGGAACTCCCATGATAATTCATTTTTCTTAATAAATTATGGGACTGTCTCATCTTTAAAGTAAGTTATCTTATAAATACTTAATATAAACCAACTTGCTTACATAAAATGATGTTTTACTGGAAATCATGAAGTTATGCATATCACTTTCTTTAATTATCATGGAATAACATGACTTAGGAATAAGGTGCTATTCACACATTTAATTACCAAAGCAAGTTTATATCACATGTTTACCAATTAATTGTTAAACCTAGTTAAGAGAAGTTTTAACCAAGATGATACACTGTTATCCTTGATCATCCCTATAAAAATATAAAAACCCAAAAATATTGTCGTTTATTTATGTCTTTAAATTTCTTTTAAAATTTACTTGTTAAAATCAAAACTACCATTATGTTCACTTCCAGTTAAAATAAATACGACGATTTATTAATAAAAATCAAAGAAGTATATCCGTAGATTGATATTTGGTTCTCACCCATACTAACTACATATACGATAGGTACACTTGCCTATTTGTTTGTGGTCTAATTAAAATAAATATCATTTTTATAAATTTAAAACTTGACTTTGTATAAAGCAAAACATTTTGAAAAAACTAAGTTTTCACACCACTACACACACACATCAGTCACTGTCACTCCCAACTAACGAGTTGACCACCACCAATTTATACTTTAAACACGTTTTCCTGTGTTATTCCCCAAGCTGCGATGGGATTATTAAAATCCAGTAACCCTTAATGAAACAAATCTAATTATATATATTATTTATTACTTTTAGTATATATAAATTTCAGAGTACAATAATCTATAAACGTAAAAAATTGGTGTAAATAAAAATTAACTTACCTTACATTTTATCATTTAACCTAGTTATTATTTCTATAAATAACAAGAATTTATGTTGTTTTATAATTCATTTTCAAAATAATCTACTTATAATATTAAAACAAAATCATCCTTTCACGTGTTATTCAACTAGAGTAGGCAATTAGAATGACAACCAATACTATTACCATTTATAAAATATAATTTTAAATATTTTATTAAATAAGATTTTTAGATATTTATGAATTATAAAATTTTATTTATTATTATGTATATCTTATGAATTAATAGTTATGTTATTATGTATATTATTAAATTAAAAAAAAATTGCATTTTGTTTATCATTGATGTATTACACGGGCTATATCCTAGTTATACACAAAACAAGATAGCACGATGATGTTTTTTCACTTTTTTACCATGTTAAATAATTATTGTCATTTCTCGTTGTATGAGCCTCTAGCGGGGCCGGTTCCGAGAAGGCGAAAAATATTTTGGACCAGAGGCAAAAAATATTTGGGCCTTAAGTAAAAAGAGTATGTTGTTGAGATTAAACAATTTAATTTTTAAATTAGCATACTTGGTTATGATTTGGGTTCTATAAAAAGTTTTTATATAAAAATAGGCTTAAACATGTCTCAAATGAGGTTAGAACCCCTAACCTTTTGGTTGAAAGTCATACCCCTTTACAACTAGACCAAGCTAATTATTAAGTAGTCAAGTTTAAACATTAAATATGCATATTAATTTTCACAAAATACATACAATTTGTTTTTATTTCCGGGCCTAGCGAGATGCATATTAAATTTGCAATAAAGTACGATGATAAAGTTTAATCGTCTTTTTGTATTAGAAAGTAAAACCAGTGGAGACAGAAAGTGGTAGGGGTATGAATTTTATTTGTTATAAAAGTCATTTGGCTTTTTTAGAAAATGACCAAAATTAATTTTATCATGTGATTATATCCTAAAAACAAATCAATCTTCCTTTAGTTTGGAATGAAGTCTTTAAAAGGTTGGCAAATTAACTTTACAGTAGTGGGCATGATAGGAATGGCTCGTACATGATAATTGCACACAAATATTGGCCCCTCTTGTCCCTTCTAGTTTGTCGGTTTTCATTTACATCATTATATTTATATATTAGTAACTTGATTAATTTTAAATATTTAAAATCAAAATTTGTATATTTTAAGAAATGTTAATTATTATAAATAGAAATTTATTTAATATGCAGACTAATAATTAAGAGATTTCATATATCAATCTAAAAATCAACTTAATCCATTATAATTATAAAAATATATATTTTATTTTATACAACATGATATATTTTGATTTTTGAAAGTTTTACTTAGGGATACTAAGACCATCCGTACCTGCAACGTTATGACAGCGTGTTGGAGCCAAAACGCCGGGGAACACCCCACCCCCCCCCCCCCCCCGTGTTTTGGGTTGGTAATTATGAATCGGCGTTTTATGGATAACTTTGGTTGGCAGGAATTTTTAAGACACTAACCGTTAGACAACGGTTATATTTAAAAAAATATTTTTTTATTAATATAAACCACCATCTTCACCATCTTTCAATTTCTCTTCCACCTTCATTTTTTACCCACAAATATTACAATTTTGTACTCGGTTTCAGTCAATACTCCCGACAACTCGATTCAAACAATCCCGACCCAAATAATCCACAACCCAACACCACCCAACCGACCCCTCAATATATGTACCCGGTCGATCTTAATTAAGACCCGAGCATGATGGCATACATTCAACTACTTGGTTCCGGTTTTCCAGCACCGAACACGATGGCCAGTTTCCAAAATCCGAGCATGATGGTCGGTTTTCAAAATCCGAGCACGATGGCCGGTAGGGCTGGCAATTGGGTACCTGTTAAATACACGATAAGACCTGTTAAGCAAAAAAGTGCGGTATGTGATTTTTTAATTTTCTTAAATAACTGAAATTAGTAGGCAGTGTCACACCCGGCCCCTAAACGGCGGAAACAGCCGGGCGCGCGCGAGTGGGAATTGATAGTCAAGCACGGGTCATTGCAAACATTTAAGAAAAATAAAATTTTCATTGCGCATGAAATGTCTAGTACATTACATTTAGAATTACATAAAAACATCCAAGTATGAAAATCATTGAAGATTTCCGCGCCATATCCCTTCACACGGCGGGAACAACTGCACGTGTGGAAGGGATAGAACTAAAATCTTCCAAAAAGCTAATTTTATGGATGTTCTGCGTGAAGTGCTCTATGTGTGACTCCTTGCGCTACTTACCTATCACCTGAACGACACGTAAAAACATTTGAGTCAGTATAAACTGAGTGAGTTCACAAGTTTTGGTGACTTGATAGATCGTATTGCATCATAATCTTGATAAAGCCATATTGAAACATATTTCCGATAACATTGTTTAAACATATGCTTGATAAAACCGTATTGAAACATAGTTTTGATAACATATTCTTGATAAAACCGTCCCGCGGGTCACGCGCAGACATTCCTGAAAACCGTGGCGCTGCCACTATAATAATTTAGATATACCGTCCCACAGGTCACGCACGGACGTTGTGCCGGAAAACAAGGCGCTCGTCTTTGTAAGAGGTGCGACCTCTACGAGCGGGCTCAATCCCATAGTACTACCCCGTGACATACTAGGCACCCGTCTTTGCAAGGGGTGCGACCCCTACGAGTGGGTTGATCAAACACAGTAGTCCCTACCCTTATAGTTCCAATGGTAAAGTGGTCACTTACTCGTATCGCACTCACATCGAAAACCATAGATAACCGTTTGCATTGCTCGAAAATATTCCATAAAGAAACATAATTTAAACACATAATCGTTTTCATTACTTGTAAGAGTACCATGATAAAGCATAATTTAAGCACGTGTCCCTCGCCCCGAAAACAGTTTAAAAACAGTGAAAATAGTGAAAATAGGGGCTGTGAGACTCACCTGTGATTCTTGTTAAGAGATTAATCGGGGTTTCGGGTTTCTTGGTGTTAGCCTCGAAATTGGGAGTCTAAAATATGATTAAATAACAAGAAAGATGTATATTAAGATCAAGAATTCGAAGAATATAAGGGTTGGTCAGAAAAGTAAAGTTTCGGCTTACCTAGCGAAGGAAACGGAGATGGAAACGGATGCTTGGGAGAGAATTACAGATTTTAAGAGAGTTTGGAGTGCTTTTGTGTGATGTTTTTATTCAAGGATTGATACATATTTATAGGCAAATTCAAGGGAACACAATCCCTTGATTTAAGGGATTAAATCTTATCATATCTAGGTGTAATGATGACAAAGTATGGGATTTATTATTATTTATTTAGGGATGGGGGTGATAGTCCTAAGGAGTGGTTAAAAAGATTCTGATTGATTTTGACAGGACATGCAGGACAGTGGTTGGTGGGAGTAGGTACGGCTGACAGCTGACATTTCGTGTTATGGTATACTTTTCCTGGTACTGTTGTCAGTGTGTAGTCAAAAGGTAAAAATATCTGAAACACGCTACTGGTCCCTTCTGGGCGGGGAAATCCCCTTGAAATAGACTAAGTGTTTTGTGCGTGTAGCCTTGCGCGTATAGCTTTCTGCGTGTAGGCTGTTTCTTTGCTGCGGGTAGGTGCGTAACCTTCTCGCAGTCAGGGACGTTGAGTTTCATTTGTAGATTCTCCATGAGGTCTTGGTATTTCAACATAGTGATCAGTTATGTTGAAGTCAATTCCATCCTGGAGCTTCAGACAAACTAGCTTTCAATGTTCCCGCCATGCGAGGAGGTTAGCCCCCTTTCCGCACGCGCATAAATGATTTGGGATGCACCCGCCTTAGCATCAGGCGGGGCGTCCACCCATATGACAAAAAGTTAAGTTATATGAAAACATAAAGCCAAAACATCCGCGCATGGCGCATATAACATGCACGCGCTGATTCTAACATGGCGCGCTCGCGCAGGGCGCATATAACATGCACGCGCTGATTCTAACATGGCGCGCTCGCGCAGGGCGCATATAACATATTTGCCTAATAATTAGGTTGATTACTTAGTTTATGGGATTGGGAAATTACCGGGTGTCACATTCTCCTCCGGTTAGAGGAATTTCGTCCCGAAATTTAGGAGGCGTTGCTGGCGGGAGCTATGCTTTGAAAGAGGTGTGGGTATTTCCTGCGCATTTGGTCTTCTCTTTCCCAAGTGAATTCAGGCCCACGCTTTGAGTTCCATTGAACCTTTACTAACTTGATTCGGCTTCTTCGCAACTTTTGTTCTTTCCAATCGGTTACTGCTATAGGCTCTTCTACGAAGTGTAGTTTGTCGATATGAATCTCGTCCAATGGTAGGATTAACGTTTCATCAGATAAGCACTTCTTGAGGTTGGATACATGAAACATGTCATGAACTCCACTAAGTTCAGCGAGTAATTGGAGCTTATAAGCAACTGGACCGATCCTTTCCAGGATCTCAAATGGTCCGATGTATCGCGGGTTCAACTTTCCTCGCTTGCCGAAACGGGGGACTCATTTCCATGGAGAGACTTTCAAAAGCACTTTATCCCCTACTTGAAATTCCAATGGTTTTCTTCTCACATCAGCATAGCTTTTCTGTCTGTCGCGCGCTGCCTTAAGGCGATCCCGTATCTGAAAAATCTTATCCGTCGTTTCTTGGATCAATTCTGGACCAGTCATTTGTTTGTCACCCACTTCAGCCCAACACAGCGGGGACCTACACTTGCGCCCATACAGGGCTTCAAATGGCGCAGCCTTGAGGCTTGTATGATAACTGTTATTGTATGAAAATTCAACCAATGGGAGATGAGTATCCCAACTACCTCCGAAATCGATTGCGCATGCGCGCAACATATCCTCTAATGTTTGAATGGTTCGCTCGCTTTGTCCATCCGTTTGGGGATGATAAGCCGTACTCATGTCAAGACGAGTACCTAAACCCCCCTGTAACGATCTCCAAAATCTTGAGGTGAACCGACTATCTCTATCAGAAATGATGGACACCGGGACTCCATGCTTTGAAACTACTTCTCGAATATACAATCGGGCTAACTTTTCCATCTTATCGGTTTCCTTGATCGGCAGGAAGTGTGCTGACTTAGTTAGCCGGTCTACTATAACCCAAATCGTGTTGTAACCCCCAGGTGTCCTTGGCAGTTTGGTAATAAAGTCCATAGAGATTTGTTCCCACTTCCACATGGGAATTTCTGGCTGTTGAAGCAACCCCGACGGTTTCTGGTATTCAGCCTTCACCTTCGAACACGTCAGGCACTTACTGACATACGTCGCGATGCCGCCCTTCAGATTGGGCCACCAATACAGCGCTTTAACATCTTGGTACATCTTGTCTGCGCCAGGATGTACAGAATATCGCGTTTTGTGAGCTTCGTTTAACACTTGTTCGCGCAATCCTCCCTTGAGAGGGACCCATATGCTGTTAGCAAAATATCGAGTATCGTTCTCTCTGAGTTCCAAATTCTTATTCATACCCCCAAGGGATTCGTTCTTGACAAACTCTGGTTTCAGGGCTTCTTGTTGAGCTTCTCGGATGCGGGTAGTGAGATCTGCGCGAATGGTCAATCTTAGAGCCTTAACTCGTAGCGTCCTTGCGCGCTCTTTCCTACATAGAGCGTCTGCTACCACATTCGCCTTTCCAAGATGATACTTTATTTCACAATCATAATCATTCAATAACTCAACCCATCTTCGTTGCCTCTTGTTTAAATCCTTCTGATCAAATATGTGTTGAAGGCTCTTGTGATCCGTAAAAATCAAACACTTCGTACCATAAAGATAATGGCGCCAAATCTTTAGCGCGAAAACAACTGCTCCAAGTTCCAGATCATACGTTGTGTAGTTCCTTTCATTGGCCTTGAGCTGACGAGAGGCATACGCTATGACTTTGTTTCTCTGCATAAGGACACATCCGAGTCCTTGATGTGATGCGTCGCAGTAGACGACGATGTCATCCGTCCCCTCGGGCAGAGATAAAATTGGCGCACTACATAACTTTTGCTTTAACATTTGAAACGCTGCTTCCTGGTTTTCGCCCCAATCAAATTTCTTATCTTTCTGGGTTAGCGCGGTCAAAGGTAAAGCTATCTTGGAGAAGTTCTCAATGAAACGTCGATAGTAGCCAGCTAGTCCTAGGAATTGCCTCACCTCAGTTGGTGTTTTTGGCGCTTCCCAATTCTCGATGGCTTTGACCTTGGAGGGATCGACGTGTATTCCTTTCTCGTTTACAACGTGACCGAAAAAGTGAACTTCTCTAAGCCAAAACTCACATTTAGAAAACTTTGCATACAGCTTTTCTTTCTTCAGTAACTCCAAAATTAGTCTTAGGTGTTGTTCATGCTCAGCTTTGGTTCGGGAGTAAATCAGAATATCATCTATAAACACAATCACAAACTTATCCAAGTATGGTTTGCACACACGGTTCATCAGATCCATGAATACAGCCGGCGCATTAGTTAGCCCGAAAGGCATCACTAAGAACTCATAATGGCCGTATCTAGTTCGGAAGGCTGTCTTCGGCACGTCTTCCTCATGGACCCTAAGTTGGTGGTATCCTGACCGTAGATCTATCTTCGAATAATAACTGGATCCCTGCAATTGATCAAATAAGTCATCAATCCTCGGTAAGGGGTACCGATTCTTGACTGTCAGCTTGTTCAGTTCTCTGTAGTCAATACACATTCTGAAGGAACCATCCTTCTTCTTTACAAAAAGCACTGGAGCTCCCCAAGGTGAAAAGCTTGGGCGTATGAAACCCTTATCCAACAGTTCCTGCAACTGATTGGATAGCTCTTGCATCTCAGATGGAGCTAGTCGATAGGGTGCTCGAGCTACTGGCGCAGCTCCTGGGACCAAGTCGATTCGAAACTCGACTTGTCGCGGCGGAGGTAATCCGGGCAAATCTTCAGGGAAGACTTCCGGGAATTCGCGCACCACTGGTAAGTCTTCAATCTTTCGCTCATCTCCCTTCTTCTCTACTACGTGCGCCAGGAAGGCGTAGCATCCTTTCCTCAGGCACTTGCGCGCCTTTAGACACGAAATGAGTTTTGTCGCAACTCCACTTCTTTCCCCTTGAATTACCAAGGTTTCTCCGCTCAACAGTGGGATCCGAACCTGCTACTTATGGCAAATAACTTCCGCGTGGTTCTCGACTAACCAATCCATACCTACCACAATGTCAAAACTTCCCAAGTCTATTGGTAATAAGTTAATATTGAATCCGTGACCTCCCATGACCAATACGCATTGCTCAGTCCTCTCGCTCGCGCATAACTGCCTACCATTGGCTAGTTCTATAGTATAAGGCGTGTCTAGCCTACTGGTTGCTAGGACTAGGGAGTTTTTAAACTCAGTGGATATAAAACTTAGGTCAGCGCCAGTATCAAATAAGACAGATGCAAAATGGTCGTTAAGTAGAAACGTACCAGTTACTACATTCGGTTCTTCTTTGGCTTCGCCCGCGCCGATCACAAAGGCTCTCCCGCGAGCTTGGTTTCTCTTTTGCGGGCAATCCCGACTGAAGTGTCCTGGCTTCCCGCATGCGTAGCAGCTATCGCTTCCCCCAGTTTCTTTGGCATGGCAATTCATCGTCTTGTGCCCTGGATTGATACATTTGGCGCATACAAGGCTTGCGCATTCACCCCCGTGGTGATACTTGCATCTGCTGCACCATGGGTGAGGCCCGTTGTACACTTTTCGTGGTGGCTCCGCGGCTAGAATCGCGTAAGCCCTTACGCTCTCCTGTTTCTTGAATGGTGGCTGCTTGGAGTCGGACCCTCGGTGGTGAGAGTTCCATTTCCTCTTGGGATCAGAGGTTCGTTGCTCGATTCCGCGCGCAGTTAACATGCCCGCACGGACCGTATCCCTTGTAAGGGTGATGGCCCGCGCTACTGCCTCATCAAAGGTTGGAGGCGCTGCGGCGTTGAGCGGAACCCTAACAACATGAGGTAACCCAAAGATATACCTCTCGATCTTCTTCTCCTCCGTGTTTGCCATATCTGGCACCAACTGGCAAAGCTCGTTGAAACGGTTGTTGTAGGCGTCGATATCAGTTCCTACCATGGTGTGGTTCCAAAATTCCTGCTGTAGACTCTGAATCTCGGCGCGAGAGCAGAACTTTTTCATCATCATCTCCTTCAGCTCCTCCCAGGTCCTGTGGAGAGCAACTTCCCGCCCCAATGTTTTCGTTTGAAGCTTCCACCAAGACGAGGCCGCTTCTTGAAACATGCAGGTCGCGTAAAGGACCTTTTGGTTTTCACTACATCCACTAATGGAGAGAACTGTCTCCATCTTGTCGATCCAGTTGTAGAGCCCAATGGCCCCTTCGGTGCCCTTAAATGGCCAAGGCTTACAGGCCATAAATGTCTTATAGGAGCATCCTTTGTCCAAAGCTCCTGATTCGGGTTCTGGGGTTTCGGTCTCCTGACGACCCTGACTTGATTCGGCCTTGCTGGCCTCATGCGTTGCGATCGCCTGCGCGATTATTTCTGCGAGTTCCTCGGGCGTCATGGTAATTCCCTTGGCTCTGGTTGGAGGCATTCTCGTTTTTCTTAAAAAGAGAATAAAAATATATCAAACTTCGCGCATGTACCCTGAGCACATAGTGTTTTTCCTTAATGTTCACTAAACATTGTGTGACCCGTGTTCCTAAGTGCGTGTGTGGTTTCTTTTGAAAATATTTTCTTTGCAAAATATTTCATGCGATTCCCCTACGGTTATAGTCTAGGTTAAAACTTCTTTCCTAGTTCGCTATAACCAGTGCTCTGATACCAATCTGTCACACCCGGCCCTAAACGGCGGAAACAGCCGGGCGCGCGAGAGTGGGAATTGATAGTCAAGCACGGGTCATTGCAAACATTTAAGAAAAATAAAATTTCCATTGCGCATGAAATGTCTAGTACATTACATTTAGAATTACATAAAAACATCCAAGTATGAAAATCATTGAAGATTTCCGCGCCATATCCCTTCACACGGCGGGAACAACTGCACGTGTGGAAGGGATAGAACTAAAATCTTCCAAAAAGCTAATTTTATGGATGTTCTGCGTGAAGTGCTCTATGTGTGACTCCTTGCGCTACTTACCTATCACCTGAAAGACACGTAAAAACATTTGAGTCAGTATAAACTGAGTGAGTTCACAAGTTTTGGTGACTTGATAGATCGTATTGCATCATAATCTTGATAAAGCCATATTGAAACATATTTCCGATAACATTGTTTAAACATATGCTTGATAAAACCGTATTGAAACATAGTTTTGATAACATATTCTTGATAAAACCGTCCCGCGGGTCACGCGCAGACATTCCTGAAAACCGTGGCTCTGCCACTATAATAATTTAGATATACCGTCCCACGGGTCACGCACGGACGTTGTGCCGGAAAACAAGGCGCTCGTCTTTGTAAGAGGTGCGACCTCTACGAGCGGGCTCAATCCCATAGTACTACCCCGTGACATACTAGGCACCCGTCTTTGCAAGGGGTGCGACCCCTACGAGTGGGTTGATCAAACACAGTAGTCCCTACCATTAGAGTTCCAATGGTAAAGTGATCACTTACTCGTATCGCACTCACATCGAAAACCATAGATAACCGTTTGCATTGCTCGAAAATATTCCATAAAGAAACATAATTTAAACACATAATCGTTTTCATTACTTGTAAGAGTACCATGATAAAGCATAATTTAAGTACGTGTCCCTCGCCCCGAAAAAAGTTTAAAAACAGTGAAAATAGTGAAAATAGGGGCTGTGAGACTCACCTGTGATTCTTGTTAAGAGATTAATCGGGGTTTCGGGTTTCTTGGTGTTAGCCTCGAAATTGGGAGTCTAAAATATGATTAAATAACAAGAAAGATGTATATTAAGATCAAGAATTCGAAGAATATAAGGGTTGGTCAGAAAAGTAAAGTTTCGGCTTACCTAGCGAAGGAAACGGAGATGGAAACGGATGCTTGGGAGAGAATTACAGATTTTAAGAGAGTTTGGAGTGCTTTTGTGTGATGTTTTTATTCAAGGATTGATACATATTTATAGGCAAATTCAAGGGAACACAATCCCTTGATTTAGGGGATTAAAATCTTATCATATCTAGGTGTAATGATGACAAAGTATGGGATTTATTATTATTTATTTAGGGATGGGGGTGATAGTCCTAAGGAGTGGTTAAAAAGATTCTGATTGATTTTGACAGGACATGCAGGACAGTGGTTGGTGGGAGTAGGTACGGCTGACAGCTGACATTTCGTGTTATGGTATACTTTTCCTGGTACTGTTGTCAGTGTGTAGTCAAAAGGTAAAAATATCTGAAACACGCTACTGGTCCCTTCTGGGCGGGGAAATCCCCTTGAAATAGACTAAGTGTTTTGCGCGTGTAGCCTTGCGCGTATAGCTTTCTGCGTGTAGGCTGTTTCTTTGCTGCGGGTAGGTGCGTAACCTTCTCGCAGTCAGGGACGTTGAGTTTCATTTGTAGATTCTCCATGAGGTCTTGGTATTTCAACATAGTGATCAGTTATGTTGAAGTCAATTCCATCCTGGAGCTTCAGACAAACTAGCTTTCAATGTTCCCGCCATGCGGGGAGGTTAGCCCCCTTTCCGCACGCGCATAAATGATTTGGGATGCACCCGCCTTAGCATCAGGTGGGGCGTCCACCCATATGACAAAAAGTTAAGTTATATGAAAACATAAAGCCAAAACATCCGCGCATGGCGCACATAACATGCACGCGCTGGCGCTCGCGCAGATTCTAACATGGCGCGCTCGCGCAGGGCGCATATAACATGCACGCGCTGATTCTAACATGGCGCGCTCGCGCAGGGCGCATATAACATATTTGCCTAATAATTAGGTTGATTACTTGGTTTATGGGATTAGGAAATTACCGGGTGTCACAGGCAGACTCCATCATATCCCCTTATTGGTACATGAAACTTAAAACTGTATTATAGTCATGACATATAAAGTAGTTAAACGAGTCGTATTTGTGTTTGATACTTGTATTCAGCGCGTCGCTCCAGACCTGTTAAGCCTGTTAAGACACGAATTGCCAACCCTAATGGCCGGTTTTCAAAATCCGAGCACGATGGCCGGTTTCCAAAATCTGAGCACGATGATCGGTTTCGAACAAGATGAAGAAGAGACGATGCCGGATACATAACCCGATCCGAAGACTCGTGTCGGATCTAGCCAGCGAAAAAAAGACGGTAAGAGAAAACATATAAAGAAACCCCCCGGCGAACCTAGGGCTAAAAAGGAAACTATAGCATGGACATCGGACGAGTTTGAATGCGTTGCGTGGGCGTGGGTAGAGACATTGGAAGATCCCGAATGTTGTAAGTATTTAATATTAATCTTATTGTTTTATTTTATTATTTTTTTGTTGAAGAATAATATTATTTTTGTAGTAATATTTATTTAGCTATCTTTTTGTAGCCAATTATCAAGCGTCTGACATTTTTTAGTAAAAAATTTTGTAGGTCTTCAAAGACACTGGAGGAGACTCGCGCCAGAAAAAAGATTCAATAACGTCAAAATTGACCGACATAAACTCGAGATGTCAATTTTTTCATTCGGTTTACGGTCGAAATAAAGATGCGTGGGGTAGTGGTGCCGGTGATGCGGAGATCATTGAAAAGTTGTTGATAGAGTTGCAAAGCATGTTGGGGACATTCCAGTACATGGCTTGTTGCAATCGTCTGAAGTTTCACCCTAAGTGATTCCTAGTCACCATCGCCACCTCTGGAAATCAAAGGCGATCAAAAAGGTCTTCTCGTCTTCGGTTGATCCAGATACATCGAGGTCTGATGCTCGTAACTTCAACTTAAACGATGATGATAATGATGTCGAGCATGCCGTTGAGAATGTCTTCGAGATTCCTCGACCGGCGGGTAGGAGAAGCAAGGCAAAGGGGAAAATGGCCGAGTCATCGTCGGTGGTTGGTGCCAATATGGCAGGACAGTTCGAAGAAATGAACCATCGACTTCAAGATATACGCGACCTTGGTCATGAACGTCTTCAAGTTAATAAAAAGGTCGCTGATGTAATTTTAGTGAAGCAAATTGTCACCGACCTCGAGGTTTTAAAGAGTGACCTCCCCGAATCCGACCTGAGAATCCAGCACCTCGCCGAAAAGAGAAGAAATGAAATTTACAAAAAAATACGATATTTAGTAGTTTTTATTTGTTTTAAGTAATTTTTTGTTTTGTTTTTTGTTTTATTTTGTAGTATTTATTTTTAATTTTAATGTAGTTTTTTTATTAAATTTAGTTTTTTTATTAAGTTTTAATTATTAAAAACATACAAAAAACAAAAATTAGAAAAACTGACTGGACGCCACATGACGCAAAATGCCTAAGGGATGGGTATTATGACTAAACCCCATTTTTACAAAAAACGTGGAAAAGCTGAATGTGCGTCACATGACGCAAAATGCTTAGTGGAGAGACATTATAAGTCCACATGGTCTAACGGTGGAAGGAGTGCAACCCTACAAGCACCCAAACTAACCTAAAACCTGGCCAATCTTGTCTGCCATCTTATTTTTACCCTGAACAATGTTAAGGGCTGGCAGCACATTACTAAACTACCCAATATATTTTAATTAAACAAATATAAGTAAATAAACTTATAAACTAAAACTTAATTATACATATAGGTAACTATATAGGTAACTGTATTAACTAAAATAAATTATAAACTATAAGCTTAGCTAAAAACAAATTAAGCATTTAGTTAATTAAACATTTTTTTTATTAACAAAAATATTATATAATAAACAAACCCTAGATAACCTATACATAGAAGAGAAAACAAATAAAATATATATATAAAAAAAAACCAACACATCTCCTTCATCCCTTCTTCCTTTTTTTTTATTTTTATATTTATTTTTTTTTAAAACCTGTAACAAAAAGGAACAAAAGAAAAAAAAAACAAAAATAACATATACAAATATTAATTTTATATTGTTAGAAATATTTGGACCAATATATAATATATTTTAGTATGTGTTACTAACAAACGAGTTATTAGCGAGTCTAAAGAGTCGAGAAGAATGCGACGTCGACACTCTAAAAGATAGAACATGAACATTCGTGAAATGGAAAATGAGTTTGTCCCACATTGATAGAATGATAAACTTATGAGTTTCTTATAAATAGGAGAACTCACAAGATTAAATTATTATGTGACTAGGCACACTTAATGGTATTAGCAAGGGTTCAGAGCACCCAACGCGCACGGCCTCGGGCGATGGGTGCAAAATGGCGTTTCGATGGCACACTTTGCCCTTCGCACGCTTGAGAGCCGCCTTAGTATTTTTGTGTTGTTGACTTGGTACTACGACAAGTTTCATCACTAGGCGTGATGAGTGTCAAGTTTCGACATGAGGAATGGCCTTGTGGCAAGTTTTAGTAGATCTGGCGAGTCACCATGCCATGTGTCAGTGGAATGTGTCAAGTGTCGACTACATGCGCCGCTAGCTGCCAAGTGTCAACTAAGTGTGTCCTGCATCGAAAAGTATCTTGGTGACTCATCACCTGACTTAGTATATATAAAAAGGTTGGGCGGCAGTTTTGAGATGCTGAAAAGGAAATCGGTCACAACCCGATTATACACATCAGTAGCAAACCGCTCACACCATGCACCACAGATAGTTTAGTTTGTTTCAAAATTTCATGATCTCGTACTTGCGTTACAAATATGGTTCGGGTGCTAGGGTAATCCCGGAAGAACACACTGCTTCGACTATTATACCCTGGAAAATAGACGGGCTCGCGGAGGTGGTGTGAAATATATTTTAGGGAACCTCTGTTTAACAAAAATCCTTAGCCACAACCGGGAATAGTGATTTGTTCAGTCTTTCAGGAAGGAGGGTGCAGATGGCTTTGGGTGGCTAAGACGCGTCCATCAACCGTACAAGAATACACGACATAGAGGTGGTGCTTGGGTCTCTGTCAACACGAGTTAGACAATGTGAGCACGGTTCCGGTATGGTTTCAATATGATGATCAACTCGTCTCCGGTCTGGTTTCAACTCGTCAAAGAATTCCCCAATCGAGCACATGTTACAACTTTAGTATGAATCAAGTCATTTCTTTGTGTTGTAGTTTTTGTTATTCTTGTTTAGATATGTATACGGTATACGTACTACAATTTTCCAAATGCATAAAGAGAGTATCGTCAACTGATTTTTTAATACTGTTTGTGGCAATATTAAAATCTTTATAAAGGATTTTTGGTTCAGGAAAGTTTAAAGTGTTAATCGGATTTGTATAAATATTTTCTTTGGGAAAAGTTTGGTGTAGTACAATTGAGTAAGGATTGTGATTATAGTACAATACATAACCCGAATAGAGTGATACAAAACGATTGATATGATTCAACCTTTTGGAAACTATTTTTTAATCCTTTGTGATCTAATATAGTTGTAAAAACGGTTTTGTAATGCAGTGGGATTTAATAGTCAAACCAATTTTGTGATCATTTATGTCTAAAGTCGAGTCTTAACGGTTCATGAAAAACCGTATATTTTTCAAATGACTTTGAAAATGTTTTTAGTAAACCATCCATGCTTGCAAAACTAATGCTCTAACGTGCGCATTAGATTGGGTTTAATTTAATTCTAAACAATACGTTTTTTAGAAGCATTAAGCCATCTAACTGCGGGTTCGATCAGGTTTATCATATAATCGAAAGGTTACGATGACTATACGAAAAGGCGATATTGTGTAAAAGAAAGAATCTGTTTTCTTGCACATGGGTCGGAAATTATTCTTTTGTATAGAGATTTTCGAAAGCATTAATTTATTTAGCAAGTGTGTTGGATAAACCAAATATTTCCAAACGGTTTACTGAAAATAGTATAACTTCTAGCATTGGTATTACAAATTATTATTGTGTATAATAATATGGCTAGAAATTGTCTAATATTCTAGCAAGCATGTTAGAATTATTATTTTGATAAATAATTAACTTTGGATATTTATATTTTCCAATGAGCGCATTAGAAAATGTGGGTTAGCAAATCTATAGACAAACCTATGTGAACGTTTAAATCTTCTAACAAGCATGTCAGACATTATTATTTTGGTGAAATAATAATGGTAGACACGGTTTATATATAACCAAAGGTTTATGTCTAAATGTTTAGACTTCTAATAAGCGTGTTAGAATTGGGTTATTTTCAAAACCAAGTAATGTAAGGTCGTTAATCTTTTACGGAGCAAATTAGACATCGTGTTGTCTTTAAACAATAAACCTTTAAAACATTAGGCAAATGGTTATTTCTAATTAGTAATTTAGAAATGTGGTTTGTTGCAAAGCATAATCGCTAAAGCATTTCATAACCTTTAATTTTCTAATACGCGTATTAGAAATAAAATAGTTTATTTTGAAACTGTTTTATAAAGTTTTGCAAACAAAAAGATATTCTGAAAGGAATAGAATATGTGTTTGCAAATATTAATGGTTTGTAGCTTATACAAGAAGTGACATGCCGGATAGACTATTGATGAGAAAACAACTTGGTGTTTTTATGATTAGAATTAATTGTCCAAATATTACTACTAGCATGTAGAATATTGTTTAATGTGTTATTGTGGTTTGATAGATCAAGACTAGTGTTTCGGTATGAAACAATGTAATAATGATATGACTTCACGGAGCTCTATTGAGGATTACGTCAACGCAAACCACAAGACAATATCATTGCGGTGATCTTGGTCAAACGATGAAGTGTTAGAGATAATAAAACTTTGAGAATTGATGTCAAAGTGTTGTCAGTTTATCCATTTGAATCGTTGTTAAAAAGTGTTTTCGCGTTATGTTGTAATTTCAGTTGTATTATTTTGTGTTCAATACCTTAAAATAACACATGTAATTTTACAACGAAATAAATCAATGTGTATCGTGACATAGAAAATCATTTTGTAGATTTCGTTTAATGGGTAGTGCAAGAAGATATTTGCACAATAAACAACTTGAAAGTTTTTCCGTTGACTATGTGACAAGACCTCAAATGACTAAATACGCCAAGAGTAAATTTGGCGAGTGCATTAAGATGAACTACACAGCAAGATATGTCATTAAATACTTAGAGCACCAACATGAAAAGTGCACAATTGCTCTTTCAATAATTATAAGCATATGAAAGGAAAATTTGTTGTTTTTGTAATTACTTTAATAAATTTTGCGGTATTTATTATAAGAGAATTACAATAATGGTGAACTTGTCGATACTTAACACTATCAATATTGTTTGAACTTTGTGGAGGATTTGTTCCTCCAATTTAGGCTTATATAATTGTCATATTGTTGAATATCAATCTAAGTGATTCCATATCATCCATGATAGTGATTGTAGATGAGTACCATTTATCTTGTTATGACAAATGTGCCCCCAAAGAATATCTTCTGTAATGCCCAGTTGGAGAAGGCATTGTCTCGATATGGTGTTCATCATCGATTCTCTACACCATATCACCCACATACGAGTGGCCAGGTCGAGGTCACCAATCGGAGCATCAAGAGAATTCTTGAGAAGACGGTTAGTCAAAACTTAGGGATTGGTCTGAGAAATTGGATGACGCTTTCTGGGCTTTCCGTACTGCCTACAAGACATTAGGTGTACGGGAAAGCGTGTCATCTCCCAATCGAGCTTGAGTATAACGTGCTTTGAAAATTGGTATTCTTGATCTAGCATGCGCGGGTAAAAACATATTTGTTCAAATTAATGAGTTTGAGGAGTTGAAAGGCCAAGCTTATGAAAATTAGAGAATTTACTAGTAGAGAACGAAAAAACTCCATGACGACAGTTTGAAGGACCACAAGCAATTCTAAGTGGGAGATCGTGTCTTGTTTTACAATTCACGCCTTTGTTTATTTCCCAGGAAACTGAAGTCCCTATGGTCCAGCCCTGATAGTGTTAGGCAAGTGTTCCATTACGGTACCATTAAGCTTGGCCATGAGGATGGACACATCTTCAAGGTAAACTGTCATCGTTTTTGAAACACTATTTAGGTGAGCCGGTTGAGGTTGCATAGGAGGTCCTGTCCCACCTTAGTGGGGGTAAATGTAGCTATCGACTCCTTTCAAATTTTGGAATGTTTAGGATTTTCGTTAGTTTTGCATTTTCATTCGTTTTACGTTTATTTTTGCAGTAGAGGAACCGATTTCTTCATTTTTGTTGGTTTTCGGGATTCGTGTGTTAATTTCCAAGCTTGAGCTTTTGGTAAAATGCTTGTAATGGTTGAAATCGAGTGTCAAAATGGTGTTTGATGCTAAAAGTTGGATTCTGCCCATGCATGGTGGTGTACAAACGGTCGTGCACTTCTCCTAGATTTGCGTGCTGACGTTTTTAACCCATATTCCTCTTTCATATCATTCATAACTTCATAATTTCTCTCTTCCAACACTCCCCACCCGATTCCAACCCCTTTTCACCTAGATCTAGCGATTCTCCTCCTATTTCCACATTCAATGTATGATTTCACTATCTTCTCATCTTCAAATTTCATGTCTTTGTTGTGTTCTTAGTTTTAGGGTTTCTTAGATCTAGCCCCTTAAAGGTTCGACTTGTTGTGTTTTCTTGCCTCAAGGGATAGTTTTGTGGTTCATTTCATCTTTGGTTTGTTTGGTTGTGGTTGATTTGGTCGATTAGCGCATTTCTGTAGTTTCTAACCGCCACGCACGAGCGTGAACTTCCTTGCACGATCATGCAGCCCTGACCAACTACCAGGAGTCTGGCACGTGCACAATCCAGTGCATGCTCATGCGGGTGCGCACGACCGTGCACCCTCCCCCAAACATAATTTTTTTTTCGTTTTTTATGCTCATTCCCTCATGTTTTGTGCATATGTCGGGGTTGGATCATCCATTCCTCTGGTTTTGCTGCAATAACACCCAAAAGATCACGGAGAAGGAAAAGTTTTTTGACATGTGGGGTCGTTGAAATGTGATCAAAGCTTGTTGTTTTATTAGTTTCGAACCTATGAGAAGATGTTTTGAGGAGATGTTAAATTTGCCATGGCTGAGTTCACATTAATTAGCCGATCTACACTGAGCTGTTGATCGAGTTCCTCTCCTCCTTCACATTCAATTTCTCTTGTGAAGACGTTTATGACAAAGCAAAAGGGCTGCACTTTTGTTTGGGGAAGGGGGGAGTGGTATACTTGGTCTGGTGCTATGTTTACCAAAAATCTTGGGTTGTATACTTGTGATGAGGTCAAGACCGACGTATTTGATGGTCTTCAAGATCTTCCTGAGTTTGGGCTTAAATTCATGGGTGAGAGACACAGTTGTCGCACTTTAAAGGCCACAAAACTCATCGATCCCCTCCACCATTTACTTCATCGTACCATCTTTCACTGTTTTGGTGTGCTCAGGGATATTGTCGGTAATGTGGCGAAATGCGACCTTTTCCACCTCTATTGAATCATTGATGAGCACCATTGTAATTTGGGGGTGAGTGTGGTTGAGTGTTTCACACGGGCCTCGAAGTCTAAACATAGGAGCAACATTCGTGTCGGGCAATCATTACAGAGTTAGCCAGAAGATTAGGGGTATTCAAGACTGAGCATGCGTAGGGTTTGACTAAGTTTGTCAATCGCTTCATGTTTGATCTTCAGCAGCTTTAGTCCATAAACATGATAAGGAAGAATTGTAATCGCATTCGGTTGGTTGAAAAGGTTGTAGGGTTTGGGACCAATTAGCACCTCCCAATCTTGAAGATGACGGGATGTCAGATCAGGCGAATCCCCACTCATCTAATGCGCCACCTACCTATGACGATCTGTGACATAAGTTTAAGCAGTTTGAGGTCTGCCAACGGGATATTCATATCATTCAGGAGAGTCTCAACACACGCACTGATTCGTTTGCTACCGATCAGACTCGTTAGGGGAACTGATCGATTACACCACTGACTACACGCAGTGTAACTTTGAGTGGTTGTTTGCTACTAAGCAGGCACATGCCACCTGTAACATTTGCTATTTTTCTAAACCCGACCCATTTAAATTTTTGGATATACATTTCGTGTTTGTTTATGTTAATTTGATCAAATTATTCTTATTTATATTTTTGGGGCATTTACAAACTCAATTTAAGTATTTTAGGTCATAAATGCATTTAAATAATATCCAGGGGTCAAACTCGTTTTCATGTTGGTTTCGTTGATTTGGAAAGTCGATTTCATGTATATTTCATATAGAAAATTGGAATATGCCTTGGCACCATGCCAAAGCATATTCCCTTGATTCCTTGGAGTAAGGAACGAGAAATGAGTTGATCTTGTTAATTTCTTGATTTCTTCCATTTTTTACCATATTGCAATTAATACACAACTATGATGAATTTTTGGGCAATATGTTGAGATAAGACCATATAAAGGACCTCTAACCTCTGCTCAATGTTCACTTCCACCTCAAATTACTCTCATTTCTGGTTTTTGGTTATTAAATTACAAGTTCTTCAAGGTTTGACTTAAAAAGTCAACTGATTTTGTGGATCATCATCTTCCTTATGTTTTCCGGGCTGTTTTATGTTGGATTAATGTGACATTTGAGCCAAAACAAGGTACACCTCAGTACGTATTTACCGATTAAGCAAATAAACGCCTTTTGCGTAACAAACGAACGATTAACTGAACGAGTCGGGTTATGACCCAGACATCTCGGGGGGGCCATCTATAAGTGATATACGATCTATACAAGATAAAATATTAGAAATATGGTCCTAGTTTGATAGCAAACAAGTTAAACGAATATATGCTCGTTTAACTACCCGCTATAGATTTAAACGCGAAAGATAGTTACAAACCAAGCATTGTATCATCCGTTAAACCAAAAAAGACTTACCAAACACTTAATTGAAATGTTTCAAGCGATCCGTGAAAATATTTTCGATTTTTACAAACAAATAGTATGCTTTTATAATTTTACACAAAACTAGCCAAAAAACACTCGTTTTTGCACTGTTTGACGCACCCGATATATTTTCGCACCAAAAACCGAACCCGAAATAAATTTGGACTCGGCATTTCACGTTCGGGCACGTAAATCGAGAAAAGTGGACCAAATGGGCCCAAAAGGGGGCCAACAAGCCCAGCCCGCCAAAGTTGAAAAAAAAGAAAAAAAAAACTTTATTATTATTATTAAGTTTACTAATATATATATAATAACCCTAGATATTTTTAGACATCAAAATTGATTAAAAACTGCTGTAAAACCTTTTTTCCTCAACAAACTCTCAAGAAACCCTAAGGTAACAACTTAAATAAGTAACTCTAATCCTTGTTTAGCCTTGATTAACACCATATAAACATAGTTTGATTGCCAAAAATCATTCCTAACCGTGTAAAAATCCTAAAAATCGTCCATAAACATGTTTTGATCATAAACATGGTAAGGAACCTGTTTTTATAGTTTTTTTGGCCATAAACACGGATTAAAGGGTTGAAACGGCATTTTTACGGTTTAAAAGTTCGTTTTTGTGCACTAGCCGAAACCCTAAGTTAAGGGCTGTTATGTTGATGAACAATTTCTTGGTTTGTGATATAGGACTTTTACCTAACCTACATAGGAGAACAAGAGCTTGAAAAGTTGATTAGAAAGGCGGAAACGAACAAAAACCGCTAAGGTAATGCCGAAACACTCACTTATGGACTGTTTAGGTTAAGTTTATGATGTGCATATTATTAGGCCTTTAAATTTTGCAGGGACATCAGGGACCATGTCATTGAGTCCCTGTTCAAATTTGGTAATTTTTCAACTATCCGAGAATATTTGGCGACTTTTATTACCGAATTGGGATGTTTATTTGGGAAAAATATCTAAAATACTTCAAAAATTATGAAATTTTTTTGGGAACTCATATTTGATGTATTTTGATCACATATGAATTTTGGGATCATTTAGAGAAATATAAAGGTGTCTTGTGTATATGCGTTCGTGTGAATTTTTATAGCCGAATTTGGGCCGAAAAGAATATTGCACGAGCTTTTTACATTATGGAATTGATACAGGTTGTTTTGGGACGTAAATTGAGTATTCAGGAATTTTGGTGGAATTTTTGGAAATTGTTTGGGATAAACGGACGATTTTCAGGCGAAATGTAGCTGATAAAATGACATTTTATAAATTAATAAATCAGTAAATAATTCCAGAAATATTTTTATTAAAATATACATATTTTAATTAATAAGTGGCTAAATTTTTATATTTTAATGATTAACGGTTAATTAATTATGCTAATTTGAAGATTAAACAAATTCAGTTTTTATAAAAACCGGCAAGTTCGTGATTAACGAACCTGCGGGAATATCAAAACACCAAGAGTGATCAAAAATCATATTTTTGGACTAATTAAGTAAAAACGAACTTTTCTATGAGAAACCTGGACAATCCGGGTGGATTGTGCGCGTTTCTTCTTAAATAAAACTGAATAAACGGAAACGGGCTCCGTGGCTAATCCGGGACCCCAGTATGTGATCCTTCTTTATAACTTAATCATTTTATTAACCAATACATTTACCCAAGCTTATTTTCCCATAACTGTTTTCGGAACGCGTAAACGAACAACTTGGCCCAGGTGGGAAAACGGGAATCTGAGCCAAGTTCAGTTCTAAGTATTAGACATTGAACAACATCAAAACCTAAGCCTATTGCCACTTTCTGGGCGTTCCAGCTATACCCAGATTAGTTATACAGCCCAATTTAGTATTGAGATTATAATAATATTAAAATATTAATATTATTATAATATTGATTATAGGAAACCGTGATTGCAAGTTATACAAACCTCGAACAGACGTGCTACTGATTATCTACTAAACAGTGAGTTTCATGAGCCCACTTTTAAACTATTTTACAAACTTTTGGGGTGAAAAGTATGTTTGATTACATATACATACCTGAAACATGTATTGATGTGAATTATCTAAGTGCTAACACACGAAAGTCCCCACGATCACAGTGATTAACTTCGAGCCAGTGGCTTGTGAATAGTACTATTGGTTTGACAAACCCAAACGGAATCGGCCTAGTAGTGTTAGACATAGCTACCGGGGCATGTTGTAGGTGGAAAGGGAGCCACAGTGGTTGATTGAGCATGGGAAATGGATGCACACAGCACATACAGTCAAGGCTTCACTGTAGCTTAGCATGATTGCATCATTTACATACATATATACTTATTTCATGATTACAAGGGTTAATTTGTGAATACTCATTACTGTTTTCTTGAAACTTGTGAAACTCACCAACTCTAGTAGTTGACCCGTTTTAAACTGCTTTTCAGGTATACCTAAATCGGAATAATTTGGTGCTCTGTTACTTGCCCAAGGTGTGTGGTTGATGCTATGTGAATAAAAGCAAGGAAGTTAGTAGTAAGATCGTATAGTTAACGAACTAGTTTAGTTTGTATCGCCTAGACTGTAAAACGATGATAGAACAATGAATTGTAATATATTGTAAATTAGTTTGTGATGTTTCTTTATAAACAATGTGTTGATACCGGAGGTGTCTGTTACATTCCCGTTTTACGCTTCCGCATTGTGCTAGTCGGGGTGTGACAGATGTTGGTATCAGAGCCATTGGTTATAAAGGATTATGTTATCCCTTAGGGTACCTAAAATATAACCGTAGGCTCGATTAACTATGGGAAAATAATTAAATAATAAATTAATATTATATACTTATGGATGCCAGGATGAACTTGTTAGGCAAGTGAGTTATTGTGGTCCGGAACATAATAACAGACTTGCTTGTACGAGGGAATTCGAGGAGAAGTCGCGGAACGTGTGGTTAGGTAGAAATGGAAACATATGTGTTAAAAAGGTAACGGGTAAGTATATATAAATGTAACATCCATAAGTGCTTATCTGAATCATGGTGTGTAAATACATATACATACGATACTGTTGATGACAGTAAATTTTTTATTATGAATATTATACTCATTTATATTCAGTATTGATTTTAATAATAATTAAAATTAAAATTTTAATAAAACTATTATTATATTCTAATATAATTAATATTAAATTTGGTTTAATTAATTAATCGTCTCGACAATAGTTAGCGATAGCAATAGATATTATTCTTATAACTTACCTTTGTGCAGAGTCATGACAAGGAATAACGACTACGTACCGGAAGAAGAACCGGTAATCTCTGTTGAGGAGGATCCAGAGGAAGAATCAGAGGAGGAATCAGAGGAGGATCCAGAAGAGGAGGACCCAGAAGAGGAATCGGAGGAGGAGGAGGAGGAGGAAGAGGTGGAAGAAGAAGTTATTTGTAGAGAGCTACCCAGAAATGTGCTGATATGTCTGGCTACAGATGCGATAGTTATCCACCCAGGTCACCACGCAGGGATCAAAACGAAGTTAACAGTCGGTATCGTTCACCTGCTAGAGTGGCCAGATCACCCACTCCACCTATTCACCTGTCGCCGACGACTTCAGCTACTACACGAGTCCGACAGACTGCTCGTATTCGGGTAACCCCGATTGACCCTACCTCGATTCCATTTAGATCTACCCACTATCGGGGACGACCTTCACGTCCTAGGGCGGATACTTCATCTTCGCGTTCGTTGAGTATACCTACTCCTCACCATGACCTCCCAAACGTAGGAAACAACTCTTGGATGGCTGTCCCGACTGACCGTGTGATAGACCACTCGATAGCCATAGCTAACATTAACCAGGAAAGGAGGGACGTGACCCAGTGCTTATCGACGTTACAGCAGATAGTACTGAACTTGTAGCAGTCAGATGCCTACCACCGTTGGTGTTTGGATAGGGTGACAGTTCGGCTGTGGAACTGTTACTGGATGATTACGATGTTGTTGTTTTTACGTTTGTGGTTAGCCTATTGTTTGTACGGATAGATGCAAGATGATACAGATATGTGTACGTGATATTTTGATACTCCATGCATGTATATAGTAGTATGTTATGTTAACATGGGGCACAATTTTGTACATTAATACAAGCACTGACCCTTACAGGGTTAAGTCTAATAGTCACTTAGTGACAGATTTTGATATATACATGCAAGCACTGGCCTTTATCAGGCTAAGTCTATGTACCTCTTATTATCAATGTACAGAACAATTTGTGAAATGTCAGTATGTTATCTGGTTTACCTGTACAACATTTATTGTGATTATTATTATTACACAGTGCCGTAGACTGGAATTAGTATTAATTGACTTATATTTGTTTATCATTATAGAATGGTCCCAAAGAAAGCAACCCTTTGACTGAAGCAGAAATAGCCGAGATGATTGCTCGGCAAATGCAGGCAGTAATTCTATTTATTGTTACACAGGTGACTGCCAGTGTAAACGCAAATATGTAAACAAACCAACAACAGATTAATAATGCTCCTCCAACCAACATTGAAACAGACACAAATAATAATCCCCCACCTAATACAAATGCCCCTACCAATGCAAATAATCCCCCACCTGATGCAAATAATGTCAATAACAATAATCCTCCACCGAACCCAACCTCGAAGGGAATATTCGATCAAAAACTTTATGGCCTGTAAACCGATCGAATTCAAAGGTATTGAAGGGCCAAACGGGCTGATTAAATGGATCGAAAAGACTGAATCTGTCCTCAATATCAGCAATTGTCCACCGGAAAACATTGTCAAGTATGTTGCTTCTACTTTTACGGATCATGCTTTAATGTGGTGGAACACTACAGTTTAGATAAAAGGGCAAGATACGGTTAACCGCATGACTTGGGCTGAACTCAAAACATTAATGCTAGATCATTTTTGCCCAAAGAATGAAATACAAAGGTTAGAACATGAACTTTGGATCTTAGAAATGAAAGGAGCAGATCACCTAGGATACACGAACCGCTTCAACGAACTGGCTCGCCTAGTACCATGGTTAGTAACTCCCGAGGACAAACGAGTTGAACGTTATATTTGGGGTTTAGCCCCGGAAGTGAGGAGTTTGGTGAACTCCGTGGGTCACACATCGTTTGAGAATGTCGTGACTCAGGCTGGTATTGTGACTTTTGATTTAGTAAGAAGTGGTGTATTAAAAAGGGCTGGAAAATCAGTGGGTGTGAAACGAACTGACTACGGGACGAGAGCACAAGGAGGACAATCAAGCAAACATGCACGTCTAACAATAAGAAATTATGCTATAACTGGTTCAGATACGAAGCAAGACAGGTATAAGGGACCCTTGCCAAAGTGCGATAAATGTAATTACCATCATGTGGGAGAATGCAGATTCCCGGTATGCCAGAAATGTGGTCGAACTGGGCATTATGCCCCCTAATTGCAGAGCAGGTACAGAAATTGTGACCCGATCAACCTAAACAACTCAACCTCGATGTCCACAGCCACCCAGACCTCAGCCAATCCGCCAACAACCTATCCAGCAGACTGCAACCGTAACCACCTACCGTGCCTGCTATGAATGTGGCAGTACATAACATATTAGAAGAAATTGCCCCAAGTTGAATCCATTAGCAATTGCTAGACCGAACCAAGCATCGACTTCAAGTGCGCCTCGGGGACGCGCGTTCGTTATTGGGTCAGGAGAAGCACGACAGGACCCGAACGTAGTAACAGGTACATTTGTTGTTTCTGATCAATATGCTTCTGTATTATTTGATACTGGTGCCGATAGAAGTTTCGTTTCCTCTAGCTTTGTATCCCTGGGAAATATGCTAGTTAGTGAACTAACAAATCCCTATACTATAGAACTCGCTAACGGTAACTCTATAACTGTCAACCAAATAGTCCAAAACTGTTCCATTATTCTAAATGATCACCCATTCCTTATTGACATACTCCCAGTAGAGTTAGGAAGTTTTGATGTTATTGTCAGCATGGACTGGTTAACCAAGAATAAGGCAGAGATTGTGTGTAACGACAACACAGTTAAAATTTCCTTTTTGAATGGTGAGATGATTGTGGTACAAGGAGAGAAGTCCGGTTCGATATTACCTCTCGTGTCTCATCTCAAAGTGTTGAAATGTTTACGCCAAGATTGTATGGCATTTTTGGCAAACGTGACTATAAAGAACCCTGATGAGAAACGCATAGAAGATATCCCCGTTGTACGTGAATACCCCGATGTCTTTCCCGATGATCTACCTGGATTACCACCAAACCGACAAGTTGAATTCCGTATTGACTTAATCCCAGGATCAGCCCCCATTGCTAAGGCACCTTACCGATTGGCACCCTCTGAAATGCAAGAATCATCCAACCAATTACAGGAGTTGTTAGTTAAGGGTTTTATACGTCCCAGTTATTCTCCTTGGGGAGCACCGGTATTTTTCGTAAAGAAGAAAGATGGAAGTTTTAGAATGTGTATCGATTACCGGGAATTAAACAAATTTACCATCAAAAACCGATACCCTCTTCCACGAATAGACGATTTATTTGACCAACTCCAAGGGGAAAACTATTTCTCGAAAATTGACCTTCGATCCGGTTACCACCAAGTTAAAATTCAAGAGGAAGATGTGTCTAAAACGGCGTTCCGAACTCGTTATGGCCACTACGAATTATTAGTTATGCCGTTCGGACTGACTAATGCTCCCGCAGTTTTCATGGACCTTATGAATCGAGTTTGTAAACCGTACCTCGACAAATTTGTTATCGTGTTTATTGATGACATTTTGATATATTCGAAAACCAAGGAGGAACACGAGCAGCATTTACGAACTATCTTGGAGCTGTTGAGGCAGGAAAAGTTGTATGCCAAGCTGTCAAAATGTGAATTCTGGCTACAAGAGGTACATTTCTAGGGCACATTGTTAATCGACACGGTGTTCATGTAGACCCGAGCAAAATTGAAGCCATTAAAAATTGGTAAGCCCCAAAGTCACCGAAAGAGATCCGCTAATTTTTGGGATTAGCTGGGTATTACCGGCGCTTCATTGCTAATTTTTCCAGCATAGCCCAAGCTTTAACCCTTTTGACTTAAAAAGATCGTGCTTATGTATGGGGAGAAGATCAAGAAACGGCTTTTCAATTGCTAAAACAGAAACTATGCCAAGCCCCGATACCGAGTCTTCCAGAGGGAACTGATGATCTGGTAGTTTATTGTGACGCGTCCCGGAAAGGTTTAGGGTGCGTACTTATGCAAAGAAACAAAGTCATAGCATACGCTTCTCGACAACTAAAGGTGCACGAGAATAATTATACCACCCATGATTTGGAACTGGGCGCGGTTATTTTCGCACTTAAGATCTGGAGGCACTATTTGTATGGCACCAAATGTACAGTATACACCGACCACAAGAGCCTACAACATATTTTCGACCAGAAAGAACTAAACATGAGGCAAAGGAGATGGTTAGAGCTGTTGAATGATTATGAATGTGAGATTCGATACCATCCGGGCAAGGCTAATATAGTAGCAGATGCTTTGAGCAGAAAAGACAGGATCAAACCACTACGGGTCCGAACACTTGGAATGCTCGTCCAAACCAGTCTCACCGAACAAATTCGTATCACTCAAAACGAAGCTCTGAAAGGAGATCACTTGGAAGATGAAAACTTGCATGGGACCGAACAAAACTTTGAAGAAAGAACTGACGAAATTCTATACTACAAAAACCGAGTTTGGATTCCCACTTTTAGCAATCTGCGTGACTTGATCTTGGACGAAGCCCATAAGTCCAAATACTCCATTCACCCTGGAACAGATAAGATGTATAAGGACTTGAAGGAGTATTATTGGTGGCCCGGTATGAAGAAGGATATAGCCACGTACGTCAGTAAATGTTTAACTTGTGCGAGGGTTAAGGCTGAATATCAAAAACCTTCGGGAATGTTACACCAACCGGAAATACCACAATGGAAATGGGAACAAATTACCATGGATTTTGTAACACACCTCCCTAAAACATCCCGAGGAAACGATGCAATATGGGTGATAGTTGACCGACTAACCAAATCCGCACACTTCCTTCCAATCCGAACCACTTACACAACCGAAAAACTTGGTCACATTTACATAAATGAAATCGTATCCCGACACGGCGTACCCGTTTCAATTATTTCTGATCGGGATAGCCATTTCACCTCTCGTTTCTGGCAAGCCATACAAGAAGCTTTGGGAACCCGAATTGACCTAAGCACCGCCTTCCATCCCCAAACCGACGGTCAATCTGAGCGAACCATTCAAACCTTAGAAGATTTGCTTCACGCTTGTGTACTAGACTTCGGTGGAAACTGGGATCAACATCTTCCACTGGTTGAATTTTCGTACAACAATAGCTATCACAGTAGCATTCAAGCGGCACCGTATGAAGCGTTGTACGGACGGAAATGTAGATCACCCTTGTGCTGGACTGAGGTGGGAGATACAAAAATTACACGATCTGACTTGATTCAAGAAACCACTGACAAAATCCGTAAGATCACAAGCAAATTGAAAATCGCCCGAAATCGACAGAAAAGCTACGCTGATGTTCGTAGAAAGCCGTTATCCTTTGAAATAGGCGACAAAGTTTTTCTGAAAGTATCCCCGTGGAAAGGCATCATTCGATTTAGAAAAACCGATAAACTAGCTCCGCGATACATTGGGCCATATGAAGTCATTTCTAAGATAGGTCCGGTAGCTTACCGACTGAAACTTCTTGTGGAGTTGAGTTCTATTCATGATGTCTTTCATGTTTCGAACCTGAAAAAGTGTCTTACTGACGAAACCGAAATCGTGCCATTAAAAGACTTAAACATAAACGAAAAACTGAATTTTGTTGAAGAACAGGTGGAAATATTAGAAGTAAAAATAAAACAATTAAGACACAACATAATCTCTCTAGTAAAAGTTCGATGGAACTCAGAACGGGGACCCGAATTCACATGGGAGCGGAAATTCGAATTCAAAAATAAATACCCGCACTTGTTTCCAAACAAAGACAAAGTTGAATAATAAAATTTTGGGGACAAAATTTTCTAACGGGGGGAGAATGTGACATTTGAGCCAAAACAAGGTACACCTCAGTACGTATTTACCGATTAAGCAAATAAACGCCTTTTGCGTAACAAACGAACGATTAACCGAACGGGTCGGGTTATGACCCAGATATCTCGGGGGGCCATCTATAAGTGATATACGATCTATACAAGCTAAAATATTAGAAATATGGTCCTAGTTTGATAGCAAACAAGTTAAACGAATATATGCTCGTTTAACTACCCGCTATAGATTTAAACGCGAAAGATAGTTACAAACCAAGCATTGTATCATCCTTTAAGCCGAAAAAGACTTACCAAACACTTATTTGAAATGTTTTAAGCGATCCGTGAAAATATTTTTGATTTTTACAAATATATAGTATGTTTTTATAATTTTACACAAAACTAGCCGAAAAACACTCGTTTTCGCACTGTTTGACGCACCCGATATGTTTTTCGCACCAAAAACAGAACCCGAAATAAATTTGGACCCGACATTTCACGTTCAGGCACGTAAATTGAGAAAATTGGGCCAAATGGGCCCAAAAGGGGGCCCAACAAGCCCAGCCTGCCAAAGTTGAAAAAAAAAGAAAAAAAAACTTTATTATTATTATTAAGTTTACTAATATATATATAATAACCCTAGATAGTTTTGGACATCAGAATTGATGAAAAACTTCTGGAAAACCTTTCTTCCTCAGCAAACTTTCAAGAAACCCTAAGGTAACAACTTAAATAAGTAACTTTTATACTTGTTTAGCCTTGATTAACACCATATAAACATAGTTTGATTGCCAAAAATCATTCCTAACAGTGTAAAAATCCTAAAAATGGTCCATAAATATGTTTCAGTCATACACATGGTAAGGAACCTGTTTTTATAGTTTTTTTGGCCATAAACACGGATTAAAGGGTTAAAACGGCATTTTTACGGTTCAAAAGTTCGTTTTTGTGCACTAGCCGAAGCCCTAAGATAAGGGCTGTTATGTTGATGAAAAATTTCTTGGTTTGTGATATAGGACTTGTATCTAGCCTACATAGGAGCACAAGAGCTTGAAAAGTTGATTAGAAAAGCGGAAACGAACCAAAACCGCTAAGGTAATGCCGAAACACTCGCTTACGGGCTGTTTAGGTTAAGTTTGTGATGTACATATTATTAGGCCTTGAAATTTTTCAGGGACATCAAGGACCATGTCATTAAGTCCCTGTTCAAATTTGTTAATTTTTTGACCAACCGAGAATATTTGGCGAATTTATTACCGAATTGGGATGTTTATTTGGGAAAAATATCTAAAATACTTCAAAAATTATGAAATTTTTCTGGGAACTCAGATTTGATGTATTTTAATCACATATGAATTTTGGGATTATTTGGAGAAGTCTAAAGATGTTTTGTGTATATGCGTTCGTGTGAATTTTTATAGCCAAAAAGAATATTGCACGAGCTTTTTACATTCTGGAATTCAATCAATCAATCAATCAATCATGCCCAGTAAAATCCCACCGACAGCAAAGCTATAAGTAGGGTCTGGGGAGGGTGGGATGTAGGCACACCGTACCTCTATCCAAAGGAATAAAGAGGTGGCTTCCAGAGAGACCCTCAACTCTAAGTACATGTGTATGAAGCAAAATAAAGGAAATCAAAGTTTAACAGTTATATAAAAACTACTACTACTTATAATAATATTAATAATAAGATCACAGTTTAACAGCTATATAAAGCTAATAATAATAATAATAATAATAATAATAATAATAATAATAATAATAATAATAATAATAATAATAATAATAATATATATATGAAAGGGAAATACCATTATGGTATGTGACCTAAATAAGTTAAGTCTAAGCCCTAAGGTATTCAATTCTCTCTAAAAATCCTTAACTTTAATTCTACTTCTCCACGAATTCCTATCCTCAACCATGTCCTCGGAGAGGTTTAGGTCTATCAGATCATGCCTAATCCTCTCATCCCAAGTCAATTTCGATCGTCCTCTACCCCTCCTCCCCTCTATAGTAATGTTTTCTACGGATCTAACAGGATTCGTCGTATGTCTTCTCTTTACATGTCCAAACCATCTCAATCTCCACTCTCTTATCTTGTCTGCTATGTTCGCCACCCCTAATCTCTCGCGAAACACATCGTTTCTTATTCGGTCTAGCCTTGTGTGCCCACACATCCAACGTACCATTCTCATGCCTGCTACCTCCATCTTCCGCACTTGTGCCTTCTTGATGGCCCAACAATCTGTTCCATATAGCATTGCATGTCTAACTGCTACCCTATAGAATTTTCCCTATAGTTTAGTTGGGAAACTCTTGTCGCACAATATACCTGTGGCTGCTTTCCATCTACACCATCCTACCTGGAATTGATACAGGTTATTTTGGGACATAAATTGAGTATTCAGGAATTTTGGTGGAATTTTTGGAAATTGTTTGGGATAAACGGACGGTTTTCAGGCGAAATGTAGCTGATAAAATGAATTTTTATAAATTAATAAATCAATAAATAATTCCATAAATAATTTTATAAAAATCTACATATTTTAATTGGTAAGTGGCTAAATTTTCATAATTTAATGATTAACGGTTAATTAATTATGCTAATTTGAAGATTAAACAAATTCAGTTTTTATAAAAACCGGCAAGTTCGTGATTAACGAACCTACGGGAATATCAAAACACCAAGAGTGATCAAAAATTATATTTTTGGACTAATTAAGTAAAAACGAACTTTTCTATGAGAAACCTGAACAATTCGGGTGGATTGTGTGCGTTTCTTCTTAAAGGAAACGGGCCCCGTGGCTAATCCGGGACCCCAGTTTGTGATCCTTCTTTATAACTTAATCATTTTATTAACCAATACATTTACCCAAGCTTATTTTCCCATAACTGTTTTCTGAACGCGTAAACGAACAACTTGGTCCAGCTGGGAAAACGGGAATCTAAGCCAATTTCAGTTCTAAGTATTAGACATTGAACAACATCACAACCTAAGCCTATTGCCACTTTCTGGGCGTTCCAGCTATACCCAGATTAGTTATACAGCCCAGTTTAGTATTGAGATTATAATAATATTAAAATATTAATATTATTATATTATTGATTATAGGAAACCGTGATTGCAAGTTATACAAACCTCGAACCGATGTGCTACTGATTATCTACTAAACAGTGAGTTTCATGACCCCACTTCTAAACTGTTTTACGAACTTTTGGGGTGAAAAGCATGTTTGATTACATATACATACCTGAAACATGTATTGATGTGAATTATCTAAGTGCTAACACATGAAAGTCCCCACGATCACAGTGATTAACTTCGAGCCGGTGGGTTGTGAATAGTACTATTGGTTTGACAAACTCAAACGGAATCGGCCTGGTTGCCGTGTCACATAGCGCCGTTTGCACATGACCATATTTATACAAACAGGCTATGTAGTGTTAGACACAGTGGTTGATTGAGCGTGGGAAATGGATGCACGCAGCACATACAGTCAAGGATTCACTGTAGCTTAGCATGATTACATCATTTACATACATATATACTTATTTCATGATTACAAGGGTTAACTTGTGAATACTCATTACTGTTTTCTTGAAACTCGTGAAACTCACCAACTCTAGTAGTTGACCCTTTTTAAACTGCTTTTCAGGTATACCTAAATCGGAATGATTTGGTGATTTGTTACTTGCCCAAGGTGTCTGGTTGATGCTATGTGAATAGAAGCAAGGAAGTTAGTAGTAAGATCGTATAGTTAACGAACTAGTTTGGTTTGTATCGCCTAGATTGTAAAACAATGATAGAACAATGAATTTTAATATATTGTAAATTAGTTTGTGATGTTTCTTTATAAACAATGTGTTGATACCGGAGGTGTCTGTTACACTCACGTTTTACGCTTCCGCATTGTGCTAGTCGGGGTGTGACAGAAGTTGGTATCAGAGCCATTGGTTATAAAGGATTAGGTTATCCCTTAGGGTACCTAACATGTAACCGTAGGCTCGATTAACGCTAGGAAAATAATTAAATAATAAATTAATATTATATACTGATGGATGCCATGATGAACTTGTTAGGCAAGTGAGTTATTATGGTCCGACACATAATAACAGACTTGCTTGTACGAGGAAATTCGGGGAGAAGTCGCGGAACGTGTGGTTAGGTAAAAATGGCAACATATGTGTATAAAAGGTAATGGGTAAGTATATATAAATGTAACATCCATACGTGCTTATCTGAATCAAGGTGTGTAAATACATATACGTACGATACTGTCGATGACAGTAAATTTTATTATGAATATTATACTCATTTATATTCAGTATTAATTTTAATAATAATTAAAATTCAAATTTTAATAAAACTAATATTATATTCTAATATAATTAATATTAAATTTGGTTTAATTAATTAATCGTCCCGGCAATAGTTAGCGATAGCAATAGATATTATTCTTATAAATAACCTTTGTGCAGAGTCATGTCAAGGAATAACGACTACGTAAGAACCGGTAATCTCTGTTGAGGAGGATCTAGAGGAGGATCCAGAAGAGGAGGACCTAGAAGAGGAACCGGAGGAGGAGGAGGAAGAGGTGGAAGAAGAAGTTATTTGTAGAGAGTTATCTAGAAATGTGCCTGATCTGTCCGGCTACAGATGCGATAGTTATCCACCCAGGTCACCACGCAGGGATCAAAACGAAGTTAACAGTCAGTATTGTTCACCTGCTAGAATGGCCAGATCACCCACTCCACCAATTCACCTGTCGCCAACGACTTCATCTACTGCGCGAGTCCGACAGACTGCTCGTATTCGGGTAACCCCGATTGACCCTACCTCAATTCCATTTAGATCTACCCACTATCGGGGAGGACCTTCACGTCCTAGGGCGGATACTTCATCTTCGCGTTCGTTGAGTATACCTACTCCTCACCCTGACCTCCCAAACGTAGGAAACAACTCTTGGATGGCTGTCCTGACTGACCGTGTGATAGACCACTCGATAGCCATAGCTAACATTAACCAGGAAAGAAGGGACGTGACCCAGTGCTTATCGACGTTACAGCAGATAGTACTGAACTTGCAGCAGTCAGATGCCTACCACCGTTGGTGTTTGGATAGGGTGACAGTTCGGCTGTGGAAATGTTACTGGATGATTACGGTGTTGTTGTTTTTATGTTTGTGGTTAGCCTATCGTTTGTATTATGTTTGTGGTTAGCCTATCGTTTGTACGGATAGATGCAAGATGATACAGATATGTGTACATGATCTTTTGATACTCCATGTATGTATATAGTAGTATGTTATGTTAACATGGGGCACAATTTTGTACATTAATACAAGCACTGACCCTTACAGGGTTAACTCTAACAGTCAGTTAGTGACAGATTTTGAAGTAATGCACATTATCGCAAGGAATTGTTGGTTTTAGTATTATGTATATATTTCAAATTGTGATTACTTGATCAACTTTATGTTGACAAATATATCTATTTTTACGCATATCGCAGGTTGCAACATGGGATGATTGAAGTAAAGTTTGAAGACACTAGTTATACCTTAGGATTTAATAAAACAATGAACAATTTCTTTTGCTTTAAGGTTGATGTAATGCTTTTGTTAATTTTGATTTTGTGAACACTTGTGTACTTTGATATTAATAAATTAATTAGTTATTGTCACTATAACTATTTAGTGTCTTTTGAGCTACGATACAAACATTGTCGTGCCCTGGCATGTTCCGCCATTAGGTTGGGGTGTGACGGATTGGTATCAGAGCCGAAGGCTATAAGATAGGTGGTTAGACGTAACGACCAAGTACCACGCTTAGGGTCCCTATACGTGTTCCTATATGTGTACCCTAGTTGTTTAATTTGTGTTTGTAGTTTAAATATTAATTATTTATTTATATTACTGTACACTAGACACACACATAATCTGAGGCTATGCCTCATTCTCAAAATCATTTTCAAAACCCTATATTTTATTATTTTATATTGGGAAATTCCTTAAGAATTCTCATGATTTTGTTTTTTACTCTTCTCTCCTTAAGGCTTGAACATATGACGGGTTTTCCTAGTAACTAGAAGAGGGAGAACATTATGAGCCGGGCCTTTATAAAAAGATTCCAAGAATCGAAGGAAAGATGTTATTCCTTTCTTAGAGGATTCCTGGCCATAATGTTTGAACCCATAAGCCAAAGTGAACCATACGTCATGTGATTCAAAACCTTGAGTGATCAACGTAACCAACGTATCCTTGATTAAAAAATTGAATTCACAGTGATTTCGTTACTAAATTTGGTATTTCCAACTATTTTATATTTTTTTATGTTTAGTTGGGGAACCATGGATACTCCAACTATTCATTTTCAACCCGTTTTAATTATTTTATTTTTTTTGGGTCATCACTAATCGTGGTGATACACGAAATAATCCAATTACCCATTAAGATTCCTATTATTCGTTATTTAGTTGAGTCATCTAAAATGCTATGGAACGCTTCTGGGCGGTTCAACTCTTTTATCTCGATGATTGGCTAACTAGTTGGGCCATTTAAAATCCCATGAAAAGCTCATGGAAGGCTCAACTCATCAAAAATTGAATCTATTTAATCATTTAATTTTAATTTATTGTTACAACACAAAATGCCACGATGGTTCGTGGAGAGTTCTAATTTTTCAATAAAAATCAATAATCTCTTATGGTTCATATTCATTTATTTACTTTATTTTATTTTTGAATTATCCATAATATTTAAAAATATCTCAAATTATTTAATTCTCAATTAATTCACAATGTCTTCAATCCTCCAATTTTCCTTTTTTAGTTTGATCTCACATTATTCACGATATTTTAAATTCTCAAAATCCGACTCATCCTCAAATTTTAAGAAATTCATATCATACTTTATTTGGAGTTTTTAATTTATTTTATGTAACATCCTCAAATTTAAAATTATTCTATTATTATTTAAAATTTTATTTAAATTTTTATTGTAGTATCAAATTCATGGCGATATAAATTTTATTTACACAGTTTGTTTTAACGATTTAAGTTTAATATTAATTTTTCTTATTGATACATTTTACTCATTTTGTTAAAATAAAGCCATGGTAATACATGGATGTTTCAGTAATTAAAGTTTGATGGTGATTTTTGTTATTGATATAAATTATATTTACTTATTTTGTTGGAAGGAATCTATGGTGATACATGAGTAAATTCAACATCCTCTATATACATATTTCTTGGATTTCTTAACAATGTGTGGTTGGGTATCCCAACTACCTGTTTTCAACTTATCAAATTATTTTTCACAATGTCGCCATATGGTTTCTCAACCCATTCTCATTTTTTATAAGTCCTTATTGTTGAAATTCCATTTTGGAATTCTATTATTTATTATATGTTCCATTATTTTCCATCATTTAAATTAATTCCCACTATTCAATTTGAATTGCCATTGACTGATTTAATTCCTATGGTGATTCAGGATATTTCAAGCCCTATTCAATTTTTGATTTATTGATTTGACCACGGTGCTGAATTTTGAATGTTTTAATGATGACTCCATGGTTTGTTAGAATAGTTATGGTGATTCATGTATTTCTAACCCCTAGTTTTTATTTTATATAATATTTCACAACCCATTTTCATTTTTATTTGAATCTTCATTATTTATTTGGTTGAACTTCCATGATAAACTATGGATAATTCAATTACTTATTTCGTCGTATTTATAACGATTTTGTGGAAATAGAAAAAACCCTTGTAATTCATGGATACTCGATTGACTCACCTTATATTATATTCATTTTTGAAATTTATTTGGAATATAACTATCCCGGTGATTCGAGAATATCCACTTTCCAATTTAGTCTCTTAACAATTTATTCGAATACTTAAATTTTCACATTCCCATTAATGTTTAAATTTAATTTACCATTTATTTTAGTACTTTAATTTTGTAATTTGAATTTATCTCGTCTCAATGCTACAATTTCATTTACGTTACAAGCTACTTCCTCAAGTTTTAAAAACTATTTCATGTTACTCATTTTTCATTATGGTCACGGTTCATGAAATGCTAATTGTTGTATATTTTTGAATTTCTATTTCAAGAAATTTGAAATCTCACAAATTACGTAAATAGGTTCTCTAATTTTACAATTATTATTTTAATGCTTCAATTTTCAAATAAGGTCCTATTTTGTGTTATTTCCATTTCTACACATGAATATCTCAATTTTCCTATTTTGTATTATTTTCATTTATTTGTCCTGAATTTTCAAGCAAAATCAAATTTTGAATTGTTTTTCGCTTTAATTATGAATGATTTAATTCACAAAACCTAGATTCTTTAAACTTTGTTTAGCATTATATTAAGTCTATGTTTCAATCTCAACCTCAACTATAATTCGATGATTAATTTCATGATTTATCCAATTTTCAAGTTTACCCACAACATCAATTATAAGTAATTTTGGTGAATTAAAATTATTATCTATTCAATTTTCAAGTTTACTTACCCTCATCTCATAAGTTTGCACATTTTGTGCCCTAGAATGTCCTCACTACCCAATTCTAAACCGTTAACCCCACCGCAATCACAACTACCAACCCTATGTATTTCACAAAATTTCCTACAATCTTATAAGTTTTTACACCTTTTCCCTAAAGAATGTCTTCTCGTCACAACAACCGTTATCATCGCTTGGACGCCCCCACCACCAAAGAAATATTCGTCGTGATTCCAAACCTACGCACCCAAATCCCAGCTATCAATGCCAACAACGCGTCATAACCGATCCCATGAACTTAACCTTCTAGTTACTCATTTGGTCACTCCTTTTAATACACCTCCAACCCGCCAATACAAATTTGAGACTCCATCTTGAGTCATGATCCCTAAAATCTCGTTGATGCCATCACTTTCTCCCACTCTCACCAAGAAACGAAGAACGACGCATTA
The DNA here is from genome assembly GCF_021521415.1 of Bidens hawaiensis. Taxonomy (NCBI): domain Eukaryota; kingdom Viridiplantae; phylum Streptophyta; class Magnoliopsida; order Asterales; family Asteraceae; genus Bidens; species Bidens hawaiensis. Next base: position 249,700 of record NW_027492160.1, read on the forward strand.
ACCAACTCATAACCTTTCAACTCAACCCATACACCCAAACGTACCCTTTGCGTAGTACCTACAAGTCTCACCATACAACTACCTTACCATGATGACAATGCTCTAACTACAGCCATTATGACTATATCATCACCCCATGTCGTGAACCCATGCGAACTCAACTCAACCCATCTACGACTCAAACCGTTGCTGTACCTTTTAGTCAATCCTTTACCCAATCATTCTCGACATATCGAGCTTGCCACAATTGTGGTGATCCAAATCATATTCGCAAGGTATGCCCTAGACATATATACGTGAATCAAGATCAAGCCTATTAAGCCGAAGAACAGCAAGCCCAAATCCATCGAGCCCATTTCAATCATACCTCATCCATGCAACCCATTCAAGCCCACCCTATTCGAACTATTAACCAAGCCCGATTGATCATAGTCAATAGTCATGAATACCCAGCCCTCGAAGGTTCAAGAGGCCAAATCAACCGCAACAAAGGATTCAAGCTACCCCAAGATCGTCAGCAATTTCAACTTTTCCTTTTTATTCTCTTTCGATTTAAACAACTTGTGATGAATTATTAGCTAATCATTTTTTGAGGTTTTTATGTTTAACTCAAATTCTTAAGACTATTTATTTCAATTTTTATACTCCATCATTGTCTTTATGCACCTACTCTCACCGCTTGCACATTTTATTTATTTTAACTATGTAAGGGCCATCAATTATTTTAGAACCGATCCTCATTATTCTCCAATCCACACACAAAGTATTTCTCAACCTAACGGCCTATGACTGGTTACCATGACCATTTATTGCTTACTAAAACCAGGGGTTATGTACGTTTTTTTATCATAGCTAACTAATAGAAGCCGTATGTATAATTTTTACTTTGATTGTACTAAGTCATCACTTTTCTTATCTATCCAAACTTGATTCGTCTAAAGTTTCATGTAATCTTGTTCGAATTTACATTCTTGACCCCAAGGACTTCATTATCTCAATATATTCTTAAAATTTCCACATATTCATTCTCGTTTTAGGATTGTTTGTTGACTTTTGTAACGACGACCTTTAAGGCTCGTTTATCGTATTTTTTTTGTTGTTAATGTTCACATATTTATAACGACATTTTGGTTTTCCGTTTACTTATTAAGTTTACTAAAGTCCATTGCTTAACTATTTTTCCACAAAGACATATTATTTTAATAATTAATAACTATTGTTTTTATAACTCATACAATGGGACCAATTATGTGGACCTTCCGACGATGAAAGTAATTATGGTTCAGAACATAATTATCAAAGTCCTCGCATGAAAATCATAATTGCGTGCGATTGTGTGTCATAACTTAGAACTGAGGGTGTTTTGAACAATGATGCAAATGTGGTATGATAAGGGCAGGGTGGATACGTGTAACACCCCGGCTAAAGCGGAAACACCTGAGTGTGACGTAAAGATTGCTCAAATACACGTGACAATATTAGGTGACCAAAATAACATTATTTCATTTAAATCTTCATGTAACACAAGTTTATCAAATAAGACAACTTGTAATAAATAAACAAAATGATAAGTTTTCTTTGAATATCTTATAAGCATGCTATGTGTCTTCTAACTTTCATCCTCGTATCTCTACACCTGTAACATATGTATAAAATAAAGTCTGCTATGAACATAGCCGGTGAGATTTCCACAGTTTGATATACTAAGTAAACATCATACAATTCTTGGACAAGTGATAAACGAGCAAGTAGAGTCCTTTCCAGTTGGTATCAATCAACGTACTTGGGTAATCGCGCAAATAAAGGTCCTTTCCAGTTGGTAACAACTAACGTACTCGGATAATGAGGCCCTTTTACACTCAATACAATGGACCTGATTGCAAAGGGGAGCGTATGATCATACTTATTGAGGTCACCACGTGCAAGTAAATTAGAGCAAGTAATCAAGTAATACACAAATCCATATAGTGAATTGTAGTTTGTAAGCGAAATCGTAATGCATTGAATTTTTTAGGATACATATGCTACCCAAAAATATGAAAACGTTTAAAAAGGGGTTGTGAGAAACTCACCTCGAATGCAAAGATAAACTGGTAATAAAAGTCGATAGCACAATAACGAAACCGAAGCGATCGAAAATGCGTTTAAAGAATCCGAAACGTTTGAACTTCTCGAACTATAAATAAATACAAATATTTAAAGACTAACTAACGGTATTGATTAAAACAATAATATAGATAAAGGGATTTTAATATATTTTTATTAGCTTTTTAGGGAAAAAGATAATATAATATTATATTTGAGTTTAACGAAATTTTAGCGATGTTTATGATTTAAGTTAAAAAAAATTTTAACACTAATATGAGAGTTATGATAATTACAAGGCACGGGTTTTATATCGAAAAACAATTATGTTATTTGATTAGAGTGAACGAATTAGAAGCTAACGAATTAAAACTCATTTTAACGGTTTTAATTATTTTAATACTATGTAATTATTATTAGTGAGAGGCTTTAATATTTATGAGATACGAAAATAATTGGTCTAATTTTATCCACGTTTACAAACGTAGTTAAAGTTGCAGCAAAAAGTATTGTAATATTAACGGACAAGTATTTAATATTATAACAATTCGGGTTTAACGAATTTTAATGAAAACAAAAGTCGATTTTTAGGTGAAAGCGATAAATATAGTTTTTATATTTGATTTTATTTGATTTATAGTAATTTATAAAAATATATATTTAGTTTACAATTTTATTGATTTAATTAAATTTATAATTAATTCTAACAAATTAATATAAAAGAAAAGACCTTTAAAAAAAGATACCAAAATAAACACCTGGCCCGGGTTCAAACCCGGGTCCTTTAGGTCATACGCAAGTGAATTAACCAGTTGATCCAGTATGTATGTTGTTACAAGACTGAAAACAAATTTTATATAAATCATTACCCATGTTCTTCACCTTCATCAAAACCGTAGATTTAATTCTCACAAATGGTTCCATGTTTGGTCTAATTAGATTAGGGGCTTTGTTATTTGGCTTTAAACGATCAAAATGCATATAAACATTACCTGTAAATATTTTAGATTGAGGGTGAATGAAGCTTCGTCGGAATCGGACTTGGACGAATCACTTCGAGCGATTTAGAGTGTTTTTATGTTAACTTGATGATTGATACAGGCTTAGATGAAGATCTTCGGCCTTTTTATAGTGATAATTGGAACGTAAAAGCTTTAATTGTTCGTTATTGGATTTTAAAAAAAATCCGGCAATTATGGAGTCATCACGCTAATTACGGGTCATGACAACGAGTTTTTATTGTTGATTAGCATTTTCCGTTATGGTTACAAGTATTATGAGTCATTAATTAAATTTTTGAGCAGGTTTTAGAGGTATATAACGTTTACTGGAAAGTAACATGCGTGGCCGGAATTGCGTGGCCGCATTCCGGCTTGTCGACGGAATTACGTGGGTAGGGGAAGGGGGTTGGGGACATTTTAATATTTTAGATAATATATTTTAAGTATCTTACACTTAGGCCCCTCATGTTTCAAACTAGTTTTAAAACAAAATTTAATATAATTACAAATTGAACCATTCACTTTTAGTTCTATTTGAAGTGAATTAAAAGTTAAAATTCTTGGATAATTTTTGTATTTTACCTGAATAGTTTGCAGATCATTTAGTTAAGAACTTTAAACCTTGGAGTTTTGATAGTCGAACAAAATGATAAAGAAAAAGAACGATAAACGTAAATCCTCATGAATATTATATCAACGATGAATGTTAAACACAAATAGAATGAACCAATCAAACGAGCCGGTTTAGCGAATAATAATACGGTATACTAACAAGGATAACGAAATGACAATTGTCACATAAAATGAAACTTGAGAACATTAGTAATATATATATATATATATATATATATATATATATATATATATATATAAACAAAGCCGAAAATTCGAAACAGATCGGGAAAAATAACGAATGTTACAGGATTCACAACTTTTAGAAATTTTGTCCCGAAATTAAAATAAAAATAATATTTTAAAAGAAAACAACTAATACATAGAGTTGCTTTAAAAGTTTTAACAATTTTGCAACGATATAATTAAATAAAAACAATAACGTCGATCTTTGAATGACCCGAAAGACGCCACAAATGTGCAATATGATAAGGACACTTATATATAGAATGTACCAGCGCCGTATCCACCATGCCCTTATCATACCATATTTGTCCCGTCTTTCAAAATCACTCCAGGTTTCGAGTTGTTGCACACAACATACTTATTATGTTTTCCATGTGAGGACTTGGATAATTACGTATCGACCCATAATTACCTTTATCTTCGGAAGATCCACATAATCCGTCCCATTGTGTGGGTTTTAAAATATATTCAATAAATACAATAATTTCTTAAGTGAAAACTTTGGAAAACAAAAATTATGAACTATACGAATCAAAATTAACGAAATATATAAACGAATCCTTGAGGTCGAGGATAAGTGAAATATTAGGTCTAAACAATGAAATCATTGAAGTTTTTAAATGATATAAACGATGTTATCAAACTTATAACGTAATAAGTGAAACTCTTTAATAACACCAAACAATTAGGATAATGAATGAAAAACAATTGAAGTCATGAACATCTCAAGAATGAAATAATGAGGTTGAGAATAATATGATAATAAACGTAGAATTGAACTAAAAAAATATGAACACGTAAATCGATAAAGCATTGGGTTCGAAAATAACCGAATAGAGTAATTTCATGGGGTTAATAATGACTCGTTAAACAAATCCAACTTTCAAATAAAATATCAATGTGAATAAAGGTCACATTGAGATTAAGAATCACCAAATGAATAATTGAAACTTTGAGCTTAAAGTGAAACATTCGTTTCAAATTGATAAAACAATGAAATCAAGGGTAACAAATAATTCGAATAAATTGAGCGAAAATAGAACTAATCAAACAATCAAACCGATTCGTGTAAAAATAATAAACTCAATATGTATAAACATGTACGTAGTTCCAATTTCCACTATACGTTTACGTTTAAGGGAAATCGGTTATAGATCGGGGGAAATAACAAAGTAAACCGATTCTAAAATACCACTCTGAATGAAAATAGTTCACTAATTAATGAATAACCAAACTTGATATTAACTTCGTAAACAACCAGTTGATCCAGTACGTTTGTTGTTACAAGACTGGAAACAAATTTTATATAAATCATTACCCATGTTCTTCACCTTTATCAAAACCGTAGATTTAACTCACAAATGGTTCCATGTTTGCTCTAATTTGATTAGGGGTTTTGTTATTTGGCCTTAAACGATCAAAATGCATATAAACATTACCTGTAAATGTTTCAGATTGAGGGAGAATGAAGCTTGGCCGGAATCTGACATGGACGAATCACTTCGAGCAATTTAGAGTGTTTTTATATTAACTTGATGATTGATTCAGGCTTAGATGAAGATCTTCGGCCTTTTTATAGTGCTAATTGGAGCGTAAAAGCTTTAATTGTTCATTATTGGATTTTAAAAAAATTCTGGCAATTACGGAGTCATCACGCTAATTACGGGGTCATGATAACGAGTTTTTATTATTGATTAACATTTTCCGTTATGGTTATGAGTATTACGAGTCATTAATTGAATTTTTTAGCAGGTTTTAGAGGTATATAACGTTTGCTGGAAAGTAACATTATTGGCTGGAATTGCGTGGCCGGATTCCGGCTTGTTGACGGAATTACGTGGGTAAGGGAAGGGGCTGGGGACATTTTAATATTTTAGATAATATACTTTAAGTATATTACACTTAGACCCCTCATGTTTCAAACTAGTTTTAAAAAAAAATTTAATATAATTACAAATTGAACCCTTCACTTTTAGTTGTATTTGAAGTGAATTAAAAGTTAAAATTCTTGGATAATTTTTTATATTTTACCCGAATAGTTTGCAGATCGTTTAGTTAAGAACTTTAAACCTTGGAGTTTTTATAGTCGAACAAAATAATAAAGAAAAAGAACAATAAAAGTAAATCCTCGTGAATATTATATCGATGAATGTTAAACACAAATACAATGAACCGACGAAATGAGCCGGTTTAGCCAATACGAATACGGTATACTAATAAGGATAACGAAATGACGATTGTCAAATAAAATGAAACTTGAGAACGTTAGTAATATATATATATAAACAAAACCGAAAATTCGAAACATGTCGGGTTTTTGGGTTTGAAAAGTAACGAATGTTACAATACGCCGCGGGCACATCCTATATATATATAAGTGCCCTTGCCATACTTTCATTTGTAGTGTTTTCGAGTCACGCAAAAAAATTTCAATGTTATGTTAAATAAAAAAAAGATAAAAAGAAAAAAAAAACTGTTAAAAGTTTCTTTTAACGACCTTTTTCGTAGTTTTTCCATAATTTCGGGACGAAATTCTCAAAAGTAGAGAATGCAACATTTGCTAGTTTTCTAAACCCGAAAACCCGACCCATTTAAATTTTTGGATATTCATTTCATTTTCGTTTATGTTAATTTGATCAAATTATTTTTATTTATATTTTTGGGGCATTTAGAAACTCAATTTTAAGTATTTGGGTCATAATTGTATTTAAATAAAGTCCCGTGGTCAAACTCGTTTTCATGTCGGTTTCATTAATTTGGTAAGTCGACTTCGTATATATTTCATGTAGAAACAATTGGAATATGCCTTGGCATCATGGCAAAGCATATTCCCTTGATTCCTTGGAGTAAGGAACAAGAAATGAGTTAATCTTGTCAATTTCTTGATTTCTTCCACTTTTTAGCAAATTGCAATCAATACACAATTATGATGAATTCTTGAGCAATATGTTGAGATAAGGTTATATAAAGGACCTCAAACCTCTGCTCAATTTTCACCTCCACCACAAATTACTCTCATTTGTGGCTTTTGGTTGCTAATTTACAAGTTCTTCAAGGTTTGACTTAAAAAGTCAACTGTTTTGGTGGATCGTCGTCTTCCTTATGTTTTTCCGGTTGTTTTATGTTGAATCAGTCAGCTCGCTTATTTTATTCTTAATATCACGATAGCTCGCTTAATCACAAAGGTGAGTAATCACATCCCATTTTCCCCTATTTTTTGGGGGCTTTATGCGTACACAAAACTCAGGTTTATTTATTTACTCAACTACATTAGAAACTCAATTCCATTATTTTCATATTCTGATTTGCTCGTTGTTACATGCTATTTAACTTTGTGTTTATAGTTTTATGGCTGGTTGGTATCTCATCATCATCCTCATCCTCATAGTATGATCATACGCCATAGGAGTAGCTCGTCATCTATGTGATTCGGGTGTAAAGACAACTTTTATTTAATTGTTATGCTAGTTGAAGTAATGCACATTATCACAAGGAATTGTTGGTTTTAGTATTATGTATATATTTCAAATTGTGATTACTTGTTCAACGTTATGTTGACAAATATATCTATTTTTACGCATATCGTAAGTTACTACATGGTATGATTGAAGTAAAGTTTGAAGACACTAGTTATACCTTAGGATTTAATAAAACAATGAACAATTTCTTTTGCTTTTAGTTTGATTCAATGCTTTGGTTTATTTTGATTTTTTGAACACTTGTGTACTTTGATATTAATAAATTAATTAGTTATTGTCACTATAATTATTTAGTATCTTTTGAGCTATGATACAAACATTTTCACGCCCCGAAATGTTACGTGACAAGACCCGAGCCCCGGTGCGGAAGCGTGAATAATGGTCGTTATTAACGTGGAGCTCGGATCTGAGCTAGGATCAAATCGTATTCACTCTTGAAAGGTGTTTTAGATGGATGAGTGGTGTTTGGGAGAGAGCCTGAATCGATTACAATGAACAATAGACTGGATAAACAAATATATGTAATCGAAACACAAATAAAGAAGTGGTAGTATGATTTCATTAGTCAAAAGATTGTCATACAGAGCACTCATACTTACACACATGCATACAATAAAGATCAGCCACCTCCTGGAGGCGGCGGCGCTCTCTAAGAGATAAAACCCTAGATCTCACACAATACACAATACCCTCATTCAAGACAAATTAACAAATACATCTATTTATACTAGTCTAGCATGTCTTAGTCATCAAGCCATCCACCCTTGGTTGAGACCAAAAATATTAATTATTTTTCACCCATAAAAATAATAATTCGATGCGTCGGTCTAAAATATAAGTCCCAACAATCTCCCCCTTAGACCGATGCCATTGAATTTCTTCCATGATCACCTCAAAAACTCGTTGTCTTTCGTTGAAATTCTCCCCCTTACGTTAAGCTTCTCCCATTGTTCATTTTAGATCATTTCTCCTATATCACTTTCGGATACATTTGTATGGGCATATGAACGAGGCTTTGAACTTCAAAGATCAACTTCAAGTAACAAGGTCATCACAAAAGAAATAAACTCAATTTGATTATCAAATAATCTTCCATTCTTCAAACCCGTTTCTTCTCTTGTGAGTCATCTTCAAACCTTTCCTTTGCTAGGTATGCTCGATGAGTGTCTTCGAGTATACTTTACTTAGAATATCATCAGTGAAGATATTCCCTTCCAGCAGACTTCATCCTTCTTGACTTGTCCATGCTTTGCTCGAACTAGTCCATCGAGCAAGCTCATTCTTCTTGATGTCTTCAGTTATACTTATTCAGCAATCTTTAGCATGCTCGGATGTAAATCTTGCTCGGGAACTGAACCATGCTCGAAGTCCTTGCTTCGAACATATGACATCTTCTATTGCATCCATGCTCGTCACCATGTGCTAGAACATCCTGTGCTCAGTTCACTTGGTTAAAACTTGAATGATCAAGTTGTTTGCTCGATTGGCAATCCATACTCGATAGAAGAACACTCTTGCTCGTTGAAGTGTAGCTTGCTCGAAGCCTTAACACTTAGAAGAATTAACCATCAAAGGTTCTGAAGACCTTGCTCGTCGTAGTAAATCATGCTCGATTGTACTACACTCACAAACAATGAAATATCTCTAAAGAATCTTGGATTATTGATCTTGATCAACTTTTCCTTAACTTGAGTCTTTTCACTTGATTTGAAGCAAGCAATTTGCAATTAAATTCAAGAATTTTTACTCCCCAATTTCCTTGCAATTGTCTTTGAAAATTGTGTCTTCAAATCAAGTATGGGTGAAACAACCTTGACCATCCTTATCAAGATTGTTGATTCTTTAATAAATAAAGATAAACAAAAAATTATGTTGGTTGACACTCATAAGTGATTAAATCCGTAAGCTTGGTCAACACTTATTCTTGTAAATCTCTTTGATGAAGTTTGTGAAAAATTGATAAGTCTTTGATTTCCTTTTGCTTGTTGATGATTGGATAAAATTACCAAAATACCCCTGGTATATATCTTCCATAAAGATCAGCTTGGTCAAATGGTCAACGGCACCAAAAATCTCAAGTGTAATTCATTTACGAGCATGGATTCAGTCCACGAGCAACATAAGTCAAAGTCCCTTCACGAGCATACTCAGTTTTTACTCAAGCATGCTTGAAAACACTTGTGTTTTTTTTTTGTCTTTCATTGAGCATCCTGGGAGCTTGCTCGAGGGCTTGCTCGAAAACACTTGTGTTTTTCTTTCATCAAGCATGCTGGAGAGCTTGCTCGAGGGCTTGCTCGAAACCTTACTCGAAGCCTTGCTCGAGAAGACACTTGTATTTTTCTGTCGTTACTCGAGCATGCTCCTGTCTTTTCTCGAGCATGCTCGAGACCTTGCTCGAAATACTTAGTCTTTTTCTGTCTTTCATCGAGCATGCTCAAGACCATGCTCGGAAAACTTGGTCTTTTTTTGTTTCATCTAGCATGCTCGAGAACTTGCTCGAAATACTTGTGTTTTTTTTTGTCTTTTCCTGATCATGCTCAAAAGCAAAAGTGTGCTCGAAAACACTTGTGTATATATATATATATATATTATGGGCATGCTCAGGAGCCAAAGTGTGCTCGAAAAAGGTTTGCTAAAGTAAAACAAAGTGTGCTCGACACAAAAAGATAGATTGTTGAGATAAACAAGGATGTGCTCGGGGTTCATGTGCTCGAATCCAAACTTGATGTGCTCGACTTTGCATGCTCGAGAAATCGATAAGCTACCTTTCGAGTAAACATATCGATGCTCGAACAGCAGAAACATTCCGTTGCGCTCGAAAGACTTCATGAAAGTTCAGGACTTGTCCACTATGCTCGAGCAATTGATAAGATACCTTTCGGGTAAACATATCGACCCTCGAACAGCAGAAACATTTTCTTGCGCTCGTAATACTTCATGACAGACTTGTCCATTATGCTCGACCAATAGATAAGATGCCTTTCGGGTAAACATATCGATGCTCGAACAACAGACCTTTCTTTTGCATCATCAATCAATGATTTTCCAATACAGAACCTGCTTGAATATCCCCTCTGCATTTTCCATCTGCTGCTACAAAAAATGATTAGATTGCTCCTAGTACCTGTTCATTCTTGACTTCTACATATCAGATTGTACCAGCAGCAATGTTCTTCAATATTCCCTTTACTGTTCAAGCAGCATACTCATATCAGGAACAATTATGAGCACATAAAACCCTAATTTTCAGATCAAGAACCAAGCTTCTTCATCTGAAAGTAATCGTTGTAGCAATATCCCAGTCATCTCGATATCAACCATCTATCTTCAATCTATCAACAGCCGTTACAGATCTAAAAATAATCTTCAATAACAGTTTTGCCCCAAAATGAGCTAAAAACACTGTTACATCAGATCTGGACCGATATAACCAAATAAACATGAAATTGATTTTGAATCTCCGAACGTGTCATCAACCCAAACATCAATCCACATAAATTTTACCCAAATCATCAAATAATTTCAAAACCCTAAAAAAATTTTCAACAAACTTCATCGGTTTAACGTTCATGGTGGATTCAAGAGTGAGATGAATCAGATTCAGCGGTTAGTCTGAACGATTCGGCAACCCTGCTCTGATACCAACTGACAAGACTTGAGCCCCGGTGCGGAAGCGTGAATAATGGTCGTTATTAACGGTGGAGCTCGGATCTAAGCTAGGATCGAATCGTATTCACTCTTGAAAGGTGTTTTGGATGGATGAGTGGTGTTTGGGAGAGAGCCTGAATCGATTACAATGAACAATAGACTGGATGAACACATATATGTAATCGAAACACAAATAAAGAAGTGGTAGTATGATTTCATTAGTCAAAAGATTGTCATACAGAGCACTCATACATACACACATACATACAATAAAGATCAGCCACCTCCAGGAGAGCTCATCCTGGAGGCGGCGGCTCTCTCTAAGAGATAAAACCCTAGATCTCGCACAATACACAATACCCTCATTCTAGACAAATTAACAAATACATCTATTTATACTAGTCTAGCAAGTCTTAGTCATCAAGCCATCCACCCTTGGTTGAGACCAAAAATATTGATTATTTTTCACCCATAAAATATTAATTCAATGCGTCGGTCTAAAATATAAGTCCCAACATTACGCCATTAGTTTGGGGTGTGACACCACCCACCATGGCTACGCTCTTTCTTTCCACTACCCGCATGTGGTCATATGGTGCGGCTTCATCCGGTTAGTTCAGCAGCAGTCATCCAAAGCAGGGTACGTCAGGATCTGGATTCGAAGGCACAGTGTTTGACAAGGATGAGTTGGGCCCTTTCTTTGTGTTTACCAGTTTATGTGTTTATTTTGTTTAGCAACTTGTTCATTTTTGTTACATTCGTCAATTTTCGATTCGTATTTGTGTTTGTTAACCCGACCTGTTGGGTCGTTTCGTTGTATTATTTATCATTAATAAAAGTGATTCCCGACATTTAATGTTCATTATTCTTTGTTCGTTGTTATTCAATCATTTGTGAAATCCCGAGTCCTATCGATAACCTAGTTAAACGCGTAAACAATCCAAAACCAAATGTTAAATAATTCAGTTATAAAGTTTAAAGCCAAAAGTGTAAACATCGAAAACTTATATTAACTTAAAAGAGATTTAATTTCCATTTAAAAGGTTTATTTAACTTCAGGGGTGCAAAATATAACTTTTAAATTAAATTATATTAATTAAATACAAAACTCAAACCCTACCCACCCCCCCCCCTCCGGTCCCCGTTTTTCCGGCCACCGTCGCCGGTGGCGGTGCCGACAAATCCCAAACAGCCTCTAAACCCTGATCTTTGACCCGAACTTTTAGTTTAACGCGTTTTGTCGTCAATTAGCATAGTTATCTAACATATTAATTACATTATAACAACCCATAGCCGCATTAATGCCCGTGATACTCACCGGAAATTACAGAGAATCAAATCAAACGAATTAATGCATAGACGCTGCACCCCGTAGTATAAATAGATGCCTAAGCTCCTAAACAACTCGTTCACTTCTCTTAATCCCCCTCTAATACACAGATTTTTTGTAATCGGGAGCTTCTTTATTTTATTTTCCGGTAACCGGGTTCCGGCCAAAACAAAAAATATTAAGGTAATTGTTATATGCTTGTTAATGTCGTTACACCAATAAACAAAAGCCCTAATCTAATTGTAACAACCATGGAACAGATTACTCAATTGCAAAATCTAGGGTTCTTCTTGAAGAAGAAGAACCTGAAATATTATATATATGTTTTATTGAATCTATAACGAATATATCACACAGATCAACTGGTTAGGACACACCCCTGTTACACACGAGACCCGGGTGAGACGGTTTTGAACATATTGTTTTTATTATTATTAAATATTAACATAACTTTAAAACTGTTAGTATATTAATATATTAATAATCATGTCTTTAACGAATATGAGACCTAGACCAGTTGGTTAAGACCTTGCATACACTCAGCCAAGACCCGGGTTCGAAACCCGGGTCAAACATCATTTTTTTATTATTATTAATATTAGTATTATTAATATTATTATTATTATTATTAACAACTTCACTAATCATTTTTAATCAATTAAAAATCACAATAAATTTATAAAAACTTTTTTTAAAATTAAATAAAAACTATGTAAATTAGTTCTAAAGTATATCTCACCATTTTACATTTAAAAAGCAAGGTTCTCGTTTTCATAAGTCGTTATTAAAAATCGTTTAATAAACGTAAAGTAAACTTTAAATTCCTAGAAATCGTTTAGTCAACGTAATAATTATAATTATAACTTATAATCAATAGTTCAAGTATTTCGAATGTTTAAACTTCATGTCCTCGCCGTTAAAATACTTAAAATCATATTAACGACCGATTTCTGTTAAAACATAAATAATAATTTAATAATCTAAGAGCCATAAAATTTGTAATGAATTATAATAAATGAGAACTAACTTCTAAAATTATTCATGCAATTAATCAACCTTAAAATCCCATTAGAATAGTCGTTAACAGTCGTGTTTATTCTTATTTATAGTTCGTACGGATTAACCGCTTCAGTTTCCTTTGACGCATTCGAGTTATTCTTATTCCTTTTTCACTTCAATTACTAAGATGAGTTTTCACAACCCCCTTTTAAATGTTTTCATGTTTTGGGGTAGCATATGTATCCATTATTAAACTTCAAGAATTATAACTTTGCTTACAAACTACAATTCATATCATGAACTTGTATGCTTACTTGCTTATTTGTTACATACGTGGATTTCAAGTGGTTGCCTCAATAAGTATGATCATACGCCCCCCTTTGCACTCAGGTCCATTTGTATCGAGTGGAAAAGGGACCTCATATCCAAGTACGTTGGTAGCCCCAACTGGAAAGGACCTTCGTTTGTTCTTTACACTCAGGTCCATTGCATCGAGTGTAAAGAACCCTTACTTGCGCTTTTTACAAGTTTTCATGGAATTGTATGGTTTTTATATTATATATATCAAACTGTGGAAGTCTCACCAGCTATATTTATAACTGACCGTATTTTATACATATGTTGCAGGTACCGTGATTAAAGGATAAAGGACTAGAAGACGCTTAGAATACCTAGGTTATTTAATAAACGAGACATTTATTTTATCATGATTTGATTTCAATTTGTATTCTTATTTGAACTTGTGTTACATGATGCTTTAATGAATTAATGTTATTATGGTCACAAAATAGTTTCGCGTGTGTTCGAAAAATCTGTAAAAGATTGGTATCAGAGCCGTGGCTATAAGATAGGGCATTAGACGTAGTGTTCTAGTTTAGCTATAGCTTAATTGTTTAAAGTGTCTAGGTTGCATGATTAGAAAATTATGTGGGTCTTTATTTGATTGTTTGAACGCACTTACTATTATTACCATATTGCTTAATTTGTTTATGCCGCATGAACAAAAAAGCACACACAAGTCCAAGGCTTAGGCGTAAAAATCAAAATTTTCAAAGTATTTACAAACAAGTTTCGTTTGGGTGTTCCGATAATTCTTCTGCATAAAGATGATTCGTCATGGCGGGTATGCAGTAACTGGAAGGGGGACGTGCTTGTTTCCCGAACTCTTGACACCATGGTTTATGAAGCCTGGAGAGTTCGGAAAGGGCATGAAACTTATTAGGCCAAAATGTACCATCCAAACGCCATACGAGTCACCACTTTATGTTTTTCAACCGTGATCATGTCCTCTTTGTGATAAGGATATGGTTGCATCCCTTAGGATGTCACACAAGTCATGGTGGTTCATGCGACGTGTGACTCCGACCCTCTATGTTTTACAATGTGTTTTAACCGAAAGTCTATCAAGTCGTGGTGATACACGAATACCCAGCTTTTGGTTCGATTTATTTTCGAAATTTCGATTTTGTGTTGGAATGTAAGAGTCCATGGTGGTTCATGAAAACTCTAAGTTCCTCACAACACTTATTATATTTATGGTTTTCATGTTTTAACAAACTTTAACAAAGATTTCTTTTCTTTATATATATCATGCACTATTCCGAGTCTCACGATTTTTATTACCCTTGTTCGCAGAATGGCTTCCCGTAACCTTAAGAATCGATCATCTAAAACCTCTAGCCGGGTAAAACTGTAATTGAGTAAAATCGGGTAAAACTGTAATTGAGTGTGTATGCCAGCCCAAAACGTAAAAGAGTTAAAAAAAGGGGCATCATGAGCTCACCTGACACAAGGCATGAAATCACCACAAGCTAGAGAACCCCTAAGTATGCCCACAACTCAAACGCCTGTCGGTTTATATACAATCATTACTAACGATACCGAAAGGACTCGTTTATCCTACAAGGCGTTCTAACATGGTTCGAGTTACCTAAATCCTCGACCTCATCAAGTTCAATTATATCAGCCCCCGGGGCCTTATATTCATCAAAACCACCCTTAGAAAATCTCGAGAATAAAGAATTCCCAAATTGCCCCCGGGAGTTGCTAGAGGAGACGAATATGCGCGTTTGAGATTTTTTTAGGCACTTAACATCCAACTCAGCCCCGTGTGGACCCAATTTGATAAATTCACAAACTACTAGCCCACACGACACTACACGAGTTGGATGGGTCGGTAACTCGCAAGCACAACGCACAAACTACTAATAAACGCGAATTTGCGTTGTACTGACCCGTTTGAGTAACCGACAACCAATTCAGGCCCATTAACATAAAATTTAGTTTTTCACAGCCTGTATAACATACCGAGGCTACAAAATCTGAATTGGTTGTTAATTCCCTCAAACAACGTGCTAAACGCAACAATCAATAAACTAGACAAACGAAATCCTAGTTTTTCAATCTATTGACAATTGATCAATCAAACGAGCTTCATAGCCCACGATACTAAGGTATAACACATATGACGTACCTGGGAAGAGGACGGAGCAAAACCTCACTTCAAACAGCCCCAACAAGAACACAATTGAACATCCACTGGTTAAGCCTAAAACGAACTTATCGATCAATAACGAGTATAACATGCAGATTTTAGCATGCGAAGATGCATGTAATTACATAGGAAAACCATAAAAATAAATTATGAAATTTTTACCAGAGTTGTATAAATATCTTAGCTTTATAACGATATTTTTATTATATTTTTCTAGTGAACACAAAAATTAGAAAAATTCCTCCAACACAGAAAGGTACGTGTAGCTATTACAGTGCGCAACAAAATGGTTTTATTTTTATAAAACATATTACCAAACCAAATTAAACAATTCCAACTAGGTTTGATCCCTACCTCAAAATTAGAACTTTCAGAAGTGGAATCAACCAATTTGGTCTTGTCAAAAAAGAGTTATGATGCCGGGAACACATACCAGAATCCGTCACCCCACATCAGATTTAACACCTGTTTGTATAAAATCATAAAAAGCATTCAAATCTTGTCCAAAAATTACATATTATACCTTTCTAGAAACTAGACTCAAAGTTGAACATCATAAAAACAAGAATCGATAAAAAACAATAAATTTTCATCGAGATACTGACCGAGCAATAAACGATTACGAATCTGTCAGCAACGGTTATCATCAAAACTCAACCCTAACATGTTCAACTAGGGTTTAATTGTGAAAAAGACTTGTATTATGGTAGGACCGACCTTGAATTCGACTCGGGATGCCAGAGAATGGCTAGAACCTACACAAAAATCGAGGAGGAGATCCCCCCTCCCCTGTGGCTGCCGATCGGAAGTTAGGAGGAGGGAAGCAAGTTAGGGTTTATGTTATAAAACTTTTACGTCTAGGCCCTTCAACTTATAAATTATGATGTCTTGGATTAAACGTTACAAGAAAGACAAAGAGGTCCCCGAGGAAGGCCAGATCGAGTCTCGATAAAAATACAAACTCTACAACACATAGATCCTTTTAACGAAAATTTGCGGACGTTAAAACAGCGGTCCTCACCAATATCATAACCCTGATGCACCAGAACATCATGGCTAATGTTAAACCTCCACCTCCCCCCCCCCCCCCCGGCCTCCAGCTCCCGTTGTAACCTACAAGAATTTTATAGATGCCAAACCTACCAAATTTGATGGAACTCAAGGTGCCAGTGCCCTACTTCAGTGGTACGAAAAGGTGGAGAGCGTGTTTTTCCAAATTGAATGTCCTGATGATAAGCGAACCCGATTCGCTACAGGTATGTTCGATAAAGGCGCACTTACGTGGTGGGTCAAGGAAAATTTGACCTGCGGTGTTGGAGCTGCCATGGCCTTGCCATGAAACGAATTGAAGGATCTTATGACCCAAGAGTTTTGTCCTCCAAATGAGCTCATGAACTTGGAGGCTGAGTTTTGACACCTCAAATAAGAGGGCGGTGAGCACCTGGCTTACACAACCGGTTTCAACGAGTTGAGCGTGCCATCGAGAAGTACATTAAAGGACTACCGAGGCAAATTCAAGATAGTGTCTTCAGTAGTTCACTTAAGGACCTTGGCAACACGATTAAACTGGCCGCAACCTTAACTGACAACCATGTCAAAGCCGGGACTTTGACACTGAAATCATCCAAGAAACCGATTGATAAACCTGCTGCTGAACCGAAAGAAACCAAGCCTGGATCATCCAAACCCGCTTACTCTTCCACCCATCACCGCGAAAGAAAGCGCAAGAACTACGCGCTAACTCAGCAATCCGCACCTCAACCCCAAACCAAACCTGCACCACCTTTCAAGAAACCCTATAATGGACCCCATCCTTTTTGTAACACTTGCCTTCGACACCACTCGGCTAATACCGCTTGCCGTCAATGCAACCGTTGTAACCGTTTCGGGCAATTTAGTACCACTTGTCGTGAAACCACCATAGCGGCTCCTTCGAGGGCTGCTCAACCAAACCCCCGGCCCGTACCATATGTCGAACCCGTTAACCAAATAAGAGCTTGCTATAATTGTGGTGACCTAGCCACTTCGCAACGCGTGTCCACGACTCGCAAACGTGAACACACTTCAGCTGTCCCTTGCTCCGCAATTCCAGCTCCAAGCCTACCAAGCGATTCAGCCACAAGTTCCTCAATTGATGGCTAATCAAGCTCCGCCACTATTAGCTATTCAAGCACCTGCTCCTCAAGAGGGTCAAGCCGCTCAAGCCGTTCAAGCTCCTCAAGATAACCGTGGGCGTGTTTTCATTATGAATGCCCACCAAGCGCAACAAAACGGCGATGCGGTGAATGGTACGTTTCTTGTAAACGACCACTTTGCAACCATTTTATTTGATACCGGTGCCGATATGAGTTTTGTGTCTTTTGAATTTGAGTCCTTGCTTGCTAAACCCCGATCTAAACTTAAGAGCTCGTACACTGTTGAAGTAATGAATGCTAAATCCGTAACGATCTATTCTGTTATTCAAAGTTGCAAGATGAATCTTAATGGCCACGTGTTCTCAATCGACCTCATCCCGATGCAATTGGGAAGTTTCGACATCATAGTAGACACGGATTGGTTGTCCTCTCACTGTGCCGAAATCGTTTGCTTCGAGAAGATTATTCGTATTCCGATTGCTGATGGTCAAACTCTTCGTGTTATTGGTGAAAAGCCCTCTCCTTCGAGCCTTAACCTCATAACTTGCTCTCAAGCCCATACGTACTTACGCAAGAAGTATGTAGCATTCGTGGCTAACATTGTTGAAAAGAACGAGCAAAAGATTGAAGACATTCCGGTTGTTCGTGAGTATCCCGAAGTGTTTCCCGAAGACGTATCTGGTCTTCCTCCTGTTCGTGAAGTTGAATTCCGCATTGACCTTGTGTCTGGCATAACTCCGATTGCAAAGGCTCCCTACCATCTTGCACCCTCCGAGATGCAAGAATTGTCTACCTAACTCCAAGAACTCTCGGAAAAAGGGTTCATTCGCCCAAGTTCGTCTCCATGGGGCGCACCTGTTTTGTTTGTCAAGAAGAAAGATGGTTCCTTTCGCATGTGTATCGACTACCGAGAGCTCAACAAGCTTACGGTCAAGAATTGTTCCCCTTGCCTCGCATCGACGATCTCTTTGATCAACTTCAAGGAGCTTCTTGCTTCCCCAAGATTGATCTTCGTTCGGGTTATCATCAACTACGCGTGCATGAAGAAGATGTACCCAAGACCGCCTTCCAAACTCGATATGGACATTACGAGTTTAGGGTTATGCCCTTTGGGTTAACCAATGCATCCGCGGTATTCATGGACCTCATGAACCGCGTATGCAAGCCATACTTAAATAAATTCGTGATTGTCTTTATTGACGACATCCTCATATATTCCAAGTCCAAAACCGAGCATGCAAAGCACCTTCATTCCGTCCTTGATCTCTTGAGGAAGGAATAACTTTACGTGAAGTTCTCGAAGTGTAAATTCTGGTTGAATGAAATTCCATTCTTAGGGCACATTGTGAATGTAAAGGGTATTCACGTCGACCCCGCCAAAATCGAAGCCATTAAGAATTGGAAAACTCCAACCTCTCCTACCGAAGTTCGTTCGTTTCTTGGCCTCGCGGGTTATTATCGTCGCTTCATCCTCAATTTTTACAAGATCGCGTTGCCCCTAACCACCTTGTCTCACAAGGATAAACCTAACATGTGGGGACCAAAGCAATATGAAGCATTCCAAACTCTCAAATGTATGCTTTGCGATGCGCCGTTCCTTGCTCTCCCCAAGGGCAACGAGGAATTTGTTGTCTATTGCGATGCTTCTAACCAAGGCCTCGGTTGTGTCCTTATGCAACGAGGTAAAGTCATCGTCTACGCTTCACGGCAACTCAAAGTTCATGAAAGGAATTACACGATGCGTGATCTTGAGCTCAGTGCTGTTGTTTTTACATTGAAAATTTAGAGACACTACCTTTATGGCACAAAATGTGTAGTATTCACCGAACACAAGAGTATTCAACACATTTTTTACCAAAAGGATTTGAATAAGCGGAGACGTCGGTGGGCCAAATTACTTAGTGATTACGACTGCGAAATTCGCTACCATCCCGGTAAAGCGAATGTCGTAGCCGACGCCCTTAGTCGGAAGTCTCACGTGAAGTCGATCTTGCTTCATTGTGTGACCGTCCAAACCGATCTCCAACTCCGAATCTTTGAAGCCCAACATGTCTCGGTCACCGAGGGTAATATACACGACGAAATGTCTTGTGGCGCTGAGCTTCAACTCGAAACTAAGCGTGATGGTTTTTGTATTACCTTAATCGTTTGTGGGTTCCCAATCGTGAAAATCTTCGTACTTTCATCATGGACGAAGCTCATAAGTCGCAATATTCCATCCATCGGATAAGATGTATTTCGACTTACGGTCCATATTTTGGTGGCCCTGTATGAAAAAAGACATTGCATTGCACGTCGCAAAGTTCCTTACGTGCCCTAAAGTTAAGGCCGAGCATCAGCGACCATCTAGTTTACTCGTGCAACCGCACATCCTAATTTGGAAATGGGAAGATGTGACCATGGATTTCGTGTTTAAACTCCCAACCACTCGAAACCGCCCTGACAGAATTTGGGTTCTTGTTGACCGTTTGACTAAGTCCGCGCACTTCATTCCGATCAATGAAAAGTTTTCGGTTTATCAACTCGCTCAAATCTATGTTCAACGTATCATGTGTCATCATGGTATACCCTTGCGTATTATTTCCGATCGTGATAGTTGTTTTACTTCTCACTTTTGGTCATCTTTGCAAACCGCGTTGGGAACTCGTTTGGACCTTAGCACCGCCTATCACCCTCAAACCGATGGGAAATCCGAGCGAACGATTCAAACGCTTGGGATATGCTTCGGTATTGTGTTTTGGATTTTGGTGGAAACTGGGATTCACATCTTCAGTTGATTGAGTTCTCCTACAATAATAGTTTTCATACGAGCATCGGTATATCTCCATTCGAAGCACTCTATGGTCGTCAGTGTCGTTCTCCTATTTGTTGAAATGAGATTGGTGAAACCCAAATCACCGGTCCCGAACTTGTCCTAGAGACCACTGATCGAATCGCACAAATTCGACAAAACCTCTTAGATGCTCATAGTCGCCAAAAGAGCTACGCGGATAGTCGTCGACGACCTCTCGAGTTTAATGTTGGTGATCGTGTTCTTCTCAAGGTATCTCCTTGGAAGGGTGTTGTTCGTTTCGATAAGAAAGGAAAACTATCTCCTCGATATGTTGGACCTTTCAAAATTCTAGATCGTGTTGGTAGCGTGGCCTATACTCTTGAACTTCCGCAAGAACTCGCGAATGTTCACCCGACGTTTCACGTGTCGAATCTTAAGAAATGCTTAGCCGAGGAAAATCTCCACAAACCACTTGACGAAGTGCGCGTCGATGAGTCTATGCACTTTGTTGAGAAACCGGTGGAAATCATGGACCGCAAGGATAAAGAGACCAAACGTAGCCGTATACCCTTGGTAAAGGTTTGTTGGAAATCTAAACGAGGCGCTGAATTTACTTCGGAACGGGAAGACCAAATGCGAACTAAGTATCCCCATTTGTTTGATACGGATTCTTTAAACTAATTTCGGGATGAAATTTTCAAAAGTAGGGAATGCTGTGACATTCGTAAATTTTCGATTCGTATTTGTATTTGTTAACCCGACCCGTTGGTTCGTTTCGTTGTATTATCTATCATTAATAAAAGTGATTCCCGACATTTAATGTTCATTAGTCGCTGTTCGTTGTTATTCAATCATTTGTGAAATCATGAGTCCTATCGATAACCTAGTTAAACGTGTAAACAATCCAAAACCAAATGTTAAATAATTTGGTTATAAAGTTTAAAGCCAAAAGTGTAAACATCAAAAACTTATATTAACTTAAAAGAGATTTAATTTCCATTTAAAAGGTTTATTTAACTTCAGGGTGCAAAATGTAACTTTTAAAATAAATTATATTAATTAAATACAAAACTAAACCCCTACCCCCCCCCCCTTCCGGTCTCCGTTTTTCCGGCCGTCGTCGCCGGTGGCGCCGCCGGCAAATCCCAAACAGCCTCTAAACCCTGATCTTTGACCCGAACTTTTAGTTTAACGCATTTTGTCGTCAATTAGCATCGTTATCTAACATATTAATTACATTATAACAACCTATAGCCGCGATTAATACCCGTGATACTCGCCAGAAATTACAGAGATCCAAATCAAACGAATTAATGCATAGACGCTCCTCCATGTAGTATAAATAGATGCCTAAGCTCCTAAACAACTCATTCACTTCTCTTAATCCCCCTCTAATACACAGATTTTCTGTAATTGGGAGCTTCTTTATTTTATTTTCTGGTAACCAGGTTCCGGCCAAAACAAAACATATTAAGGTAATTGTTATATGCTTGTTAATGTCGTTACACCTATAAAAAAAACCCTAATCTAATTGTAACAACCATGGAACGGATTACTCAATTGCAAAATCTAGCGTTCTTCTTGAAGAAGAAGAACCTAAAATATTACATATATATATGTGTATGTATATATAGGGGTGGGTGTTGGGTTGGACTTTTGATAAGGAAGATTGGAATCTTCTCAACCTCCTCAGAAAATGGCTAAGTATGGACTTCGAGCATGCTTAGGCAATCGAGCATGGTTTTACTACCTCGAGCAAGGTCTTCAGAACCTTAAATGGTTAATTCTTCTAAGTGTTAAGGCTTCGAGCAAGCTACACTTCAACGAGCAAGAGTATTCTTCTATCGAGTATGGATTGCCAATCGAGCAAACAGCTTGATCATACAAGTTTTAACCAAGTGTTACGAGCACAGGATGATCGAACACATGGGGACAAGCATGGATGCTATAAGAAGATGTCACGTGATCAAAGCAAGGACTTCGAGCACAGTTCAGTTCCCGAGCAAGATTTTCATCCGGGCATGCTAAAGATTGCTGAATAAGTATAACTGAAGACATCAAGAAGAATGAGCTTGCTCGATAAAGCATGGACAAGTCAAGAAGAACGAAGCTTACTGGAGGAGAATATATTCTCCGAAAGAGAATATATTCTAAGTAATATATGCTCGAAGACACTCATCGAGCATACCTAGCATAGTGAGTATGCTCGAGCAAGATAGTTACCTTGCTCGAGGACTCAACACTTGTATTATTTTGAGTTTCATTATGTAATGATTAGGAACTTCTAGAAGGAATGTCAGGGTCTATAAATAGAGGTCCTAGGATACCTTTTAGGACACGGATTTCCAGATGGAATACAGGCTGGCACGCACTGAATACGAAAAACATTCCAAAGAATATTCTTTTTGTTTTCTCATACAATCGCCGCCGCTGTCACACAAAACCCTAGACATTCCTTTCACTGTTCTATTAATGATGCATTTATTACAGTGAATCTTTATCTATTGAATGAGCTTTTATTGACCATTTATTATTGTTTTGTGTTTGTTATTCACACCCCTGTGATCCCACTCGTTAGATATCCTGATTCCGCCGGGATATTTAACAGGCCTTTTGGGTAATCGAGTTGGTGTGTTCTTGTCAATCTCTAGAAAGTTTCACCTGACTCACGGTCCTGAAAAGTGGTATCAGAGCTTGAGTAAGCTCGCTGAAGGCCACGGGACAGAAGGTTGTGAAGAAGCCTGAAGCTTTACTCCTTCACTACTAGAAACTCCAGATCTACTGATATGGAAGACCAAGAAGTCTCAACAAACAAGATTCCAAGGCTACTCGGACAAGAAAACTTCATAAAATGGAAAGCGTTGTTTGAAGCGGTTGTGAACTACAATGACCCAGAGCTGTGGATGTCAATCATTGAAGGAAACTATGTTCCTTCAATAGCTCCAAACAACAACGCAACTGTTGAACTGAAGATGAAGAAGAGGGATGATAAAAGCTCTGTCTATGCTGAAATTAGAGCTTTCTTGGGAAATTCTGACAACCGTAAAACATCACAAGACTGCAAAGGGCATGTATGATGCAGTTATTGAAATGTTTGAAGGGAATACAGAATTGAGAGACATCAAGAAAGACAGATTGAAACAGCAGCTTGACCGATTCAAGTTCAAGGAAGGAGAAAGACTAAAGTCAGTTCTGCAAAGGTTCATGATAATTGTGAATGAAATTAAAACCACAGACCTTCAGATATCTGATTTTGACCCGAACAAGAAACTTCTATCATCATTGTCTGGTGAGTGGTACACTGCCAGCAAGTTCATCAAAGAGAAGACCAGCTTTCCTAATTTCAAGTTAGATAATGTGATAGCCTTCCTCAAGGCTGTAGAACATGAAATGATTGAAAACCATATGATTCGAGAGTACAAGCCAAGCTTTCAAATGAACAATGCTCTTGTAGCACCTATGGGCAACCTCTCAATCAAGAATCAACAGCCTATTGTTGAGGAGCCATCAGAAACCAACTCATCTTGCAGTAGTCAATCAAGATTTAATGTTCAGCTGATTGAAGATGACATACCATCTACAGAAAATGGGCAAACTACTTTCATGCATCACAACCCAACTCAAGGAACAGACTACCAGGCCTTGTTCTCCATGTTCACTGAGTCATACCATGCCTTTGCGGCCAAGAATCTGATAAATACAAGCATTGTGCAAGAAGACCTAGAACAAATAGATGCTGATGATTTAGAAGATATGGACATTAAATGGCAATCAGCTATGCTAGCAGTGAGGAGCAAGAGATTGTACAACAGGACATGTAGCACAAGCTTCAATGGTCCAACTGAAAGAATTGGATTTGACAAATCAAAGGCTATCTGTTATAACTGTCAACAACCGGGACACTTTGCAGGAGAATGTAACATGCCAAGGCAAGCTGGAAATCAATTGAATCAAAATCAATTCTACCAGAACCAGAATCAAAATTTCCAGTAGCAAAGAAATCAGATTACCAACCAGAACCCCTACCGAAATCCGAACAGACCCCAACAGCAAACATTTCAACCTCAAAGAAACAACCACTTGCAGGATCACACAAACTAGAACAGATCAAATCAAAACAATGTGAACCAGCAGAGAGATCAAGGAAATGTGGCTGTTACCAGGGTGTCACGGGATGGGGAATTTGATTGGAGCAATCATGCTGCTGAAATTGAGAGGGAAAATGTTGCATTTATGGCAAAGGTGCATGACCAGGCTGAATCTTCAAATACTCAGGTACAATCTGATATCTCAATTTCTGATCTTATTACTATTGATCAACTTAATCAGGAGATTGGAAAATGGAAAACTGAGTGTGGGAGGAGGAAGCCTTTTTGAATGTGTATGAATCAAGTGAGGCAACCTATAAAAGTCAAATCAAAGGACTTGAGGATAACTGTATGATGGCATACCAGACCCAATCAAGAATGACCATTGAAATAGAAGGGTTTAAAAAGATGTATGCAAAAGAAAAGATAAAGAATGTTGAATTACTGATTCAGATGGATTTCTTGAAGAACCTTGTTTCTACTGGCAATATTGTGGGGTATGTTGATAAAATGACTAAAGAAGAGAAGTACAAAAATGTTCCACCGCCTTTTTTGTGACAGCTACCCTCTGAAAGTAGACAAGGAGAGTAGAAGTGAATATCTTAAGCAGTTCAAGAATGTTTTTGATGACAAAGAAAAGTTTGCAAAGCAATATGCTGATGTGTATGTAGACCAGAATGGAGAGTTTGCAGTAAAGCAGATTGAGAAACCAGAGACTGGGAAGAATGAAAATAAGGAAGGTAAGAAAAAGAAGTGGAGTGAGTACTCCAGTGAAGATAGTAACTGCAGCTGTGGAAGCTCAAAGTCATCTAAGGGCAAGAAGAAAAGAGGATCAAGCAAAAAAGAAAAGTGAAAAGATTCCTCTCCTGCCAAAAATGACTCCAAAGATGAAAAAGCACTATGAGAAAATTCGAAGAGAACATGTGGTGTTTGATATCTGTGCTAGACCACAGACTGAAATCAAGAAAGGAACAGAAGAAAATGTGAAATCTTCCTATGATCAGTTACATCCTCCAATCTATCCAGTCTTCTCAAACCATGAACTTTTTGACATTGGAGATGTGGAATATGTTCAAATGAGAAGATCTGTTGGAAATGAAAAAGGAAGCAGCTTGAGAAGCCATTCCAAGTTCAAGCCTGTTGTATTTGTCAAAGAAAAATATCATCTGGAGCCTGATCTGAACAAACCAATCAAGATGGACTTCAGTAATTCACTATGTCCTAAAACGTCCATAGGCTTTGATTTCACCAAACCCAGTGACAAAATTAAAGACAAGCAATTGCTTGAAGATATGGGGAGCTATGCAAAGATCTGGTGCAAGAAGTGTGATGCATATGGTCATCACACTGACTCTTGTTGGTTTGAAGAGGAAGAATTTGAAGTTCCTGATGTGGTTTGTGGGTTTGATATGAAAGGATACAAGAAAATGTATCAAAGATATTTAAATGAAGAAAAAGGCAGTTCAGATGATGAAAAGAAAACGTCAATGCTTGAAAAGAGATTGAAACAAGTCTTAGAGATCAAAGATGAACCAAGTGTGTCTATTCAAAACACAAGTTATGAAGAATGGGTCAGATTCAGACACAGAAGAAGTCAATGCTTGAAAAGAGATTGAAACAAGTCTTAGAGATCAAAGATGAACCAAGTGTGTCTATTCAAAACACAAGTTATGAAGAATGGGTCAGATTCAGACACAGTTAAAGATTGTGAAGTTGTGTATGAAGACCCACTTCCAGTTCTGACTCCAACTCCTGATGAATCTTCCATTGACACTGAATTACAAACTGATGTAGTTTGTAAGTCAGATTCAAACTAATTCTGTTTTATATGTATGTGCCAGAACAGTCCTTGAACAAAAATGACTCATGGTATATGGATAGTGGATGTTCCAGACACATGACCTATAATTAGAGTGTGTTAATAAAATATGAAAAGAAATATGAAGGGCCAGTTGCCTTTGGGAGTGATGAATTTGGAGGAAAGATTGTTGGAAGAGGAACACTCACAAATGGCAAAGTATCCTTTGAGAATGTATTGCATCTTGAAGGACTACAATACAACTTGCTCAGCATTTCTCAAGTCTGTGATAAAGGATACAAAGTGACTTTCAATGATGAACACTGTCTGATCTTGAAGCTTGAATTTGTTATTCCAACTAACATGATTATGATGATGGCTCCAAGAAATGGCAACCTCTATGAACTTAGAATGAATACTGCAACTTCAAGAGGTTGTTCATGCTTTGTGTCAAAAGTAACTAAAAATGAAACTAAGCTATGGCATAGTCATGTGAATTTAATGAACATGAAACAACTTGTAGGTGAACATGTTGTTAGCCTTCCCAAAAGAGAGTTCAAATTGGAAGAAAAATGCACATCCTGCCTGAAAGGGAAACAGCACAAATCCTCACATAAAAGCAAAATGATATATACTATTGATGAGGTCTTGGAACTACTACACATAGATCTTTTTGGTCCTGTAAGTGTTCAAGTATTGGGAAGAAAAGATACTGCTTGGTAATTACTGATGACTATTCAAGGTTTACTTGGGTATACTTTATGGGCAGCAAAGATGAAACAGCAGAGTTAATCAAAATGTATGTGCTAAAATTGGAAAATCAACTTGAAAAGAAGGTGAAGGTCATTAGAAGTGACAATGGCACAGAGTTCAAAAATGGAATTATTGATAAATTCTGCACTTCTAAGGGTATCTTTCAACAACACAGTGCTCCCAGAACTCCTGAACAAAATGGTGTTACAGAAAGAAGAAACAGAACTTTAATTGAAGCTGCAAGGACCATGATTGCTGATGCAAATTTACCAGTCACCTTATGGGCAGAAGCAATCAACACTGCATGTTATTTGCAGAACAGGGTTCTTTTGAACAAGGCTCAAAATAAGACTCCATATGAGGTTGTCTTTAAGAGAAAGCCTTATGTAAAGTTCTTAAAGCCTTTTGGATGCAGATGCTCACTCCTGAATACAAAGGACTATTTGAACAAATTCCAGTCCAAATCTCTGGAACGCTTCTTTGTAGGTTATTCATCTCATTCAAAGGCTTACAGAGTTTATGTGAAGGAGCACATGGTGGTGATTGAATCTTCTGATATAATTTTCAATGAAAACCATTTCAATAATGTTGAAGGACCCAAGTGGCTGTTTAACTTAGAAAAGTTGATCAAATCATTCAAAATCTACAGTGAAGATATGGATGACAGCATGTACAGAACCAGCTTTGAAGATAAAGAAAAGCAAAAACAAGTTGATCTAGACAAGCTATGGTCATCTGTTGCTCCTGAGTCTAATGGCTTTAACTTTGAAAGAAACAACCTTCAAGCTGTTAAAGTTGATACAAATGGGCAAGATGATGCAGTGGAAGTTTCCAATGAAGGGCCAAGTGAAGTTGAAAATGATCCAATTCAAAGTCAGCAACCAGATCAGACTGAAAGGATAAACCAGTTTGAAGAAAGATTCCAGTCTTTGTTTGACTCTCTACAATTTGGGTCAAATTAAGCATCTTCATCGGAGATAAATCAAGTTCAAGCAAATGAAGAATTCCAAATGAGAATTGAAGATGCCTCTGCTGTGTTAAACATGACAAATCTTGAAACAGAAGTATCTACACAACAAGTTGTGCAAGCCACTTCTGTTGAAAGAAATCACCCAGCAGAAAACATAATAGGAGACTTGCATGAAAGAGTGACAAGAAGTTCTTCTAAAAAGGCAAACATCTGCCTGTATTCCTGCTTCTTATCCTAAGTTGAACCCAAGAACATTAATCAAGCCTTAAAAGACAACAGTTGGGTGGAAGCTATGTAGGAAGAATTGGTCCAACTCAGAGACTTACATATATGGGATTTGGTTGACAAGCCCAGATGCAAGTATGCTATTGGCACCAAGTGGCTTTTCAAGAACAAGAAGGACGAAAGAGGAATTGTCATTAAGAACAAAGAAAGACTGGTAGCTCTAGAATGCTTACAAGATGAAGGAGTGGACTTTGAAGAAGTTTTTGCTCCAGTTGCAAGATAAGAAGCAATCAGAATCTTTCTGGCATATGCAGCATCCATGAATATAAAGGTCTATCAATTGGATGTAAAGTCTGCATTTTTGAATGGGAAAATTGATGAAGAAGTCTATGTCACTCAACCTCCTAGATTTGAAGATCCAATGCACCCCAACAAAGTTTACAAGCTCAGCAAGGCACTATATGGATTACATCAAGCACCAAGAGCTTGGTATGATGAGCTGTCAAATCATTTGTTGGAAAATGGTTTCTGTAGAAGGGCAATTGACAAGACTCTTTTCTACAAAAGAAGGAAC
Organism: Bidens hawaiensis; assembly: GCF_021521415.1. Classification (NCBI taxonomy): domain Eukaryota; kingdom Viridiplantae; phylum Streptophyta; class Magnoliopsida; order Asterales; family Asteraceae; genus Bidens; species Bidens hawaiensis. The sequence continues at coordinate 278,910 of NW_027492160.1, forward strand.
AAAGACTTGATGCTGTTACAAGTGTATGTGGATGACATTATCTTTGGCTCTACAAACGAACAAATGTGCAAAGAGTTTGAACAAGTAATGAAATCCAAGTACAAAATGAGCTCAATGGGAGAAATGAATTTCTTCCTTGGACTTCAAGTGCAACAAAAAGCTGATGGGATCTTCATAAATCAATCCAAATATGTACAAGAGATTCTTAACAAATTCAAGTGCCAAGACTTCAAGACAGTGTCCACACCAACGGATACACATGAGAAAATGGTACCTGATGAAAATGGGGAGCCAGTGGACCAGCATGAGTATAGGGCCAAGATAGGATCACTGATGTATCTTACAACAATTAGGCCAGATATTATGTTTGTTGTGTATGTCTGTGCAAGATTTCAAGCTAACCCCAAGGTTTCACACATGCTAGCAGTCAAGAGGATATTCAGATACCTAAAGGGAAAACCAGATTTTGGGATTTGGTATCCAAAGAACCTCTCTTTTAATTTGATGACCTACACAGACAGTGACTATGATGATTGCAACATGAGTAGGAAATCAACCTCAGGAGGCAGCCAGTTTTTAGGGAACAGGTTGGGGTCATGGCAATGCAAGAAACAGACTACAGTGTCTATCTCAACTGCTGAAGCTGAATACATTGCTGCATCTGCTTGCTGTGCACAGGTTTTGTGGATTCAAAATCAACTGCTGGACTATGGTCTGAATTTCTTACTTACTCCTATCTTAATTGATAATACTGCTGCTATGTTTATTGTTAAGAATCCAGTCCAACATTCGAAGACTAAGCACATTGAAATTAGACATCATTTTATTAGGGATTGTCATGAAAAAGGGCTAATAGAAATGAAAAGGGTAGACACATCTGATAATTTGGCTGATTTGTTCACCAAACCTTTAGATAAGACCATGTTTCACTTTCTGTTAAAATGCCTAGGAATGATAAACGCTGATGAAGTTTAATTTAGAATGTGTGCTTAAGTGAGGTGCTTACTGATGATCTATCACTTTGAATGTTTGCATGATAACATTGCTATGCTTGAATGATTACTCAAATTGCAAGAATCATGTTTGTGACTGTTCTTGTGTGGAATTTCTGTTAACTTTGATAATTACAGCTGTTAGTACTTTGATTTGTGCTTGCATGATGAATTTTTATGATTCTAAGTACTTCGAGCATGAATATGTGCTTGATGATATGCTTATTGCTCTTCGAGCACAAGCATAGGCTTCTGAAAGACTATTCTAAGTCATTCGATCACAGATGTCATTGCACAACTGCTCGAGCATAGAATGCAGTCTTGAAAACTTTTGCAAGTGTTTCGAACATGCTTCTGTGGAAGATGGGTGTTTAATGATCTTCGAGCACAAACAATCCATACTTGAAAGTTTTTCTCAAGTAACTCGAGCATGAATGTTGTTACCAGTGGTCGAGCATGTACATATGTTCAGGATAACTTATCCCTCGCAAATTACTGCTCGAGCACAAAGTTAAGTCTCTTCGAGCACAATCATTGAATTGATTCACTTCTAAGGTTGCTCGATAGATTTTCGAGCATGCTCGATGAAGTTCTGCGCATGCTCGACTGACTTACGTGATACTTTTGTTGTTCATATGCTATCTGAAAGTTTGTGTTCTGATTCTGTGAAAGTGTGAGCTTAATTACAAATGCTTAAGTGACAACACCATCGTTAAAATCACTGTTCTTCAATTGAATTTTCAAAAGGAAAATGGTTTTAAATGGTAAAAGTTTTTGATTAAGCAACACTGTTTTCGGTGACAATAAATATGAGAAATGATAATATTATCCAAGTTCCCAGCTTCAAAGAAGCAAGAAACTAATTTCTGGGAAATTGAATCCAACCTAAAATGGGAAATGATAGAAAACTATTTAAGATAACTAACCCATGGATTGTAAGTTCAAAAGGCTTTAAGTACAGTCATTGGCAAAGTATGGTAGCTTTCCATGGTCTGTAGTTGCAATATGTGATATACACTTAAACTGGCTGAAGTATGATGTAGTGAAACATTGGAAAATAAGGTATGTTCTCTAGCACATCTCTCCGGATGATAGGCAGAAAGGTCATTATCCAATCATACACGAGCTCGTTAATGTTTCTGGTCCAAAAAAAATACATATATATCTATTAAGTATTTGAGCAGATATATATTATTGATATATGGAAAACCTCTCAAAAGAAAAGAGAGAGTAAAAGATTGAATAGTATAAAAAGATCAAAAGTATAATATATATATATATATATATATAATAAGTTAGCTGATTTCATGACTTAAGGGGCACTAAGAGAACTATAGGGGTGGGGCATACAAGTAAGTCCTAAACACCCTGAATGTAAGGAATGTAAGTCCGGATGGCATGTAAGTCCAACGTTCAACCTTACAGTCTGTTATCAAAGACAAAATATAAATAAATAACTACTCTTGTATACAAAAATCAATTTTGACCAGGGCATCATGGGGTCGGAGTCAATTCGGGGTGATTTGGAGAAAGCTAAATACGCTTTGAGAAGAGATTAGGGGCAACCTGAAGCTATAGTGATAACCATTCCTATTTTATGCACTAATTGAATCCTAAAAATGTATCACAGAAAGCAATGACCATTGAGTCATTATAACACTGACCATGAAGTGGTGTGATTGTTGTTTTAAATAGTCTGATCCCATGTTGAGATCTTTCCAATTGACTTAAAATGAATTTTATTTTTGAACTGGATTTTGATCTCTTATGTCACCTTAAACTAATAGCTCATTTGATTTACTATTATGAAATGATTATTCTTTGGTAAAAGTTAAAATTTTGAGCACAAGACATGATTACTCATGTCTTGAATTAGTGGCATAAAAGTTGTGGCTCTCAGACTGAATTGAAATTTAAGTCAAGTGTTTCGAGCAAGGAAACTGTACTTGCTTATGCATTGCTGCTTCAAGTATACTATGAGGTGTGTGAATCGACTATCTGTTTCGAGTATCACATGAGACGTTTTGTTGCTAAGTGTTTCGAGCATGCATCTTATCTTCGAGCACCTGCTATGTTATGAAAATTGGTGTTACGTGTTTCGAGCATGATTGCATGGATCTAAGTTTACGAGCACAAAGACCTAAAAGGAGACATTTATATGTTTAGAGCATCGTTGTGTGCTAGATACATAGGTATAAGCATTCTAGCTGAGGAAAATCATTTTGTGAAATAGTTCGACAAACTTGAAGAACTAGAAACTTAGGCTGTGAGTTCGAGTACAGGAATAGGAAAGATTTAATCTGCTAAGGCATTCGAGCATAGAAGTACATCGAGCATATAGAGCTATAGAGTCGAGCAAAGCTTCTAACATTGTCTATGAATCTCGAGCATAGAGTAGAGGTGATAAATTCCTAAGTCCACTCGAGCATAATGCATAGTCGAGTAAGGTAGGATTACTTGTGTGACTCAATTGAATATTGAATGAATTTTAACAAGTGCATTCGAGCACACTATACCTCGAGTATGAATCAATGCTCTTCAGAAAATTAATTTAAGGTAATCGAGCACAAGTCTAGAGGAATATTGCTCATCTCACTGGTTGTACCATGTACTCGAGCAAGGACATAAAATATCCCAAGTACATCGAGCAAGGGTTGTACCATGTACTCGTGTACAGGGGGAGCCAGCTTTTACTTTGGCTGTATGCTAGAGCAAGGGAGGTACATTTAAATTTGAAATTAAATGACAACTGTCGTGTGCTAGACGACAAACCAAGGTACTGTACCACCCAAACGTTAGGTATAAAAGGGGGACTTAGAAAGGTTTTCACACATTTCTCTCTGTTAAACCTAAACGAAAGCCTTCTTGCTCGTGCTATCTCCCTCTTGCTCGCTGTTCTATTACTTGCGTAACTTCACTTCGATTATAGCCATTAGCTCTGTTTTGACTTCGGTAAGATATCGTTATTCGATAATCGTCGCACCGATTTTGAAATTAGGGTTTCTAATTGAAAAAATTGACTAACTGTTTACTTGTCCTGACAGGTACGCATATTACTACGAAACAGGTTAATCGAAGACGCCATTACTCATCTATCCTTTCTCATATACCAGTTTTGCAACTTTGTGTACTGACATTCTCTTATTTTTGCAGAACTAATGGCGCTTAAGTTCGAAAAACTGCACAATATGTATGCGCAACTGGATATAGATAATGATAATCGCGAGTTGGAGCCAATGATAAATTTCCTAACCAACTCTAATCTGAGAGTGGCATTGATAGAAAACCCCACGATATACAGAAATCATATTTCAGATTTTTGGAGATCCGCAACATATGTCAACGATCTCAATGGAGAAAGAATTGAAGCGTCGGTTCTGAACCACGATATTGAGATAACTGAAGCTTCAATCTGGGCTGCTCTAGACTTAAATGACAATTTTGGGGCTCAGCCGTCTTACTCGGTCCCAAGGCTTCTGAGAGTCTTTCAGGAGACTATGGGCTATCAAGGAGGAGTTAAAGAAGGGCAATTTCAGAAAGGAAGCTTTTCATTGATCTACAGATTTCTGATTCACCACGTCATACAGTCCTTATCTCCTCGGAGAGGGACATGGACCTTATTGAGCAGAGAGCTTGGCACTCTGACTGTAGCAATACTGTACAGGCAACACTTTAATGTCTCACGTCTTATCTTTCAAGGGTTAGTTACAAACGCGGAGAAGGCTGAAGGACAAAGATTTCTTATGTATCTGCGGTTTCTGCAGATTTTAATCAACAGGTTTTTGCCTAATCTTCAACGAACTAGTGAGGTGTTGAGGCTTTAGGATCCGAACATTTGCAAATGAATGAAGGATGCTCAGAGCAAGTTTGTTGATAATGATGACTGGGATGTCCTCCCATGGTTGCTCGTGCCAGCACTAGATGCCACTGATGTGCCGAGCACCCCTGGACACAGTGATGAGGAAGATAGTGATGGTATGGATGATGATGATGGTAATGATAATAATAATGATGGTGGTGATGCGGGAGGAAATGACATGCTGATAGGTAATGATGATGCGGCACAAGAGGCAATTGAAGTAGAAGTGCCTTTAATTGAACAGGCTGCACAAGAGGAAGTCATTGCAGAGGTTGATGTACAAGAGGAGACAAATGAACCGATGGATGAGGATGTGTTTGTCGCTCAAGTTGTATCAGAGGTTGCAGCCACAATGCATAAGATAACTCCACCAGACTCACCTCCACCTGCAGTTCACATTGATGACATAGAGTCTGTTGCGACAGAAGCTGATGATGAAAATGTTACCTCTTCGCCTTCCCCTACAGAACCTGTTCTGTCCGATGCCAAACAAATTGATGATATTCCTGTTCCTACACTACCTACATCTCCACTACAAGTTCCATTACAATCAACCCAACCCATTCCAGACCAACCTGCCATTGAAACCTCTCCATTACCTACTCAAACCCCATCTGCTGAACCATATACAATTCCATCTCCAGAAATAGAAGAATCTGAACCTTTTTCTGAACCCGCACCAAAGCCTTCTCTTGAAACCCCACCATCAAGTCCTAACATTTATGATGTTGTTTGTAAAAATGCCAAGCTTGAGTTTTAGAACATTATGTTGAGAGAAAAGAATGCCATTTTGGCTAAACGGAACTCGACTTTGGAGGCTGCTCTGAATGAAGCGTTAGTGAAAATTCGAACCCTTGAGAGGCAGTCTGAGGTTGAGAAGACCTCAGATGCACCAAAAAAGGGGGAGAAACATGAAGGAACAGAAAGCTTAAAAGTGATTGGGGAGATGTATGAGAGTTCAGAGGAAGAGAAAGTGGAAGTGGGACCATCAAATGCTTTACACATGTTAAATCAAGCATATAATGAGGAAGATTCTGAGGATGAGGGGGAGAATAAGGTGGAAGAAGAAACTGAAGAAGAGAAATTGAAGAGAAGACAAAAGGGAAAGGGGGTTGCACTTACTGATGATGATTTACACCCCCTGCCCCAGCATCCAGTTCAATCTGAAGATATACTGTTCAAATAAAATGTAGTTGACCCAGATGTAGCAGAAGCTGAATCAGTAAAAACTGTAATCAAGTTAATGAATGAAGAGTTGGAAGCCCTAGAAAGAGAAAAGATGAATGAAGAGGAGGAAGAAATTCCTTAAGAAGTCATAGAAGCTTTGATAAAGATGGAAGAAAAGGAAGAGGAAGATGAAAGGAGATTAAAAGAAGCAGATGGTGCTATAAAAGCTACAATGGAGGCTCTAAATGCTAGATAAGATGTTGATACACAAGAGCCTTTACAAACTGAGCCTATGCATTCTGAACAAGAGCCCACACCATCTGAGCCAGTCATATTTGAGCCTGAGAATAAGGAACCTGAACCACAGACAAACAAAGAAGATGAACTTAGTTTGGGTCCTGTCATCCATGAAGAGGATGAAAAAATTGAAGTCTCAGCAAGTACCATGGTTAAATTGATTATTATGAAGGATCTTACACTGATTCTGAATAATCCTGAGAGACATCACCCAGAGATTGTAACAGCAGCAAGAAAGGCTCAACAAGATTTTAACTTGAGTAATGAAGAACCAAGATTTGCAAAACATGTTGAACCAAGTGAGCCCATTATTGAAGAAGTTACTGAAGAAACTGAAGACACTCACATAGATGAACCTATTACTGAAAACTCTAAATCCGTGGATGAGCAATAATCATTGAAGAACCAGAATCAGAAGAAGAGCAGCCTGATACTTCCACTCCAACTTAATCAAGTTTGAAAAGGAAGGACACATCTGAAATTGAGACACCAAAGCCCAAAAGAGAAAATCTGTTAAGAAAATGGTGTATAACATAAGGAGAGACAAACTTGAAGAAAGGAGAAGAGCCCAATCCACACGAAATGATGAACCAATGATTGAGGCTCTTCACAACCTTGAAGAATTGGTTGACTTAGATGTTGAGAATGAAGATGAGGAAGGAGTGAAGGAAACTGAGACAGTAAATGAAGATAATGAGTATCTAATCAGCCTGGGATATGATCCACTATATCTCCAGAGACTATCAAAGGGAGATTTAGCAAAAGAAGCTGAGGGGTGGAGAACAAGGAAAGCAAAAGGAGAACAATTAATGAAGGCTGGTCACAAAAGTGCATTCCTTAACCTTCAACCATTTGATAAAATTGACCGAATGTACAAGAGAGCTCTTTTGGATGATGTATCTGATTATGTGAAGAAAGTAACAAAGAAGAAAGAAGAAAGTGAAAAAGTTTTGAAAGAATCTGACAGTAGTAAAAAGAGGGCTGAGAAGAAAACAAGGGATGAAGAAGAATATGAATCATTGAAGTCTAAACATAAAGATATCAAATTTCTCCACCTGTATGGCTACAAGTATAATCATTTGATAAATCTTTCTCCTGAATAATTGAAAAGAAAAATACAACAGGTAAATGACTCTCACAAAGATCAAGCAAGTCGAGAAAGATATGAAAGAGAACAGGAGCTAAAAATGAGGCTACAGAGGGAAAGAGAGGAAGCAGAAAAGAAAATTCAAAAATTGAAGAAATGGTTTGAAGACCCTCAGAGGGTAGAAATGTTAAAAACAATTGTGATGGATAAAGGAATGACAGAGGAACAGTTTCAAAATATGCCTCTTAAACAATTAATAGAAATATATAACAGAGAGCAGAAACTGTACATTGAAGCACAAAGAAAACTGCATGAGGACAGGATGAGAGCCGAAGAAGAAGTGAGAGCTGAAATGATGAGTGCTCTGCACAAGAAGGGAGTGAGAACGTCAAAACTACTGGTGCAAACTGACGAAACAATAAGAAGATGGTATGTTGAAGAGGGGCTCGAAAAGACAAAGACTACTCAGTCAGGGAGCATGAGCAGAACTCAAAGGTCTGAGAGTGTGAGGCATGTGCCACCAAGGAACTTAAACTTGCCCACACATCTCTATTTAGACAAAAGATCAAAGACCTTAAGGGCTGTGACTGAAGATCAGAAAGAACATCTAATCATCTTTAGGGATGATTTGAAAAATTTTACAAAGGAACAATTAACCAGGATGGCTGAACTGACCTTGTATGACAATCAAATCAGAAGTCAGCCATCTGGTCAACAAAGGAATGATCTCTCTAAATTCCTAAAAGAACAAGCTGAAAGAGGATTTCCATTCCTGATGCAGAAGAAAAGAGAAATTAATAGTCAAACTGAGAGGGAAAAGAGGAATAAAAGGATAAATGAAGTACACACATCTGAGCTTTCCCTCTTTGAATTGAAGAAACAAAGAACTCAAGCGAGCAACTCTCACCATAAAAGGAAGAATTTGAAAGAGTGCTTGGCTATGAGAGAAGTCATGCAGGAACCAAACTCAAAGGTACAACAACTTGGAAGAATTACATACATAACGTACAATCAGCTTGATGATTCCACTACTATGAGAAATATGTCTGGAATTCCCATTGCCGTAATACGACATGATGAAGACCTCAAGTTCATGCATCCACAAGACTTACAAGATCTAATTGATGCAAGATTTCCAAGTGATGCATCCGATTCCTTAGAGCTTGATATGCTAAAACAAAGGGCTGCCTATGTCAAAAGACTAAAAGAAAGATCTGATGCAAGGAGCAGAGGAAGAAGATAATAGAAAGGAGCTAATGGATGATAGATTTTATTTCTGTTTATCTTTGTATTTTTGTTTAAATTGTAAAAACTTTAATTTGTAATGCCCAGGTGGCAGAATTCCTACTTATGTAATGAAATGACATGTTCTCAAATGATATATATTCTATGTCTAATATATGTGTAACTCTATGCATGTTTGTTTTGGGGCATCTGAGCTTGTTCCAATCTAGGGGAGATTGTTGGGTCGGACTTTTGATAAGGAAGATTGGAATCTTCTCAACCTCCTCAGAAAATGGCTAAGTATGGACTTCGAGCATGCTTAGGCAATCGAGAATGGTTTTACTACCTCGAGCAAGGTCTTCAGAACCTTAAATAGTTAATTCTTCTAAGTGTTAAGGCTTCGAGCAAGCTACACTTCAACCAGCAAAAGTATTCTTCTATCGAGCATGGATTGCCAATCGAGCAAACAGCTTGATCATACAAGTTTTAACCAAGTGTTACGAGCACAGGATGATCGAGCACATGGGGACAAGCATGGATGCAATAAGAAGATGTCACGTGATCAAAGCAAGGACTTCGAGCACAGTTCAGTTCCCGAGCAAGATTTACATCCGAGCATGTTAAAGATTTCTAAATAAATATAACTGAAGACATCAAGAAGAATGAGCTTGCTCGATGGACTAGTTCGAGCAAAGCATGGACAAGTCAAGAAGAACGAAGCTTACTGGAGGAGAATATATTCCCCGAAAGAGAATATATTCTAAGTAAAATATGCTCGAAGACACTCATCGAGCATACCTAGCATAGTGAGTATGCTCGAGCAAGATAGTTACCTTGCTCGAGGACTCAACACTTGTATTATTTTGAGTTTCATTATGTAATGATTAGGAACTTCTAGAAGGAATGTCAGGGACTATAAATAGAGGTCCTAGGATACCTTTTAGGACACGGATTTCCAGACGGAATACAGGCTGGCACGCACTGAATACGAAAAACATTCCAAAGAATATTCTTTTTGTTTTCTCGTACAATCGCCACCGCCCTCACACAAAACCCTAGACATTCCTTTCACTGTTCTATTAATGATGCATTTATTATAGTGAATCTTTGTCTATTGAATGAGCTTTTATTGACCATTTATTACTGTTTTGTGTTTGTTATTCACACCCCTGTGTTCCCACTCGTTGGATATCCTAATTCCGTCGGGATATTTAATAGGCCTTTTGGGTAATCGAGTTGGTGTGCTCTTGTCAACCTCTAGAAGGTTTCACTCGACTCACGGTCCTGACAGTGGGATCTAGTGAAAACTCCTGTTAAAGAGAAAACTTAAAAACTCCTAAAAAACAATTTTTAACTTTTTTAAAATTTTTTTTTTGAAGTTTCTTTTTTCCCATTATTCTTATATGTTGTTATTGGTTCAAAAAAAAAAAACCTTGTCGGTAACCTCGTCGATATAGTGCGAATGTGTAATAGTGTGCATTCCATATATGCAAAAGTGTTTGTATTGCATAGAATACAACACTATTACACATATTTGATACACACTATTGTATATATGCAATATAAGATTAATACACACATCGAATACACATTAGTACGTATGTGTAATACAACATTAACTCACATGTGCACCACATCGACTTTTATTTTATTATTATTTTTTTCCATATAATACAACAATACTATACATATACAACACACAAATATTGAATATATGCAATAAAACACTATTAAACTCAAAAATACATAGTAATACACATGTGTAATATAACGGTATCGCACAGTAATACGTATGTGCATTACAGCCGTTTTTTTTTTTTTATGTTTTTCAAGTGAAATATAAGAATAATGGCTAAAACAGAATTTTGAAAATATTTTTTTATTTTTAATTAAAAATAATTCTTTTGGAGTTGTTAGGAGATTTTAAGTTTACTCTCTAAAGGTGAGTTTTCTCTTGATCCTCTTCCTATATATATATATATATGTTTTATTGAATCTATAACGAATATATCACACAGATCAACTGGTTATGACACTCCTCTATTACGCACGAGACCCAGGTTCGAAACCCGGGTCAGACGGTTTTGAACATATTGTTCTTATTATTATTAAATATTAAGATAACTTTAAAACTGTTAGTATATTAATATATTAATAATCATGTCTTTAACGAATATGAGACCTAGACCAGTTGGTTAAGACCTTGCATACACTCAGCCAAGACCCGGGGTCGAAACCCGGATCAAACATCATTTTTTTATTATTATTATTATTAATAACTTAACTAATCTTTTTGATGGTTTATCATGGTTTAGATTGCAATGTTATAGGATGTTGATCTAGTTGGATATTGTGTTTTATTATGTATGATGGTTTATGATGTGTTTATTAGTTTGTCAGTGGCACGTTTTGGTTTGTTTAGCTTTGGTTCTTGTGTTTCCAGGTTTTTGGAGGCACAAGTTTGGCAGCTCTCCGAAAGCGTGATCATGGGAGTTTTTGTTCTCTTTTTCATGCGTTTTACTTTTGTAGTTTTTGTTTTACATCGAGGGCGTTGTACACGTGGGGATGGAAGTTGAAGTTTGTTTGTCTAATTAAGCTTTTTTTTAAACTCTAATATAATATTTTTTTAGCAACTAACAATAACCATTAAGCAATTTTGAATTCAAGGTTTAATTTCATTGTCCTAATGCATAAAAATTTTTAAAACAATCAAAGCCCCAAAATCTTTAAAATACATACCTTTAAACATAATAAACAAAAAGATTCACATTCTTGCTTTGCAAAAATTACCCGTTCCGCTCGTTTCCATGAGTTAGCCTCGTTAGTTGTTTTTTCTCATGTTTTTGCGGACAGTTGAGTGAGACAGGTGGTTATTGTAAAGTACTTTTTTTTGCATGCATTTCAAGACCATAGGCACATACATTGTATAAACCAATAACAAATTTATGATAAACCTCTTTTCTAGCCATTTTTCACTTATATTTACCTCACCCAACATTTTCCCCTAGTAGTTCATGTCTAGCCTTTTCCCATGTTTTTCATTTTTCGCGACATTTTATCACCTACTTAGCCATAAAGCCTTTTACTTTCCACTCATTTTCATGTTATAAATCCAGTTTGACTACGTTTAGTTTTTTTGTATTTGTTTCAATTTTATGTATTTGTTCACTTGGGAAACCTAAAGCATAATGCTTACTCCCCAAAGTGTATTTTTAGTTTGCAATTATTCGTATCTTTGGTAAAATAAAAAATAAAAAATTATGTTTGCAAATAGAAGAAGAAGAAGAAGAAGAAGAAGAAGAAGAAGTATGATCCGCCACATTTAGGTGTAGTTTGATTTCAAAGAGCAATTTTTGGTTTATTAGGTCTCGGCTCGTTTAATCGGTCGGTTTATTTAGTTAATTTTTTTATTTTTTTTTTTTGTAGTTAACTTAGTTCAGTATTTTATAGTAGTTTAGCCACTTTATCCAAAAATTCCTCACCCCAACCCTTAACCAACATTACCACCCTCAAGTACTCATGTTTTATGCTTTATATGTGTTGGTTGGTGTAGATTTAACCCTTAAACAAGCCTATGCTTTGCTTAGTCGCCATCTTGGCATCGAGTGTTTTCAACATACACTATTGCATGTACGATCACTAAATATAGTCGAGTGTGTGTGTGACATTGTGAGGTTTGCAAGCTTTGAATGTGATGGCAATCAATATGTGATGTTCTTTAGACTATGTCTTCATCTTTTTTATGCATGATTTGTAAAAATTAATGGTTGCTTGCTTGTAAATCCTTTAAGCTATGGATGATTATTTTTTACGGGTTATTCTTGCTATTCTAGAGTTTGTTTCATTTGCTTGAGGACAAGCAAAGTTCAAGTATGGGGATGTTTGATGTAACAGAAAATATACATCTTTTAGCATCAAATTAACCACATATTTATTTAAAACTCCATGCAAATTCGTTGTATTGGAACTTATTTGAGTTATTTGCAAATTTGCAGTTTCGGGCGTCCGCCCAAAAAAGAAATGACAAGAAAAAGATGGCGTTTCAGGACAAAAATATGATTATGTCCAAATGTTCACGACCGTGCTGAGCCATGCCTATGCACGAGCTAATGCCGAGCTAAGTGACCGGGCACGACCGTGCCACATGTAAGCACGAGCGTGCATCCTTCCATGGTACCGGGCCAAAGCCCCAATGCGCGCCAGTGCACGAGCCAGTGTTGGTCAAGACACTGGCACGACCGTGCCACTTGCCGACGCAGTCGTGCTAAACCCGATCCAACCAGACCATGCACGAGCCAGTACAGCAGCAGGTGCCAGGAGTTCCTCGAAAATGCACGGCCATGCACGGTCGTGCCAGATCTTGCATAGGCTTTATCCAAATGTGGAAACTGCAAATCTGGTGCGCAGAAAGCAAAACATGGACCTACTAAATCGGTGCACAGCCGTGCACTTTTCCAGCCAGCTTTATAAACACTTAATTTCCCTCATTTTTAAGTGTGGAGTCCTGGGCATTCTCTCTTAACTTAATGCAGAAAATTGAAGGTGTTTTCAAGAGAGTTTGAAGGCTTCCATCAATTACAAGATCTCTCGTTCCTTTATTCAATCTTTACTTGATTTTGGTTTGCATTTCCTTGTTCAATAGCATGCTTTATAAGCTTATTCTGAGTTTGATTTTAGTTGTGTCAAGCCTTATGGGCTAAATACTTTTGCTATCTAGACAATGTTGAAGCTTTACTAATGTGACACTTTATCTATGCATTATTTTGGTAAGCTGGTGTTCTTTCAAAATTATCGTAAACTTATGAGTTGATATTGGTGGTTCTCATGCTTGTTAGAGTTGATTTACTTTGTTAGTTTTACAAATGTTGGAAAATTATGTTTTAGGTGTTTGTTTGTAGACTTGAATGCTTATGCATGCTTTGTGTATATCTATAATGTTGGAAAATTGAAGAGTGTTTTATGATTCTTGACTTGCTGATGACTTGCTAGTTTAGAGATTCATAAGTTGATATTGATTTCATGAGTTTGGTTAGTTTAACATAATTTTAGGTGGTTAGAATGTTTGTTCATGTGAGTTTTTCTTTGATTATGAGACTTGGTTGTTTTAACAAACAATTTAGTCTATGTTTATCTCTTGATTGAAAACCATCATGTTGATTATTTGTTAGTATTGGGTTGTTTGATTGTACTCTAATATTTATTTTTAGATCCATGATATTTTGCCTTGTCATTATTATTTCATCATGTTAATAGAGTGGATTCATGTCTAGGTAATCTTTTGGAGTGCTTGTTCTTGTGTTTTACTTGTTTTGTGTTCATTGTATGTTTGTTAAGTTAGTTAAAAAAATTTAAATCAAGATTTCTTTGTTTAATTAGTCATTTACAAAGATTTAGTACTAGAAAATTACCGTATCCATGGATTAGTAGTCCAAAATGGTTCTCAAAGTTCTCAATTTGCAAAGGGTTCTCTTAGGATCCTTTCCACACACACACACACACACACACACACACATATATATATATATATACACACACACACATATATAGGATCATGATCATGTGAGAACTATTTGAAAATTGAGAACCATTTTAGACCACAAAAACCCAAAAATAAAAATAAACATAAAATCAAAAAATCAAAAAACAAAACAAAAACCAAAAAAAGTAAAAAAAACTAAAATTCTTATTTCTTATACATATATGTATAATATATACATATATGTTTATACATATACGTATAATATATACATATGTGTACACACATGTTTTTTTATACACATATGTATAATTTAAGGTAAATGATAATGTATATGTGTATATTACGTAACTAGAGATTAAATGAAATTATACACATGTGTATAGGTATAATACGAGTTTTTTTATGATAACCGGAATGAAATACAAGAATTTTGGTTTTTTACTTTTTTATAATTTTATTATTTTTTTTTTTTGTTTTATAATTTTCCAAATGTTTTTTTAGAGGTTTTTTGTAGTGGTCTAAAATAGTTCTCAATTTACAAAGGGTTCTCTTAGAATCCTTACCCTTTATATATATAGGGGAAGGTTAACATACAATAATCGCTTAACGTACATTAAGTACACGAAATACGTTCAAGGTTAAAAACACTAAAACGTTCAAGCCAAAATTCCAATCCTAAAACGTTCAAGATTAAAAGTTTAGACGTTCAGGCAAAAAACTTAAACGTTCAAGGTTAAAAGTTTAAACGTTTAGGAAAAAACTTAAGCGTCCAGGCAAAAAACTTAAACATTCAAGGTTAAAAGTTTAAACGTTTAGGCTTAATACCTTATACATTCAACTTCAAAAACCATCACTCAAAACTCAAAGCTAATCGATTTAAACTTAAAATTGATGATTAATTGAATCGATAAACATTTAAACGTTCAAGCCAAAATCAAAAACGTTCAGGCCAACAAAACTTTAAACTTTCAAGCCAAAATCTTAAACGTTCAAGGTTAAAACCCATCACTCAAAACCAAAAATTGATCGATTAAAGCTTCAAATTGATGATTAATTGGATCAATTTCAAGGTTAATTGATCAATTAGGTTCAACAATTTCAATTTCAATTAGTTAATTTGATCAACTGACCTGTGAACAACTCATGAAGGAAGAAGATGGTGTTCACGACGGGACCGTTGTTGGTCGCGACGGTGGGTAGTGGATGGAATCGTTGGACGTTGACAGATTGCTGAACGGTGAGGGTGAAGGTGGATGGAATCGATGGGAGCAGCGGTGGACGAAGATCGGCTCGCCGTTGTTGCTCGCTATTTTGATCGGAGAACCCTAAATCGCTAATTGAAATCGATGTTCCACAGCCTCGCGTATGTAATGTACGATAAAGGATTATTATATTGAATCCTTTATCTATCTATCTATCTATCTATCTATCTATCTATCTATATATATATGCTTAAGTTCAAGCGAGAAGTGATGTTATTGCGAGAAATGCGAGAAGTGATTTTAATCAATCAGGTTTTTTTCTTTTTCTTTTTCTTTTTCTTTTTCTTTGTGCTTTATTTAATTATATGAGTAGATTAGTAAATTGCTAAAACTTTTATTTTTGTTAACAAATCACAAATATGGTAGCTTTACAAAACATATTATTATT
Organism: Bidens hawaiensis; assembly: GCF_021521415.1. Lineage (NCBI taxonomy): Eukaryota > Viridiplantae > Streptophyta > Magnoliopsida > Asterales > Asteraceae > Bidens > Bidens hawaiensis. Next base: position 294,665 of record NW_027492160.1, read on the forward strand.
ATTATCTTCAAACCATTATTTATTAAAAAATGATACGATCATGTTCAAATTCAAAAAAAAAATTTCTGTCAAAATCCCTGGATCAAAATTCGAAAGCCAATAGTTTTTTTTAATTTTAATCAAGAAGATTTTATCATATAAAAAATTGTATTAAATAGTATATCTAGATAATTATTCTATTTTTAAGGTTAGTGATTTGTAGATTTTGATTAATAATGAATATTATTTATTCTTATTATATCGTTTATTAATTTTATCACTTATTATTTTTTATAGTTTTTTAAAAACTTTTTATTTTTAATCTGATTAAAATATGTCAAGATTATTTATCTTAATTATACCCTCATTATATATTCGAATAAATCAATTATTTTGGAAAAAAGATCAAGCATATATCAAAGATGTTTATTTGGTGAGCAGATCAATAAAAACATGTCGCTAAAAAAAGATCAAAAGCATAATTATTATCCACATATATGGCTTAAAATCATTTCCTTTTTATACAATCGTAGTTGAGTCTTTTACAAGATCACAATCGTAATTGAGTCATTTATATGAAAAAATGTTTCACGATCGTAGTTAAGTCTTTTTTTAGCCACATATTTCTTCCTTCAGCTCAACAGTTATGCTCCTAATTATTTGAGTCTTCTACAAGATCACAATCGTAGTTTGTTTTCGCAAAAAAGTCTCTATTTGCCTAATTTTGAAAATTCCGAGGTCTTGATACTTTTCAAATTTTCCAACTTTATCTTTAACCAATTCGACGTCAACAATTTAATCACATTTGCCCTAGAATGTCCAACAGACTTAAAATCGCTTACACATGCTTTACCTACACGTAATATCCAAGTTTAAAAACATTGACCTGTTTTATACAGATAGATTACTTGCACAACCCCACACATGCGAAGATTCCCCTACACAGTCAAGACATTAGCATTAGCAGTTGCACACATTACATAAAATAGATTACCTATACAACCCTACATGAACATGCTACATATATTATAATATTAAATATGATTAGCACACTAATACACAATAGTTAACAAATTTTGTATTTTTAACTAATACACAACATCAAAATAAGTCATATACTTGAAATCCAAAATATATGATAATTAAAAACACACAAAATCTAAACAAATGATGTCTTAGGTTTTTACAACACAACGAAACATATATTATCTTACATATTAACACGAGTAGTCCCACATCACCAAAATATAGAACGTTCTAGTCTAAAGTATGTGTTATTGTTCTTCCTACGTAAACTTACCTACATACCTTAAATGTAGTACTACACACAAAAAAACAACGCCCACATTTATCCATGTTTGGTGGTGTTCATGTTTGTATATGTGGTGTAGGATAAAGTCAATTGAGATCACATGTATACAACAAGTAAGAGCAAACAAAATCAAAATGAATGTCGTCTTAGGTTATACGTTATCCAACACTACGTAAAATAGTTTTACCAACACAATAAAACAAATGTTCCTACATAACTAAAGTTAAGAATGGGAAACCCAATATTTTTTTTAACAAAACACAATTTAAGCTATTAACCATCCATCTTCGATTTTTAATGCATAGCTTCCACTGCTGTTATGAAACAACCTTCGTCGACCTATAATCTTTTCATTATACAAATAGCCACATAAAAAGCCCTACTTTTATACCAATCAACAAATTGAGTAATTGACAAATCGACAGACTAATGTAGGAATTCAGATAGCGAAATCGCTTATGAAATCAACTATTCGATTAAAACACAAAAAAAAAACTAAGAACAAAACCCTAACCTTTATCGGGATACTACCTTCGGACGCAAAAACCCTTCATATACAGGTGTTAATCAATCTTCAACAAACTAATTAAGATTTATGAATTAGGTTGGCGAGGATTTCCGACTAGAGTGAGAGTTTTGGAAGGTTGGTATTGATTAATGATATAATAAGCAAGAAATGTGGGATGTGATACGTTTCAAACCACATATCCACACAAGAAAAATACCAAATTACCCTTTTAGTATTAAATCCATTAATATAAGGAATCTAAATATTACAATATTGCCATGTTTAATGTAGGCCGTAGATCAATCTTAATCAAGGGTTAGAAATTATTTCTCGCTTTTCTCGCATTAAGTTGATTTCTTTCCTGAACCATCCCCTACACACACACACTAGTTTTTATCCCCTGTATTACGGGGTTGTTTTACATTATTCATTTATAATATTTATATAAGAAAGTTAATAATATACTTAGGATTAGATGGTAAAAGGGCTTTACAAATAAATGAGATATTATCACCCGGTTTAAAAGCTATCTGGATTTGTTGAGACACATGATCCGCTTATTTTTTACTATAAAATTGTTTCTTAATTATAAATAATATCTTTTTTTTAAGAAAAAAAATTGGTTATAATTTTTAATATATCCCTATTTTATATGATTTTCATATCAAATATTTGGTGAGATTAATATTTAATTTAATGAGATGTTATAACCCGTTTAAGGGCTATCTGAGTTTGGTAAGACCCATACCCGTGAATTCGGGTCAACTGTATGAGAAGCCTTCATTTATAAATAAAACAATCTGGTGGCTTGAGAAAATGTAGAGATGTTTTGTTTATATATATATATATATATATATATATATATATATATATATATATATATATATATATATATATATATATATATATGGAAAGTATAGAATGAAAACCCACTTGAGTTGTGAAAACCCTATGTAACATCGTTTTTTTTTTTTTTTTTTTGCACACGTAATATATATTGTAACATTTAATACAAAACATCGAAACATAAAAAAAATTGTTTTGTTATTTTTTAACATTTTTTTACAAATTTTTATATATGTTTTCAGGAGAAAGAAAAAATTATATTTATGTTATATTTTTTATTAACTTTAATTGTGAACCACATAATTAAAAACATGTGGTTGAGAATGAGTTTCTAGAGTTTTCACAACTCAAATGGGTTTTTATTATAACCTAACCCCCCTATATAGGGGAGATTTCAAATGAGAACTCCTTTGAGTTTTAAGAACTCGAAAGAACTCAGTGTAACGATTTTTTTTTCGAATTTTTTTTTACACATGCATAATATATGTAGGTTACATAGACGTAAAAAAATTACAGAATTTTTTACGCACCGAGTCGACTTTTTACACATGTGTAACGGACGTACAAGTTAGTGTAATCAGTTACATCTTTATTCTCTCTCCCACTTTGACTTTTTGTCAAATTTAATCTCAACCACATATTCCAACCCATTTAATTAAATGTGTGGCCTGGAATGGAGTTCTTAAGTTCTTAAAACTCGACATGATTCTCAAAAAATCTCTCCCCTATATATATATATATATATATATATATATATATATATATATATATATTCACACATGTCAAAGAGTAGATAAAAGTAGTTTAAAAACAAATTAGTTTTACATTTAAAAGTAAATAAATATATGACAAATTAAAAATCAAAATATTTAACTATAAAATTTAGTAACTTTTATCTCTTAAAACTAAAATATTAACTTCTCTAAAATTCTTAAATGGGTGAACAGGTCAACCCACTTTTAAACGTGTTAGGTTTGGGTTGGCCCATTTCTTAAACGGGTCGTGTTTAGCTTGACATGTTTAAGAATATGGTTTATGTTAGCCGACACAAAACCTATATTTTGTCATGTCGAGTTCGACTCATGTTTCAAGTTGTGTCAGGAATTACCAACACTAATCCCAATGCTTCTTGCAATTTCATTTCGGTGGGAAGAATTCATTAGCAGAAAGTGGTCTTTCTTAGAAACTCGCCCTATTATGTATTTTTTTTAACATAAGTCCTGTGTTTTTCCTACAAGGTATATTAATGGAGGCCGATTGTTTGTGCATAAACCGGACATTATGTGGAACATGACAAATAAGTTTCTTCTAACATACTTTGATTTTATTGCATTACATGTATATAGACATTATATGCCCGTTGCCTTATAAAATTTAAATATATTCTGAAATAGATTAATTAAAATTTATTCCAAAATTCAGGGCACTCAACATGTTTTGTTGTCTAAATTGAAGTGGCAAATTAACACATACATATACTAAAAATATATTTATATAATCACACATTTATTTAATAACTATTTAATGTTGTGATCCAAGGTGACATATCATAGTGTTGTCTTAAATTATGGACCTACGAAAACTTTTTATCCTTTATAGGTTATAATAACATTTTTCCAGGATGCTGCTGATGGAGATCTAAAGTGTAACCCTTTTATAGATTCTAATATGTGGTATGTGCGCTTTTATGCGAGAGTATTATTGTATGCAAGCATGTTTTTATGTCGATGATATGTAACTTTTCTAGTAAAAGTAATTTCCGGATTCAATTAGCTCAAATTTAAGTTTGATCAAATTTCAAAATATGAATTATTTATTTATTTTTTAAAAATCACCAAAATAAACATTGACCAATAAGAAAATGCAAACATAAACACGTAAAGCATGTGTGTAGAGTTTTCAAAAAAAATAAGACTATTAAGAAACTGATGCTTGGCTGAAACCTGAGTTTCCTTTTATGACAGGCCCACAAACTAACCAATGATTTGCTGATACATGGTATTTTTCAGATGAATGGCTATGTAGATGCCTCGTTGAGGGGGGGCGGGGTAGTCGTTTTCTTTGAAAAATGTTACGTGTTACCAAATCTTTTGTCAATCCATGGGTCTGCTGTCATAGCAGACCCTCTATAACCAAAGAGGTTTCAGCCAAACGTTACATTCTAAATTGTCTTGTTTTTTTGGAAACCCATATAAATACGTATGCTTTCCATATTTATTTTGAATTTTCTTTATTAGTCATTGGTTATTTTTGTGATTTTTCTAATTCTTTTTATCTTCGTTAATGACTGTTTTATTACTTTTTTTAAAAGAAAATGTTATTTAAAACTCGTGTCTGATTCAGTCGCTATTCTTCAAACATCGGTACGTATAACAGTGAACGTTTCAACTTATGTGAATCGAACAGACGAAGAATCAAGTCTCTGTCCATTGTCCAATCTCCCCCTAGTGTTACAATTTTAAGCTTATTCTTAAAATCATATTTTCATTGGTTTTTGCTTTTTGAGTTTATTTATTTTTAATTATTTGAATTATTATTTTTTAATTCACATACTTTTGTCAAAAAAAAAAATCAAGACAGAGTTCTAAGAATATTAAATGGAAAAATCATGTTTGTGGGTGAACCAATCATGAGAATGGGATCTTATGCTTGGGTTGTGGGCGAACCCTCATGTTGTAAAAGATTTTGATCGTTTGTTTGTGTCAACCTAACGATAATGCATATTAAGGCCAAACCCAATGCTAGCTAGAAATTCTGGCAAAATTTTCTTCACATCTTATATTTACCATATTTCTTATATTTACCATATTTCTTGTAAAAACACTTTCTCTCTCCATTTTAACCTAAGGGGGTGTTTGGTACAGAGAAAAAGAATGGGAAGAAATGGAAATAGAAATGGGAGAGAAATGGAATTGGAGAGAAATAGAAATGGGTGGAGAATTGACAATCATTTCCTTTGTTTGGTACAATAGAGAAATGGGTGGAGAAACGGGAGCAGAGACGTGATTAGGGTTCCGCCTCGGCATCATCATGGTGGAGAAATGGTGGCTCAGAGACGCGTCGCAACACCGCGAACGGAGTAGAGCGTCATCATCATCGCCGCGCAACATCAACACCGCGATTTAGGGTTCCGCCTCACAACACCGCCTCGCGATTTAGGGTTTCGTTTTGGCTCAGAGACGCGAACGGACGTGGCTGCGGCGTCGGCCGCCGTGCCGGACGTCGGCATCATCATCACCATCGCCGGTCGGAGCATCATCATCATCATACGCGAACGGAGTAGAGCAGAGACGCGATTTAGAAGCAGAGAGAATTCCATTTCTCTTCCAAATGGAGAGAATTGGATTTCTCTACTTTTTGCCTACACCCAATTCTCAGAGAAAACCAATTCTCCGCTCAATTCTCCGCCTAATTCTCCCAAACAAGAGAAACCTAATTCTCCACCCTCAAATCTCTCTACCAAACACCCCCTAAGAGTAAAATATTTTCTCTTCCTTCCCAATCATCATCCACATTATTATTCACTTACCAAATATATGTTAAATGCATTGCATTAATCAAAGTTTAAGACAATATATAGTCATAACCCTTTATTTATAGGCGTTTTGTGGCACGTGACACCCCTAGTTGTCAATAAAGCATTTTTTTCTATTTTGTTGTCTATTTTTTTAATAAAATAAAAGAGATATTATTTCATTAATAATTAAAAGTTACATTAAAATTTTAAAAAAAAAAACACAATAATTTTTTTAAGAAATTGAAAATAAATCTAAAAAATACATAAGCACTACTCGTCTTCATCTTAGCCTTGTTCGCCTTCATCTTCAATTTCCTTTTCATGTAACGACTCCTCTTCATCTTCATATTCACTTTCGTCTTCATCCTCGGTTTTCATTTTCACCTCCATTTTAAATGGGCCGAACAACTCAAGCATGTTGGACAAAACGTTATGTATTTCTTTTAAACGGGGGGCATACACATTTTCTAGCCTCATCTCCATATTTTCTTGATTTTGTTCTTGAACATCTACCGGTATATAATTTGGAAATATTGATTTCCCATCGTGTTCTATGATCATATTATACAATGTGATACATGTGTATCATTTCTTATTTTTTCCAACGTTCACAAATGACAAGGATTTCCCACAAAAAGACAGCATTTTTGAAGAACTCCAAATATCTCTCGATGTCCTTTCGCAAATACTCTTATACTTTTTTAAAATATTCCCTTTTCCATTGATTAGGTCTCTAAACATTCTCACAATAATCGAATATTTCGGTTATATTCCATAATCCAAATAGTATCAATGTGAATAGTAGTTATCATTAGCTCAAAACGAAGTGATTGGCTCCCCGGAGATGTAATCCTCTACCACGAGCGACTGTTCCAAAACGTTTATGTCATTGTTAGACCCGGGGACACCAAAGAAGGCCGACTAAAACCGAAGCTTGTATGAAGCAATCACCTGAAGATTAACTGTTGGTCCATTTTTGTCACAACGTGCATATTGACCTCGCTATGCGGTTAGATAATTACAACATTGCCAGTGCATATAATCTATGCTCCCGATCATGTTGGGTAACTATGTTTCCTTTCTTGCGTTGCATAAATCCGTTGTAGTGGGTCTTCTTAGATAATGTGGAGCATATATATATATCTTTTTTTTCCTATATAAATTAATTAACTAGAAAGAATTTCAAAAATAACAAGCAAAATAGTTTTCTAAAATAAAAATATAGCAGAGCAAAAATAATCCAAGATGTCTCATGCTCTTTTTTCAGACATCTAAGTACCTCGTCGTTGATGTCAGTCGTGTTTTCGAATGCGAGCACGCGTATCGCTGAAGTAAACTTTTGAATAGCGATGAATCCTAGAATCACTTGCGAGTCCGATTTTTGCTGAAAGTAATCAAACTCGAGCTCCTAATCTTCGGTAATGTGCAAAATATAACGTTTAGATATCCGAAAGCGACACCTAAAAGTTTATGGGTTCTTGTATGTCGACGAGTCATTGAAGTAATCCGCCAAACGATCTCGTTCAATATAATCTCTTTTTGAGGCCGGGCGTGGAGGAGAACGAATAGATTTCATATACTTTGTCGCGATTGTACACGCACTTGTAATTCGTAGCCGCATCTTCCTCCACTTTGTCATCAGTCATGTGTTTGTTATTCGCAAAAAAAAACCGGTGGTATATATTGGAAGAAGAGGCCAGGGGGAGAATCCATATAGAGTTTTGTAGAATTTGAGTAGAGAGTTTTATAAAGGTGTGAGTTTTTATTGGAGATTAAATGGAATATACTGGAAAAAAATTTTAATATTTTTTATGTAGTTGTTCACTGTTCACTGAGTAGTGAGCACCTATTCACTAAAGAAGTGAACACCTGTTGGAAAATGGCTTTATTTGAGGAACGGTTGATTGTACACTGTTCACTAAAGAAGTGACTGGACATCTGCTGATCATGCAAGTCTACGTGGATGATATCATCTTTGGGTTCACAAATGACGATCTATGCAAGCAGTTTGAGGAAATCATGAAAAAGAAATTCGAGATGAGTGCAATGGACGAGATGAAGTTTTTCCTAGGGCTTTAGGTGGATCAGTTACCAAATGGGATCTTTATTCACCAACGAAGTATGCCAATGATATCCTGGCAAAATTCAACATGACTGATTCGACGGCTATCAGCACACCCCTTCCATTAAATCATGGGATTAGACTTGATCCCAACGGGGAGAAGGTGGATCAAATGCTTTACCGATCCATGATTGGTTCTCTTATGTATTTGACTGCTTCCCGGCCAGACATCATGTACGCAAATTGTTTGTGTGCTCAATATCAATCCAATGCGAAAGTCTCGCACCTCATGATCGTCAAGCATATTCTACGATATTTGAAGGGATGTCCAGGGGTCGGTCTTTGGTATCCACGTGATGATGAGTTTGTGCTGAGGGCTTATTCGGGGTCGGTCTAGCTCATTCATTATACCAAACAACCAAATTAAATGTTCAAAACATTTATTTAAGTCTCATTTAAACATGAGAAAACAAAATCTAAACCAAACAATTTAAAAGTGTTGCGGAAGCGTTAAAATATGTGTTTTAAGATTAACAATAAATCATGTGTTTGAACATGCACAACCCATCATATGTAAACCATATGAAATAAAAGTTCATGCGATAAGTGTGACTCCTGAAATATGCATTGCAACTTGCTCCTTAGCACACCTAGCATCCTAGTCAAGTATAAATACTCAAGGGTCAACACGAGGTGGGCGAGTTCATAAGTTGTAGTAAAAAGTACATATATATATATATATATATATATATATATATATATATATATATATATATATATATATATATATATAGGGGTGGGGATCCAATGAAAACTTTTTTTAAAGAGAAAACTTGAAAACTCCAAAAAACTATTTTTAACTTTTTTATAAAAAATTTTTTGAAGTTTCTGTTTTTTCCATTATTCTTATATTTGTTGTTGGTTCCAAAAAAAAAAACCTTGTCGGTAACCTCGTCGGTGTAGTGCACATGTGTAATGATGTGCATTGCATGTATGCAAAAGTGTTTGTATTGCATAGTATACAACACTATTGCACACACACTATTGTATATATGCAATATAAGACTAATACGCACATTGATTACACATTAGTACGTATGTGTAATACAACATTAACGCACATGTGCACTACATCGACTTTTATTTTATTATTATTTTTTTTTCATATAATACAACACTATTACACATATAAAATACACAAATATTGAATATATACAACTAAACACTATTGAACTTAAAAATACATAGTAATACACATGTGTAATACAACGGTTTCGCACAGTAATACGTATGTGCATTACAGGGGGTTTTTTTTATTATTTTTTTATTTTTTTCGAGTGAAGGGGACCAAAATATAAGAGTAATGGCAAAAACAGAAATTTGAAAATATTTTTTTATATTTAATTAAAAATAATTCTTTAGGAGTTTTTAAGTTTTCTACCTAAATGTGAGTTTTCTCTTGATCCTCTCCCTATATATATATATATATATATATATATATATATATATATATATATATATATATATATATATATAGTTTAGATAGTATACGTAGCATAAGTAGTGTGTGTAGATTTAGCAGTTTTCAAATATACCAGGGTAGCTAACCCATTTACAAGCTACGAGAAGTTTGAACAGAAGCTGACTGTTTGTATGACTTCTTACCAGGTCTATCAAAAAACACTGGCGATGTATGTTAGGGCAATTTACACCCGTCCGACATCCAGTCGAGTTATAGCATGTGGGGTTTGTCAAACCCGGTAGTACTACTTAAATTTCCTCGCGATCCCATCCTAACGGTTCAAGGTATGCATGGACTTTAAATGATATATGAGGGCATCTAGTATACACTTGTGATGTATAAGAAACTACATAAATCCAAAATAAGTCGTTGCTTTTTCCTCCAGAAAACCAGTATGTAAGTATGTCCGTGTTTTCAATCCAGAAAACAAGTATAGGAAAATGTTTTGTGTTTTCAATCCAAAAAACACGTAAGGAAAATGTTTTGTTGTTTTCAATCCAGAAAACAAGGAAAATGCTTTGTTGTTTTCAATCCAGAAAACAAGTATACGAAAATAGCTTTGTTGTTTTCAATCCAGAAAACAAGTAAGGAAAATGCTTTGTTGTTTTTAATCCAGAAAAACAAGAATACGAAAATAGTTTTGTTGTTTTCAATCCAAAAAACAACTAGGAAAAAGCGCACCTGATGACGTATGTAATGGACTTTTCTCAAACCAAATGTATGCATTTGACTCGTTAACTATTACCTAGTACAAGTGTTTAAGCTATGAGAGTGTGTTCAATAACATATGACTCTAAAACTCACGTATGGACTCACACACAAACACAAAATTGACCCGATGACTCGTTGGTGATATTAAGTAATGTCAACTGTAACAAAAAGTCCTAACATGTATCCACACATCATTTCATGGCAAAGCAACCAAATATTCATCATACAACCTAACTTATGATCATTCAGTTAACGAGATAGATTCTAGCACATACAAACGATTTTATTCACTATGCAAAACTAAAAGATAAATTCTACAAAATTTGTAACAATAGAGTATATAAATTAGGTTTCTCAAACAATTTTTATCATATATAAATATCTCACAATAATTCAATCATTGCAGATAGGTACAAACAGTTCAGCAGATTGCGCAACAAAAAGTATTTTCATGGTTCTCTCAACCCATTTATCCAAATTATTCAAGGCCAATTGGGTTAAAATTCTAACTCAAAATGTGATGTTGCAGAAGTGAAACCAACCAATTTGGCTTTGTCAATCTCAAGTTATGATGTCGGGAAATTAAACCAGAAAACATCTTCCGAATCAGATTAGACACGTAATCTTGTAAAATCATAAAACCTATCTTCTCTATATACAAAAATTACAATTAGTAATTTTCTGGAAACGAGACTCGACAAACTATATTCTAGAATCAAGAATTTATTAGAAACCATCTTTTATCATCAAGATAAAGTCAAAACAATAAGAGAGTACAAAGCTGTCAGCATTCTGATTTCGATAAAACTCAATCAAGAATCATGTTAACGACACACCTAGGGTTCTAATCGATCATATATCAAACACATATCATCATGCTCATGATTTATTAACCATATTTCAAAATAAATAACCTCTAGGATTTCTATTAACAATCAAAACACAAGATAAGTAAGAAACTAGAATCGAACGAGAATGCTTACGTATATTGATTTGTGGGTGAAAGCTATGAACCCTAGCACCTCTAATCTACCAAGGAACACCAAAATCACCCAAGGAAGTGTGTGAAATATTTTGGAGATGGCTGCACTTGATTATAAGTGATTTAGGGTTTGAAAACCATTTTTGAACAAAAATTACGACCTGGCAATCCCCTGCGCAGCGCGAGGGATTTAGCCACATCTTTCGCACGGCTCGGGCGCTTTAGAGTTTTTTTTTAATATATATATATATATATATATATATATATATATATATATATATATATATATATCAATGTATGAACAAGCAGCAAGTAATTACATAGCACGTACATGTATTCGTTTATGAGATTGACATTTATCACCAACGCGAACGGGTTGACTATTGTGTGTGACTCGTTACCGACTCGTGTAAATGTTATGCATGACGTGTAATATAACGGAGTTGGGTTAACGGTGTTAACATGGAAGGGCGAGGTGTCACATTAACCCTTGTTGAAAGAATTTTCGTCCCAAAAATTGATAGGTGCTGCTAAGTAAATAAGTAGACTCACAGTCTAAATATATGAACAACATGAATTCAGTAATCTTTCCACTCATTGAAAGATCAAAATGAATTAAGTAGACATCCCGTCTATTGGTTACTATCACAATTGTTTCGGAAGTGTTGCAAATGTTTAACAAAAATTTTTCGGTTGTCACATCATTTCCTTGTTGAAAGAAATTTCATCCCGAAATGTTGATTGTGTAAATTTGAAAATATAACCATAGTTTATTAACGTAAAGGTGTCAGAACATATGATAGTGAAAAGAGTTGAGAAATGTCTTGCATAAATGATTATGGCGATGCTTTATGAAATTTGAAATTCATGGTGTTTGGTGCGATTACCGGTTCAGCAAGGTTAAAGCGGAAGTGAATATGCTTAAGGGTTAAGATTGGAAAATGATCTGGCTTTAGTCCCTATCATTAGCATATTGTAAGTATTTATATATAGTGTGTACCGCAGCTAACCCACCACACCAAAAGCACATTGCAAGTGGTTCCTATCACCAATCATTACCTTGCCAATGTCAACTGTAACTGAAAGGAGAATAGGGTAATCCGAATCCTTTCCTAAACCTTAGCCCGAAGGATTGAGCTTAGGTGATTTGTCTAGGGTAGGACATAACGTATCTTATAAAAGTAATCGCCTTGCCGGAATTGCTTGAATTTCGTGAATTACATATTTAATAGTTTTGGTTGGTTTCGCAAAGGAGGGTTTCGAAAATGGAGAGCCTTACGCTGACTAACAGAGGTTGCTCCTTCTAGTTGATTGCGTGATAGATCTAATACTTAGATGAGCGATATGGAGTGCTTCAAGTTTAGAGATAATTTCTTGTATGAAAGAAGTGTCATACCCTAACCTAAAGAGGAAATGTCTGGGCGTGATCCAATTGCTCACAGCTCGAAGATACTATCATAATATAAAAGTGACTATCTATTTAATTATTTTATTTCAAATGTACACACAAATTTGCAAACATTACAAAACAATTCAAATAAGTGATTTGTAACGCCCGTAAATTTCGTTAATCGGCTCGATCTTTATAAATGTTTGTCAAAAAGCCGGGGTTTCGTCTTTCTAAATTAGAGACTTGTAATACGTTTTAAAAGTCCATTTATCCATCCTTTTTCTAACGACATCTCCTCTTATAACTTAAAGTGTTAGATTAGTATGTAGCACCCGGCATTTTCGTTTAACGACACGCACGTTGTAGAGTTTGTATATTTATCGGATTTGACCTGGCATTCTTCGGGGACCTCCTTGTCATTATCGTAAGTTAAATTATTTAACCTTTCATCCAAGCTATCACATTTTTCGTGTTTGAGGGACTAGAGTGTAATTGTTTATTATAACAAGAAAACTCTAGCCTACTTCTCATTCCTTCCTTTCCTGTTCCGATCGGCGCCCACATTGCAGCATCCATCCTCGATTTTCATGCTGGTTCCAGCCATTCTCCAGCCTCCCGAGACTAATTCAAGGTCTATTCTATCTTAGTATAACTCTTTTTCACCATTAAACCCTTTATTGAACACGTTAGGGTTGAGTTTTGATGATAACAGTTTGCTGACAGATTCGTATTCGTTTGTTGTAGGCTCTGTAACGCAATGATAACCCATTTTTTTGATCGATTCTTATTTCCATGATGTTCTACTTTGAGTCTAGTTTCCAGAAAGGTATAATACGTAATTTTTGGACAAGATTTGAATACTTTTTATGATGTTTTAAGATCGAGTGTCAAAGCTGATGCTGGATGACGGATTCTGGTCTGTCTTCCCGACATCATAACCTTTTTTCGACATATCTAAATTAGTTAGTTCCACTTCTGGAAGTTGATATTTTGAGTTAGGAACCAAACCCAATTTGAATCGTTAAATTTGGCTGGGTAATGATTTTTATAAAAATAAAACCATTTTGTTGCGCACTGAAATAGCTGCACGTACCTTGCGGTGTTGGAGGAATTTTTATGATTTTTGTATGTATTGGAAAAATATAATAAAAATATTTTTAGATACCCAAGACATTTATACAACTCTGGTAAAAATTTAATAATTTAATTCCATGGTTTTCCTATGTAATAAAATACATCCTTGCATGCTAAAATCTGTATGTTATATTCGTTATTGATCGATAAGTTCGTGTTAGGCTTAACCGGTGGCTGTCCTTTCTCGCATCTTTCGGGGCTGTTATAATTGAAGTACTTGCTCCGTCATCTTCTTAGGTATATCTAGTGTAATATACTTTAGTATCATGAGTTTTGGCATTCGTTAGATTGGTCAACTGTTGATGAAGTGAAAACTAGGTTTCGGTTGTCTAGTTTGTCAATTGTTGCGTCTAGCGTGTTGTTTGAGGGAATTAACAACCAATTCGGATGTTGTAGCCTCGGTATGATTTTTTGGCTGTGAAAAGCTATATTTTTATGTTATTGGGGTTGAATTGGTTGTCGGTTACTCAAACGGGTCGGTACGGCGCAAATTCACGTTTATTGGTAATCTGTGCATCGTGCTTGTGAATTACCGACCCATCCAACTCGTGTAGCGTCGTGTGGACTTGTTGGCTGTGATTTTATTAAATTTGGTCCACACGAGGCTGAGTCGGTATCTAAGTACATAAACAAACCGTTAACGCGCGTATTCGATAAAGTCAACAACTTTCGGGGGTAAATTGGGAACCCTTTGTCCACGGGATTAACTAAGGGTGGTTTTGGTAAATACATGTCCTCGGGGGCTGATGTAATTGAATTTGGTAATGTCAAGGCTTTAGGTTAATCAAATCATGTTAGAACGTCTCGTAGGATAAACGAGTTGGTACGTTTAGTTAATAATATTTGTGTGCAATCCGGCAGGCTTGTAAACTGTGGATTGGCTTTGAAGTTCTCAAACTCTTTGGTATTTGTGTGGCTCATTTCAGGTGAGTTCATGATGCCCCTTTTTACTCTTTTCAAGTTTTGGGCTAGCATGCACACCGTAATACAATTTTAAACGATTTTACTCGTTACAACTATTTGGATGGTTTTACTTAGCCTTATTCATATTTGTGCATTTATGAAACTATTTGTGAACTATATTTTATGCCTTAGGATATTGTAGACTCGTTTATGGTCTTATATTCCTTAAGTTTATACATATTACTTGTGGTCTAGGCTCGAGGTTGCTATTAGGCCTAGTATTAATTCCTAGTATTAAACGATTTTTCCTGATGAAACGTTTAAACGATTTTATATAGGCTTGCTAGTATTGGTAGGCCTTGGAATGTTATAGAATGTGTGTATGTGTATATATATTATTGTATGGCCAATATTTGGCGAATGTTGTAGTCGTTATCGACTACGGAATGTTGTGTATGCCTACTTTGTGTTTGCATACGGATAGATGGTGATCTTGACCGGGCCAAACTATACGACTCAGGTTCTTAAATCCTGTGGCGGGCCTTGAAAAGCCCGTGAGGGGGGAGGCTCGTGTGGCATGATCATCATCGGAATGTTACGTGTTTGGGTTGTACGTGTGCTCGACCCAGAATGTTATACGTTGATGTTATATATATATATATATATATATATATATATATATATATATATATATATATATATATATATATTGTTATATATATAGGGATGTTACGTGTTTGGGTTGTACGTGTGCTCGACCCAGATGTTATTATTTGGGTGGTATTTATAGGGATATAAATATATGGATGTATATAGATGTCTAAGTACGAATACTTAGTGTTGATGATCGCCTAACTGTTCGTATCCCGTATTATATTTTAGACTCTTGGAATGTTTTATAATCCTGTTTTTATATTTAAACCCTTGGAATGATTTATTTAAATGTCTATTATTAAAACTTGAACTCACTCAGCTCAAGCTGACTTTGTGTGTATGTTAGTGTGAGTTTCAAGTTTAGAGGAGGATGCTTACCGCTTGGACGTGCTCGAGACTACTTGGACGGTTGAAGGCATAACTAGTCGGAGATTAATACGCAAACTGTTTTCTTTTCATTTATTACTTTAAACATTTAAATTATGGTTTTGGGAACTTGGTTTTAGTACTTGATTTTCCGCTGTTTATTACTCTGAAATGATTTTAATAAGGTGAAATTGTTTGACTTTAAATTTTTGAGAATTTTTGGATATGATTACCAACTGTGGGGTTCCTGGGGTTCGGGGCCTTAAATGATTATAAACATGAGTTAACGATTGTCTTCATTAGAACCTATGGTCTTGACTAAATATCCAAACTTCAATTCAAACAACCTGCATATGCGTAGAAAATGGAGTTTGTCAACATAAAGTTGAGTGAGAATATCACCAGTTTTGCATGTCAATATAAACAAGCATAACGTAGTAAGTGTGGCAAATGAATCAAACCATAAGCAAGTAAGTAGACCGTTGCCAAGCAAATCGGGTGTTGGTCAATAGCATGAGCACCCAATACATGGGAATATGTTGGACCCCTCCGAATATACGAATGAATGAATAATTAATACAAGTAAGCATGTAGCACGTATATTTGATTAAGTCACTCACAATTACACGTATGCTGTTGTTTGATATATATATATATATATATATATAGTATGAAATATGAATAATACGCATATGTCCCTAAAACGTTTAGAAAAACTTAGGAAAATAGGGGAATGATAAACTCACCTTAGATTAAAGACAAGCGAATATAAATATGAATAAGCGAGTTAACGAATAAGCGAGTCGTCCACTACACGTCAAACGATATAAACGATCATAATCTGAAACTTTGAGATATGATAATTTAAGTAAAAAAACTCGTTGTCGCTGGAATCAATCCAAACGGACAACTCAAGTTGTGTTATATTTAAGATTTAAGCGAGCTGGTACTGACCAGAATCCGAATAGCAAATCGGAAGTTAGGTTTTGGTCAATAGCCTTAAAATTTCCGTACGAGAATAAAAGTCTTCTGGACCGAACATTGAATCCGAACAGAAGTATAAGAATACGTAAGTCAAACTTGTTGACTGATTTGCCCTTTAACAAGTTTTAAACGAATTAACCAGTCAACACCCCTCAACCACCGAAATTGATTGAAGGTTATTGACTAGGGAATATATATGAATGATTTCTATCTTCACAACTTACCCAGAAAGTGAAAAAATCAGCAGATACGATGAGTCAAAAGTTCACATTTAAGCAAAGTCAAACGAACAAGCTTGTCTCTTCAACCAATAAGAAAAAACAGAAGAATATTATGAAAGGCAGAGTGGCTGACGGTTGAGGAGGCTTCTTTAGGGTTTGGTGTAAAGGTTTGTGGCAGAGATTATGTGCTATTTATATAGAAATGGCAAAAACGAACCATATTTGGAAGATTTACTCGTTTTAGCAAGAATATATTGTTTTAATAAGATAATCAACGAAATAAACTGAAAGATACAACCTTGATAAGTAAGAAAAGATTGTGGGCATGTAATTTGGTAATAATATGTTTACTTGGTCCTTAATTCACTCAACTATGCCTAAAATACACGATTTTAATACCAAAAACGAGTTAAGAAACGAAATTGATTAAACAATCTGACCAGCTAGTCCATGGCGCCGCGTGGCCAGCCCCTAGGGGTGCCATCGTGCAGCACCCTGGCCACGGGTGGTATGGGTTTTGATTTTTGACACAAATGGTCCTTGAAGTTTGTTTATTGATCAATTGTTAAACATTTTATGTTATAAATAAAGAATAAACTATATATAGAACATGAATGGCCTAAAGTGAACATTAGGAACTTAGATATTTATAATTATTTAATTTTTGATTAATAATAAAGATCCCAAAATATTCCGGATCGGGTTAATCGTACACGAATACGGGTTAGAAAATCCGAAATGTTACAAGAAGGTTCAAGTCAAGGTTCCATACCAAGGAAAGAAAAAAGGGAAAACAAAATGAAAGAGCGGTTATGTGTTCATCATAGATAACGTCGTTGCATGAGGTTGATCGATTATACGGAATTGTGTACATACAATAAAGGTCGGTCAACGCGAAGTTTAAGGAGTTGAGATAATGGGATTATCTTGTTGAAAATCTTATCGTAGAGTTTGCTGTGATATTCCATTAATCAACTTAGGCAAAGGGTTGACCACAGGGGAAGAGCAGTAGAGTCAAAAGAGAATTCATCATTAGAACATAAGGAAGAGGGTGTTAGTTTAAGAGGCGTTCTTCAATTTCCGCACACATGACAAAGTTGAAGGTCCGACCATGAAATTCTGGAAGAGTTTTCAATCAAGAGGGTTTTCTTAACAAAGTTTTGATGAGGATCTTAAATTCACTGAAAAAGGGTTAATTAAGATTAGTAATTTCAGTATTGGTAGTCCAGGGCTCGTAGTCGTTATTAACTTTAGATGACAGGGTTTAGAGTTCCAAGAGTTTTCTTTAGAAAAGTGTTTACATAACGGAATCTCATCTCACACCAATATACCTATAGATTCACGATTACGTTCCGAACCATACTCGTCAATTTATCTTACATTGGAGCATTATGTCATTTCCATTATGTCTTTATAAAAAGAAGTTGTTAATGTTAATGAGGCAAAGCCAAACACAGAGGAATGGAAAACTAGTTCTCGATGAATCCAGCGCCTGATGAAGTCTAGAAATTACGGCCACTCGTGGGTGTCACGTAGGGTACTGCCGCGTGATAACTCCTTACATGCCTCCTTACCTTTCACTGGTGCTCGACCGGGTCTCTTCCGAACTTGTGGTGGCATCAAAAGACATAATAGAAACGCAAAGCAAGACGCGAAGTAACAAGTAAAAAGACATCTTATCAACTAGGGATGGTGACATGGGTAACGTGGACCTACTAGTGTCATGGTGTATGTGAGTCATGGTGTATGTGAATACTATGTACGTATATAATGCAATGCATGAAAACAATGTAATGATGGGTTGACACATTTGAAAAACTGTTGTTGAGCTTTGAAAAGGTCATAGACCGGTTTTTCGAAAACAAACCGAGTTCACTGTAACCAATGTCTCTGATACCAATCTGTCACACCCCCAAATTCCAACTAACTGAGTTTTACCGTGAGGCGTGTGACATATCAGGATCTAGCTCATCCATTATACCAAACAACCAAATTAAAATGTTCAAAATGTTTATTTAAGTCTCATTTAAACATGAGAAAACAAAATCTAAACCAAACAATTTAAAAGTGTTGCGGAAGCGTTAAAGTATGTGTTTTAAGATTAACAATAAATCATGTGTTTGAACATGCACAACCTGCTCCTTAGCACACTTAGCGTCCTGGGCAAGTATAAATACTCAAGGGTCAACACGAGGTGGGTGAGTTCATAAGTTGTAGTAAAAAGTACATATATATATATATATATATATATAGTTTAGATAGTATACATAGCATAAGTAGTGTGTGTAGATTTAGCACTTTTCAAATATACCAGGGTAGCTCACCCATTTACAAGCTACGAGAAGTTTGAACTGAAGCTGACTGTTTGTATGACTTCTTACCAGGTCTATCAAAAAACACTGGCGATGTATGTTAGGGCAATTTACACCCGTCCGACATCCAGTCGAGTTATAGCAGGTGGGGTTTGTCAAACCCGGTAGTACTACTTAAATTTCCTCGCGATCCTATCCTAACGGTTCAAGGTATGCATGGACTTTAAATGATATATGAGGGCATCTAGTATACACTTGTGATATATAAGAAACTACATAAATTCAAAATAAGTCGCTGCGTTTTCCTCCAGAAAACCAGTATGTAAGTATGTCCATGTTTTCAATCCAGAAAAACACGCTTAAAAATTTTGTCAACACAAAGGTTGGTGAGTTCTCAATTTAAAAACCATGATGTAATAGCTTTCGACTTTTACATCAATTATTTTTCATTTTAATCAATGAGAATATCATCTTTAACTTTAAATCTTGCAGTTTTATTCTTATTTATTTCATTGAAACACAGCTTTTTTTTGTCTAATTATTTCCATAATTACCACTTCGTCCGCCCGAAGTCAACTTTCGTTTTAACAGCGAAAGCGTATGAATATAACATTTTAATCCAAAGTGTGACAAATCATATTCACACAAAATCCTCTTCGAATTATTACGAAGGTAACCATTAATCAAAACTTTCTCAAAGTTTATAATATTAACATTTCATTTCTTTAAACAAACCGTATTAGTCAAAAGCTAGCTAAGAATATGACACATGTATGACTATTAAATCAATAACCCAAAGCATACCATACTCAAAATAGTTGGCCTCAACATTTAACGAGAGCGACTGGTCGGCAGGCAGGGCGTTACCCCAATAGATCTATCAATATTTCTGTGCTCTAGACCAAGGTTAACGGTTATAACAACCGGGCGGTTGTTTCCTTACCTTCACGTTCATACTGTATTTAGGCAGTTGTTTACTTACTAAGTATTTCACGCCAGTCTAATTTAACTCATCCCACTTAATATGTTTGTAAAAATAAAATACAATCCACGAAACGTGTTCTTCCCCTAAAACATATATAATTAGTTAAAACATTTAAAAAGTGGGGATTGTGAGAACTCACCTTTGTCTCAGCACAATTAACACATATGAGGTGACAAACAACCAGTTGATACATGATCTTAACAACAGTTATCCAACGATAATTGGATTCCGATGTTTAATACAAAATATTATAACACATAAACACGTATACAAGTAGGAACGTGTCCTAACTTAACTCGTTTGTCCTCACATGACTTATTTATCACAATTATAATGATTAAATTACGAACTTCTATCGTTTTAGAAAGCCGTAACTGAATAGAATGTTTCAAATTATCGTATAATTATAAACAACTTAGTAAACAATCGTTATATAACTAATACATTTCTCGAAACTAAGCATGGACGTTATTTAATAAAAATTATATATTTATTGTAAAATATAATAACCATTTATTAACCGATTATCTTAATAAAATATTTTGTTCAAATATCGTATATATATTTTGATATCATAAATTTAGACGAAATTGTCCAAGTCTCGATTGTACCGTTTTAAACACTCGATATTAACTAAAGGTTTTCTAAATAATATTAACAACATTTTCATTGTCCAAGTTATTTCCGATAACAATATTCATACTTATCTCACGTTATATAACTTTTTCAGCAATATCTCCACGTGTACAGTTCAAGTATAGAAATATGCTCAAAACCGGCATGCAATCCGATCCGGATATACCAACGCATTCGTTTTGCGTCACGAACATTTCTCCGGTCTCGGATCGTCCGTACGACACCTCAAAACCCACATGCAACACGTTTTATGAAACTAATTTCCTTCTGAAATCTGACCAGTAACTTACGAAGCTTATAACTCACCATCCAAAATTCTGATCATCGATTCCACTGGTGGAATTAAATATCTATGTGTTAGAAAGGTTCATCGAATATTTCAGCTCGATCCGACGGTCGGATCTCCGGTAATTTGCATTTCTTTAAAGCTGCGTTTCTCAAAATCCGCCCAACGAACTGAACCCGAAAACGAGTCTAGAAACCCAATTTAAACTAGTCCGGTTCCCATCTCCACCGTTAAAAATGATTATCTATTGGTTATGAACCCTTTTTAAAAACATCAAGATGATCGGACCGTTAGATCCTCAGTTATGGAAAGATCTTTACAAACATGCAAAACATATACAATATGTCCAGATTTTAAAACACATTCTTAACAAACTTAAGCTCAAAATTAGGATGATCGGAGCTTACCATCGCATTCGGGATGTCGAAAAATGGTTCTGGATAGAAGACGGGCATCGGCCACCACCAGACCACCGCGCCGTACCACCACCGGCCACAGAGCACCACCGCTGGACCGCCGACCACCTTACCGGAATCCTCTAACCTCTCTATACCCTCTCTTTTCTCTAAAATTTATAAATTTTGATGAATAATGAATGAAAAGTGGGGTGACCCACCTTATATAGGTATTGTTTTAAACAAGTTTTAGGATCGCGTTTCGGTCTCTCGCTTCAACGATCCCGCTACTTCAAGTGGCGTTGTATTTTCCAAATACATTTCATCAAAATATTTATTCCATTCCTGACTTAAATTTGTCTTGGTAACTTATTATTTCCGCTAATAAGTTATTATCGATCGTTTCCAGGTATAGGTTCCGTGTTACTCCAAACTTAATAAAACTAGTGTAGTTGTTTTTCCAAAAAACAACCCATCCAAACTTATGGTGTCTATTCGATTTATTTTATCCACATAATAAACCTCAAAATACGACGATGGTATTAACTTATGCAAACTTGTCGGTATAGGTGCTATAACGACAGTGTTCGAAAGTAATAATTTGCATTTTCCTGCTTCGTTATAACTCAGAATTGAGTCACGTTTATGCCTTCGTTCTTAGTTTCAATCCTCTACACTATTCAATTGGGTCCACCCATGGATATTTTCTCGAATGTCGGGTTGAATATTCGCGCGTTTAGCCGAAAACTTTCGTTTCTTCTAACTTATCACCAAAATTTCGTTATTCAGCCTGACTTCTCACGTGCTTTCCTTTATATATGATCTTCATTCTAAGAATAAAATAATATTTTAACTCACAGTCTTAATTTCTCACTTAACCCGGCCTAAACATGTGTTAATCCCGATTATAGAATATAATAATACTTTTTATTTTACCGGGTGTCACAGCTTATGCGTTCATATATGAAACATATGCGTGGTATAATACTTATACGGGACACAAATTCAAATGTCAAAATTTCTTTAATCTTTAATCTTATCCTGACAAAATTACTTGATTTTTTTTGCCTAATTGCAGATGGTGAAATGTGCTGAGAATACTGATCCGAAGCACAATATTTGTGTTTATCTGAATGAAGCGAAGAAGTCAAAAGATTTTACCGTGATGATGCATTTTCTCAAACGTTCTCGAATCTACGAGGCAATTACTCATGTTGTTGATCCGTACGAGAAGATTGTAGATGAGTTTTGGACGAATGCTGAAGTTGAAGGAAAGGATCTAAAGACCATGGTTCAGGATAATGTGTTGATTATATATGAAGATGTGATTCGTCGTGTTTTGGAGTTTGGTGATGAGGAAAATGATCCCGTTGAGTTAGACAAGAAGATGGTGAAGGGTTGTTTTCTTCGTATGGGATATCGGGAGTCGGTAACACGTTATCATTCAAGAAGACATCTTTATCGAGTCCTTTCAAGTTTTTGGTACATGTGGTGGTTTATTGCCTGGGTCATAGGAAAGGCGGGTATAATGAAATACTTGACTACCAGTTGAGTACAATCACTGCATTATGCTTGAATCTCAAGCATAATTTCTCACGTATGGTGTTGGATAACATGAAGCTGAACTTGGGGAAAGACAAGTGGTTACACTACCCACGTTTCGTTTAGATGTTTGTGGAGGATTTGTTTCCTGAAATGAAGAAGACTGGTGATGTTTTATTCTTGGATCACATGACTGGGAACTCGCTCACGAAGCTTACATCGTATCGGAAGAAAACTGAAGATCAGATTTGAAAGTTCCGTAGTTTGTTTGGACATCTAGTGAAAGTTGATTATGTTGCACCATCTGATAATAGGTGGAAAAAGGATGGTAATGATTCAGAACGAGAGGCTGAGCAGAGAATTCTGGTGGATTTCAAACCTGTTGGGGTGGGGGAGCAAGCGATTTACTAAAATCGAGTCTGATACTGAAGTAGAATCTCCGTAGCCTAAAAAGAAGAAAATAAAAGTTGTGAAAAAAGAGGTTGTGAAACCTGTACACAGGAGGAGGTGGTGTACTCTGCTACATCAGAAAAGGATGACGAGGCTACCGGGTCTAATTCAAAGACTCGTCGTCAGGCATTGATGGATCCTAGGTCTAAATTTGAGAAAATGCAGACCAAGAAGAGAAAGACTACACAGAATACAGATGAAGCTTATGTACCTGAGGCTGTTGAAAAGCCCGTGGTGAAGAAAAAGGCTGTACGTGTGAAGAAAAAGGCTAAGCGTACTAAACCTCCTGTTTTGAAGCTGATTGACGAACAAGATGAGGTTGTTCAACCTGAGGTTATTGTTACACCAATTAATCCGGAGTTTGTTGTTGATGAACTAGTGGTAGACTTGGGTCGTGATGATAATGTTCTAAAGACTCTAGTTGTCCAAGCTACACTGACTCCACCAGAACTAAAGCAAGCATCACCAAAGAAAACACCACAGAAAACTCCAGAATTTGGTAGCATACCATCGTTGTAAACGGGTTGTTTTGTTGATTTCACTATAGTAAAGGAATTCAAAGCTTTGAAGGGTGTAGTAACAGGAATTCAGATTGATAGTCTTACTATAGAGAACGAACTTTTGAGTTGAGAGAATGTAGAGCAAAAGAAGATTATTGCTAAAGGTGAATTAAGAAAAAAACAACAAGTTTATTTGCTTAATCAACATATACGATATTTCATGTTACTTGAAGATAATTTGGGATTTAATTTGATACGAGAAGCTAAGACAGTGGATGATAAACTGTTCGAGAAAATGTATGATGGTAGTGCTTCGCTTGAAGAAGTTGAGTTCAAGATGAAGTATGATTAGGATCGTGTTGATGATAAAGGCAAAGGCAAAGTGGAAGAGCCTATTATCTTATCTACTGACCAACACGTTGTTCAAGAAGTTGGTACATCATCGGTTGTTGTACCTGAGGTGATTGAGACTGTGATTGTTGATCCAATGGTTGAGCCAGTTATTGTACCACCAGTTGTTGAATAGGTGGGTGAGCAAGTAGTAGAACCGGTGATCAAACATAATGATCAGGCGGTAGATCAGGAGGAAGAAGATGATGAGAAGAAAGTTGATTTTGGAGATTCTCCGACACATGATGACTTTGACGATGAAACACCTAATGATCCTAGTGTAGGAGGAAGAGTTGGGGTTAAGATTGGTTCGGGCACTGTTGTTAATGTTGATGTTTCACATGCTAAACAATCTAATACTGGAGAACAGAGTCAGGGGGAGACTTCTAAGGGTGGTAATGTTAAAGAGTTGGAAGTTTTAGATGTCGAACCGATATCATCTAAACCTCCCACTTTATTTTCGTTTGCTGGAGAAGAATTGGAATAAGGTGAGATTGAAATGACAAGGGCTAACATTACTAGACTTCTCAATGTTACTGAAGAGGAGTTTGTATTTGACTTTGAGCAAGATTTGGAAAATGCAAATAGTCAAGATATGATATTTGTTGGTGAACCAGTTCTGGAGGAAGTATTTGAGAAGGAACCTATCTCACATGTAAACGAGAATCATGAGTTTCCTGAATTTGATGAGGATTTTGACGAGGAGATTGAAATGATTAGTCAAGAGTTTGATAGTCAAGGAAATCCAATACCAGTTGACAAAGGGAAATCTGTTGACGAAGAGGAGGTTACAAGTAAGAAGCATAAAGAGCAACTTGACTGGTTTGAATGTCAGAAGGTAGAACCGAAAAGGATAAATATGAGAAACCTCAAGGATTATAAAAATCCAAAGGATGTGAAGTTGGGTAAAGTGGTGAGTATTGCCTCTCTGTCAAAAATCAGAAAGATTGTGGTGCGAAGGATGTTTGGGGTCCAGTATTTCAACAGCTTGTGTGAATTGAAGTCTTTTGCTGTGAATGGATGTGATGGACATTGTGCAAAAGAAGTTATTGTATTGTCCTAAGAAGGATCCTGTACAGAAGATCTAGGAGTTTATTGTGAGAAAGTCGAACTGTAATTTTCGAAGTTGGACTCCTCAGAGACCAGTCTTACACGACTCGTGAATGAAGATTGATCCTGAAACCGAAGAACTGGTGAAGACATGGAGATATAGGAAATCTTAAACATTTAAGATTACTCCTGTGTATCCTATGGAACAAGACTTTCATGTTTATTTTCGGTGGTGGTATGTAAGGCCCTGATCCCGGTGCTCTACATTTGATGTTGGATTTACTCATAAACACAGTTCTAAATATCGGAGAGAATTAAAACTTTTTCACGGAATCATAAAAACATCAACCAATATATTACAAAACAACAAATCTTGTCTTAACAAAAGTTAACTTATCTTAAACATAACATGAAATTTCATAATATTTCTTCTTAAGACGCCAGCCTTCCAGTCACTACCGTGTGCCATCCTCAAGCCAACTCCTTTAACCTATTTACCTACGTGCATACTAAAATTCAGCTACGTTAAGTGAGTTCTAGTTAATCAGGTAACATACATTACATTCACATTCTTACATATATACATCCAAAGATACATATTACATACTTAACATGCTTACCTTTCATTCAAACATTCTTACATACATTCTTACTTTCATACATTCATACTTTCATAATTTAACTTGCATTCATTATTTAATACAAACATAACTGTTATATGTTTTAAAGAGCCTTTCGCCCTATAACCTTCACAGATATTATTAGGGTCTGCAACCCTTTAATCTTCGCAGATATTATTAGGGTCTGTAACCCTTTACTCTTCGCATATATTGTTAGGGTCTGCAACCCTTTGATCTTCGCAGATATTATTAGGGTCCGCAACCCTTTACTCTTCGCAGATATTATTAGGTTCTGCAACCCTTTAACCATTCGACCATACAACCATACAAACCATACATTCCTTTCCATGCAACCATACATACCATACATTCTTTGCCATACAACCATACTTACATTTAATTATATATTCGTATACATCTTCATACATACCCTTAACTCTTTCTATACCAAATAAGTATTATTTAAAAACATTCATATGACATACACTTACCACTTAAGGTAAGTTTATTAGCTAATCACATAGGAGTATGCACACAGCCCCAAAAACGTAACAGAGAAGTGGGGCTAGAAACTCACTTGAAGTCGGTTCCTTTCTGAGATTATGGTCACACCTCTCCTCAGTTCAGGCACGGCTAACTGTTTAACAAGTTATGAGTATCAATTATCTATTTCTACTACTTCATACTTCTAGGTTAATGAAACCCACAACTAACGCGGGTCCTGGGGCAGCGCCCCTGGTAGCGGGGTTTAGGGGCGGCGGCCCATAGCAGGGTCCAAGGGGTAGATCCCCTGGCTGGGGTCGAGCTGCACGTAAAACCTTTATCAAAATTTCATTAAAAAACGAGTCGGGTTAACTTTTACAACAATTCGGATCGCATGTAAAACCAATCGCATCGCATGGATGCAAACATGTCGCATCGCATGGATGCAAATCAGTCACATCGCATGGGAGCAACCAGATGCATCGCATGAGCAACCAGTCGCATCGCATTTCCTCAAACTAATTGCATCGCATGCATGTGCGATACAATTCGTTTTCGTGCGATCAGAATCGCCATTTTCTTTATTTTACCATTTTTTAGCCATTTTCCTCCGCGACCCTTCCTTATGACCCGATTTTACCCTTTTAATGGGTTTTGGGTCGTAACGACTTTGTCTACTTGCTTTTTACACAGCCCAAACGTCACTCGTTCGTCCCATATCGAACCCGTTAACTCGCGACTCATCAAGTTTATATTTTTCTTGCATCTTACAGCCCGATCTACTACTATACCAAGTTGCATGTCAAAACCGACCTCAAAAAATTAACCTTTTTAACAAAACGCACCTTACGGGATTTCGGTTTGGTTAACCGTGGATCTTGGATGTGTTTCTTGTTGCTTGATGAGGCTAGATCACGAAATCATCTTTGTTCCTCTTGGATCTTAGATGAATATGAGAGGAAGAGAGTTTGTATGTGTTCTTGGGAGTGTTTGGTGGATTGAGGGTGATGGAAATGAGTAAGAGTGTGGTTTTGGAGTTTATATACTCCTAGTCTACAGGCTTAAGGCCCATACCCATTCCCTGGCCCATTCCCTGGCCCATTCTTATATCCATACCCAACATAATCAAACACTAACACACCACTAAATATAATGAAATTTCCTTTATTACTTATAAAATTAAATAACAACACACATGTAATAATAAAATTTTCTTTTATTTATTAATCTTAAAACACGGATGTTACAAGGTATTATGACAGTACTCATGGAGAACCTGTGATAGTATTGAATCGATATGGTAAATGGGACGCGATTAATGTGATGGATCCAATTTGGTTAGTAAATTGTTCTGAGAAAGACATCGAGGTGTTATTTACTCACAAGATCCAGATTGGGAGCGAAAAAGAGGTTGATCAAGCATTGCAATATCACAAAGTAATCAAGGTTTCTTATAAGGTTTCTTATTTACTCAAGGTTTCTTATAAAACAACCATTCTCTCGAGCCATCAAATTGCTTTATTTGTAAATGAAGGCTTCTCATGCATTTGACCCGAATTCACGGGTAAATGTCTCACCAAACCCGAATAGCTCTTAAACGGGTTATAACATCTCATTATATTAAAAAAAAATAATTTCATTAAATATTTTTAAAATAAGAATATACTAAAAATTAATATCCTATTTTATTTATAAAAAAATATTATTTATAATTAAGAAATAATTTTATAATAAAGAAAATAAACGGGTAATGGGTATCACTAAACCCAGATAGCTTTTAAACCGGATAACATATCATTTATTTTGAAACCATTTCATCATCAAACCTCAAGTATATTAATTATTAAATTTCTTACAATAAATAAAATTAAAATCCAAATATACATATATAAATATTAAAAACGAATAATGTAAAACAACCCCCGTAATACGGGGGATAAAATCTAGTAATATATATAAATGAAACCCTAAAATCCTATGTGTCGCGATGTGGTCGCTCCCCTCTTTTATGAAAGCCACCAGATTGCTTTATTTTTAAATGGAGACCTCTCATTGATTTAACCCAAATTCATGGGTATGGGTCTTACCAAAACCAGATAGCTCTTAAACGGGTTATAACATCTCATTAAATTAAAAATTAGTCTTACCAATTATTTGATATGAAAATCCTATAAAATAGGGATATACTAAAATTTAATATCCAATTTAAAAATAAAAAGATATTATTTATAATTAATAAACAATTTTATAGTAAAAAACATAAGTGGGTCATGGGTCATCAAATCCAGATAGCTTTTAAACGGGTTATAACATATCATTTATTTATGAAACCCTTTTATTATCAAACTCTAAGTATATTATTAACTTTCTTACAATAAAGAAAATTAAAATCCAAAAAATAAACATTAAAAAATGAAAAATGTAAAACAACCATTCTCTCGAGCCATCAAATTGCTTTATTTGTAAATGCAAAGCTTCTCATGCATTTGACCCGAATTCACGGGTAAATGTCTCACCAAACCCGAATAGCTCTTAAACGGGTTATAACATCTCATTATATTAAAAATTAATCTTATCAAATATTTGATATGAAAATCCTATAAAATATAGATATGTTAAAAATTAATATCATCATTTATTTAAAAAAAGATATTATTTATAATCAAGAAACAATTTTATAATAAATAAAATAAATGGGTAATTGGTATCACCAAACCCAGATAGCTTTTAAACCGGATTATAACATATCATTTATTTGTGAAACCATTTTATCATCAAACCTCAAGTATATTAATTATTAACTTTCTTACAATAAATAAAATTAAATTCATATATATATATATATATATATAACGAATAATGTAAAACAACCCCCGTAATATGGGGGATAAAATCTAGTATATATATAATTCTCAACATTTAAAGCCCTCACGTCACTCCCTGCCCCTCTCTCGTGCCACCAGATTGCTCCATTTAAAAATAAAGGCCTCTCGTTAATTTAATCAAAATTCACGGGCCATGGGTCTACCAATGGGGTTTGGATCGGGTCAAATAAAACAGGTTTTGTTTTTTCTCCTTTCACATCTCCATGTTTGTCGCACTTTCAAAACCCCAAATCTCCATCTTCTTCACTCTTCTCCTTCTTCATCATCGTTCTTTCATCAAGATTTTCATCTTCTCTGCAAAGGTTCTCAAGAAATCCAGTCTAACCCTGGTAAATGTTTAAACCCCTTGAAATCCTAACGGCGGCTATTTTAAGGTTTTGTTTTGTGATTTGTGATTTGTGGACCCTAGGTTTTGATTTGTCAATACTCGATTAGTGTTTATGTTCGAAAATGTGAGGCCGTACTTAATAGCCGGCGGTGGGAATGTTTAAGTTACAAGACATGATTTTGGGCTTTTTTCACTCATATTTTTCTATTGGTTTTTGATTATGAATTAGAACATGAAATTTTTGCATGGTCTTGGTTGCTTGATTATGAATTTGTTTGTAACAGTTGATTTATGGGATCTATTATTTCATAATTTGATTTTGTTTCACTTTAGTTTATACGAGTTTTATCTCATGATTTGATTTTGTTAACATAATTTGGTTGTGTTTTGGATGAAAACAATATATAGAGATGTTAATGTTGGTGAAAAGAAGTAGATGTATGGAGTTTTGGTGAAATGAATATCTAATCAATGAAATTTTGTAATTGGTACCTGTTTTGGTATTTGATTATGTATTAAAAAAAAGTTAGGTTATGACACAAAATTTCGCTGTTGAGTAGTGGGCAAATGGTTATGATTTAGGGATGATGGTACTAGATACTATGATTTTTCACACGAAAAGTAAAATACGGTTTAAAACTTGACAAATCACAATTTACATGACAATTGAACACACACTTGATTTAAATCTGAAATTATTTAGTACATTGTTAAATAAACAACAAATTATAAATCTTGAATTTTGAAGTGAATGTGGAAGTTTGAAATTAGAAAACTGGTTTCTGGCATGATCCATGGTTAATGAATGTATTGTTCATGCTTAATTATAGTTGGAACACGCAGAGTGGATTAAGTTAACCGGTCAAAATGAGTTTGATATTAGCAAGGGTATATGGATTAAGTTTTCACCAAATTTCACTTCTTTTTAATCCGAATCATTAACTAATTAGGTTAAACGAGTTAACCTAGTTATTAGACAATATTGTGTTAGGTTAATTGTATTTCATATAGTAGTATTAATATATTATATAACTTAAAAAGATGTTTATTATTTCAATTCGGTTTTAGTTAAAATTTAAAATTGAGTGTGCAGGTGGCATTATTCTTTTCCCGGTTCTCGTCAAGACGTAGTCTGGTTTAAGTGAAGCTGTGAAGGACATCAAAAGGTATGTGTTAGTTAAACTTTAACCGAATAAAATGAATTACTAGTTTTGTTAATTGTTCATTAATTATCGAATTAAACCTTAACAAATAATGAAGAATTATACGGTGATGCATCAAGGACAAAAGACGAAATGCCCATGGGAAATGATGCTTTGCATATATGATTTCCCAACTAACACTACTGCTCTTTAGGTCTTAATGAAACAATCTAAGTATGTTAAAATTTCAAATGTTATGGACTTTGTTTGAATATCATGTGTAATTAACTGCTACTAAAGTTTAGGTCAATTGATGCAGTTTGAGTAGGGTTGTTCACGAGCCGAGCCGAACCGAGCGAAGGCTTGCTCATTGCTTGGCTCGTTTACAACCGAACCGAACCGAACTGCTGAAATTCGAACCGAGCGAAAAACGAAATGAGCCAAAATCGAACAGAGCATTCTTCGATCGAACATCGAGCGATTTCGAGCATTTTTTATTTCTTTTTCACTTTAAAATTTTCAATAAGAAACAAGTGTAAAAGGCTGTAAATAATATATTTTGTAAATAAATTAGTAGTGTTTATACAAACGTATAATATGTTGTAAATTTTTAGGAGAAAGAAGTTTGAAGTGGGATATAATGGACATGTAAACAAACTTTTAGTATTCTGAAAACTTCAATCGAACTATAAAACTATAAAATTGATGATTATGAAAAATTTAAAAGGGTTTAAAAAATTGTATACTTATTTTTTATGTGGTTTGTCTGTATATTTATACATTTGTTCATATATAACTATATATAAAATAAATTAAAATTATTCGAGCCAAACCGAACCGAGTAGACCTTTGCTTGTTGCTTGGCTCGTTTACAAACCGAACCGAGCAGAGTGGCTCGTTTATAATCGAGCGAAAAAGCGAGCGAGCGTTTTCCGAGCAAATTCCCAGCGAGCGGCGAGCGTCGAGCGGTTTGGACGGCCCTAAGTTTGAGTGGGCTTGACAACACCCTGTGGAATCACTAGAGGTTAGGAAACTAACAGTTGTTTTAAATCACTTGATGGGCTTGCAAATAAGATCAAATTGGCTTACACAATGCTCACACTACCAGCATGGATTGGTATGTCAATTATGATTAAAAAGATCATATTATTTCAACAATCTTCTAACATCTCTAATGATTTTCCAATTCCGATTTACCGCCCGCCGTTTAACAAACTGAGGTTTAGCACTTGTATTTGTGTTAAAACATATAACAAATCTGTTGCTAAAAAGCCTGCGCACATGCGCATTGATATTTTGCTTTTTATCTTATAATTTTTTATTCTGAAAAAGGTTGTAAAATGGATTGATGGCCACAGGCTTATTCCAAGTTTTAAGGGTTGATGGTAAAGGAGATGTCGTGCAGTGCATGAAAGGAGCTTATTCTAAGTTTTAACCTCGAGGAAGACCTCAGGAATTATCGCCAACTCTTCCAATTCATGACGTGACACCAAAATCGTTTATGTTAATAAACGAATGATAAAGCATGTGATTAAGGACAAAAACGATACATACATTTCATAAGACAAATATTTGTATTCATGCTTGTTCATTTAAAAATGGATGTGTTCATGTTCGTTTATGTTTGTTTGTTAAAAATCTAAAAAAACTACGCATCACAATTGAAATAACTCAAACATTAAATATAATGAACATTACAAACAAACTGTATTAAATCAAAACGAAATAAAATAAGTCACTACAAAAAATAAAATAGCATAATGATTAAAAACAAAAACTTAAATAAACCCTCGTAACACGAGGGAAACTAGTATGGAAATAGTTATAGAGAGCGCAAATTAATGACATCATTCTTAAAATAAAATAAAAAAGATTAGTCAACTATTTAACGAACCAAGAAATTGAGATTTCAACTCAGTTGAGCAATTTATTTCATTGGTATATGAACATTAATATAGGTGTGTTCATAATGAAAGCCATACATGTATTAACTATTAACCAAAGTTATTTACATTTAAAACTTGATATCATCATAGGTTCATCTCCTGCGCGGCTTGAGGGACATTAGCCCATAGTTAATTAGATAAGATCACAATACATCAAATGTAAACCATTTGTTGTCTGTCCTGCTCTCATACTCACACATTTTAGTAAGTTAAGAACGTGTTGACACAACAAGGTTGATATGAACAATTAGTACACATGTTAATCACAAATAACGATTTAATTTGTGATTCTAAAGACTTAGCTACGTATGGATTGATTCAAAACCTCATGCTTCAAATACCCAATTCAAGTATTGTTGTTTCAAGTCCCGAATCGATAATCAAACACAAAGTAAACGACTAACTCTCATTTATTTTGATCAGAAAATATAACTTAAAAAATTGATTTCTACTCTCAAACTATAACTCGGTTTGACTCTTAATGAACCATAACTTGGTTGCACTAGATGAACCCTAACTCGGTTACATCTCATGTGTGTCTCTAGATGAACCCTAACTTGGTTGCATCTCGCATATTCTCTAATGTATAACCATAACTCGGTTAATATACACTAACCTAAATTGTTAGCCAAGACATTACCAAATATAATAAAACCCTAATTGCAACCTCATAAACCCATTACATCATTAATGAATCCCACGGACCCAATAGGTCCAACCCGGTAACCTACACGTGACAAGCCTATTAAGTTCAAAATAACGTCCGTCATTTCTATCATGGATGCACGAAGAAAACCGAATGTGGGTCCATTCTTTATATATATACTGAAGGTAACTTTGTCAATGATAGGTGAGGGGTAGTTGGTACACAAAAGTATGAAAAAAATGGATGTGAAAAAAGATTGGCGTATGTTTTCACTACAAGATATTATGTGCCATTACTATATATGGAAATATACGACATTGGTGAATCCTTTTCATGATTTTATCAACAAATGGTAATGATCTGGCCAAAGAATGTCCCAACCTATCTCTCAACTCAATTAGATATATGTGAGCAAAACACCTACCACGTTGCACGTGGTTCGGGTAGGTTCCAGTATGCTTTAGAGGACCCATGTTGCATGTGACTGTGGTCTACATGAAACATTGAATAAGACACCGAACCAAATATAGAGATGCTCCTTAGCCTCCGGCAAGAGTAAGACTAGAGATATATAGAGATGCTCTCATCAATAACAACGGTACTGATTTGGTTACGTTTAAGCACAGATATTATTGAAATATATATAAGATGAAACAAGGACGGTATGCTAATAATATCCAGGTTAATAATATGAAACAAATGATTACATATGAGTAAAAAACAACAGTTCATAATATTAGACTTTGTATTAGGCATGTATACCTTTTCTATATATGTTTATTGTAGGCCCTAATTGTTGGCCCAATTTGTGTATTATTCTCCTATATATTTAGGGCTGGTTGATTTAATGAGATCAAATACTATAAACACTAATATGGTATTAAAGCCTAACTCTAAATCACCCTAAGCCACCGTCGGTACGATCAAAGAGTTACCGCAAATTGATGGTATTGTTAAACAAAGTTGGATATTTGGTAGTTTTTAGCAGTCACGGTACACCTGCGACAATTTCCATCAGGCATCCGCGACTTCATCTAGCTTCTGCATCCTTCTTATAGACAATCTTATTTCTTCGTCCTCAAAATGATATCATATTATATCCTGATCTAGTGCTCAAGAGGGTTGTTGAGGCGTCATAGATGACGTCGCTTAGGCAAGCTCGTTACGAAATATGCTTTTGGTGTAGTTGTTTGCAAAGCAACTCTCATCTATTGTGACAACGTACCAGCCCGTATACTCAACCAAAATCCCATGTAGCATTAGCTAATGAACAACGAACTAAGGGCAAAAGAGAAAACGAACTAATGAGATCATCAAAAATGTTTAACCATAAACACTTTTACCTAACATAAACACACAATAAAAAAGAGAATTGAAGGTCAACAACGAACTAAGGGCAAAAGATAAAAGAGATTCCAATGCCAAAATAGAATGATTCACTCAAACAAATCTTTGCTTTCCATCTTGGGGTGACTACAACTACATTCTACAAGCTTTTTTTTGTTTTTTTAAGGCAAATTTCGTTTACCTCCCAAGATTCAAACTCATGGTATTTAACAGACTTTATTTTTACCACTGGATCACCAACCCCGTAACTCACTTCTAGTTTCATTTCACTTTTGATTTCATACATTTTTATGTTCAAGGTCACTATATTTTCTTTCTTTCCTTACCTTTACTTTATGTCAAGTTATAAGAATTTAATAAATATGTAACTCAAATATTTTTAGCAAAATATATGATATATAATTAGTTAATAACAAAATTATTTATGCCTATTTATTTTCAGCCTAAATTTTTCAAGCTTGAATGATAAAAATCGAAAAAACCAAAGCCAAATCAAGCCAAACCAAAAAACAGAAAAACTGAAACCAAACAGCTCCAAAAATCTAAACCGAACTGGCACATCCCTAAGGCTATCCGCTATGGTGGGGGGCATCGAAGCCCCTCCACCGTGCCACGTCAACGCCACGTCATCGCCTCGTAAAAAATGGGGCATCGAAGCCCGCCCCACTATGGTTTTATGCCCTTGGGCGCCTCCAATATATATATATGTGTGTGTGTGTGTGAGAGGAGAGAGAGAGAACCATCTCCGCGCCCGCCTTCCCCTCCACCGTTCCCCCCTCCATGCACCCCGGTGGTGTTTGAAGCCCCACCGCGCCCCGATCGCCCCTCCACAGCGCCATAGCGAGAAGTCTAAAAAAAACTGCGATTGAGAATTCCATAATAAGAACTCAATAAACACTCCAGCTGCTCCAGCCCAACTTGTCTAGCTTGTGCATTCAGCCCAATAATTGTTGGTTTAGCCCAACGCACAATAATTCAATAAATATCAATGCAAATATACGTAAACCTTAATACAAATTGACTAAAAATGTTAGGACTTTCAACCCTTGACTGTTTACTATTTAGTATTTACTATCCGTGTGAAATAGTGATTTATAATAAGGTAAAAGTTAAAATATAAAGGGAAACAAAAATGAGAAGGGTGAGAAAGATTTATGATCACATAAAAAAAACCCCTCCAAAAAAATTCCAAAAAATTAATAAAAAAAACAACTCAAAATATAAATAAAAAATTAAAAAAATTAAAAAACAAAAATGTTTCACTCATGATTCTCGTTCCAAAAAAAAAAACTCGAAAAGTCACAATGACGAAAATGAACAAAAGACACAATTATAACCAAAAAAGACACCATATGTAAATCGTAAAATATAACACATTGTTAACTAATATAACACAATGTCAAGAAAAAAAGACACAATCAATGACGAAAATGAACACAAAAAACAATGATAAACAAAAAGACACAATGATGTTTTTCCCTCAACATTGTTTTTGTTTTTGTTTTTTATAGAACGAGGAAGACGGTGGAAACATTTTTGTGTTTTTACTTTTTTTGTTTTTTAATTAAATTTTGAGTTGTGATTTTTTATTTATTTATTTTTAATTTTTTTGAAGGGTTTTTTTGTGTAGCTATAAATCATTCTCATTCTTTTTATTTTTGTCTCCCTTTGTAAAATAACTTGACCCCTAAATTAGTTAAATTTTGTTTTCAAACTTCGTATCTTTCCAAATGAATGCACTTGTCATTCTTTGAACGTGACTAATTGCTATGGTTAGCAGTGAATAGATCAAAAATCTACAATGACAGTAACCGATTCAATCAATTAGGAATAACTAACGTGTTCGGTGGTCACTTAAACCTAATATGTTTTGATCTTATGTCACGACATGAATGAATGAATTTTATTTAGTTTTCATGTAAATTAGTTTTTTTAAGACTTTCATCTAGATTGGTCGTCCTACACCGATGGGATTGATGGCCATTGATAATGGCAAAGCTTTTAAAACACCAAGGTTGTTGGAGCAAGGGGGGGGGGGGGGGTGCATTGATAATGACAAAAATTCGTCGATCAAAATAGAAAGATAGGTCATCCTTTATAGAAGGTGTAGAGACGCTAAAAAAATTGCTCCCTCTCTCTCTCTCACTTTTCTAAACTTAGGCTTATGTTTAACTAACTTTTAGCCCGCATGTTACGCGGATTACTTTTAGTTTTTCTTTAAGTATTATAAATATATTTTTCCCATGTATGATATATTTAGATATTAAAATTAAAAGTTGCATGAACATATAAAATTTGTTTTATTTATTAGTTGTGGCCCAATATTTTGTTGTTTAAGATATGATTTTGCGGCTTAATTACATGAATGTGTAAAGTATGTTAGATGGTTCGTGTTATTTACGTCTGTATTGAGTTGTTATGGTTCGTTGGTGGTGCATAACGTACATGTTGTTTAATGAATCATCTCAAATGGGAGTCATGTGTCTATCAATTAATGTAGCTCAACATTTTGTTGTTTAACATATATATATATTGGTTACTAATCGATCCTAACCGCCGGTTAGTAACCGGTTTATATTATTGATTTGAAAACCGTTTACGAACCGGTAAAATGATTTTTTATTATTATTTTACTAAAAACGGATTTTTTCCGGTTATTAACCAATTAACTAGTTCGGTCTAACCGGTCAAAACCGGTTAGTAACCGACCCAGAAAACCAGACTAACCAGTTAATTCCCAAAAAAAAAAAGCCGGTTTGCATATTAACCAGTTAACTGATTTGTGCACTTTTAGTCTTGATAGTGAATTGAGCTTTAAATAAATTGATAGATTTGAATTTTTATAAGCTAAGCTCAAACGAGTATGCCAGTATGTGAGTTTTTAGTGTGTTTGGGCTTGTTGTTACGTGCTTTTTTTGGACTTACATGGGTTATCATCTAAGAATTATGTAGGACATAATATTTTTAACCATTTTAATATTTGTTATTTTTTGTTATCGTATGTGGTTTCATTACATTTTGTCCAGAATTTTAAAACTTTTTGGTTTTATTGTACTACATGGGTTGTTTATGCTATTATTATTCATATTTGTTTTTAAATTTTTTGATCATAATGCAAGACGTGAATAACGCCCACTGGAACGCCTATGTATTTTATCTGTCAACTTTTCCACTATCACCCCAAAAGAACGAAACTGAAGTCGAGGTGCTTTAATGTTTTTGTTTGTGCGTTTTTCACGCTATCTATAGTCGATGTTCTTAATTTTGATTATTTTTTAATTATGAGAATTAATTATTATTAAATCTTATGTGTTCATGTTTCAATTTCGACATAAAGTTTGAGGTGTTTTTTTTATTAAAATAAAAGTTTGCATGAACATAATTAAATAAGACAGAATTACAAATTTTGTCCTTTAAAATAAGACGAATTACGGTTCGTGTCCTTTTCTAAGTTTCCTTGCAGGCGGTGTACTTTAAACATTTTTTTCCTGCACGTTATGTCCTTTACGCTAACTGGGTTAGAAAAACTCAGTTAAATACCCTCACATGAGGCGCATGTGAGGGTATTTTTTTCTTTTCGTCTTTCTGACTCCATACTCTTTCCACTGTTCCTCTTTCTCTCTCTAATCTAAACCACCGGAAAGCTGCTCTGCTTTCTCCGGTGATAACTAACTCCGGTAATCCAAGCTCAGATTGATTCATCATCATAGCCTTTATCAACTAAATGAGATGATTACAGGGCTGCCACCGCCACCACAATACATGGCCAGAACGTCGCGGCAACGGCAGTGAAAACCCCATTTTCTGTACTTTTTTCCACTGTACAAATATATAAGTCAACATGACACCACCAAACCGCTGCCACCTAGGGTTGCAAAATTGAACCCAGCAACAGTAGGGTATTATGAAGTGTGACACCGGCAACGAATCCTCAACACTTAACCAATCGAGGCTTAGTCCATTCGACAGCTGCAACATCCGTTGCCACACCAAAAATAGAGTCATCAAAGCCATATCATAAACCGCAAATGCTTCTCAATCTAACCCAACTCTTAATCGAGTTTCAGTCTGCTCAACAACTGCAACTAATGCCATATGCATCAACCAACTCATATAATTGAACAAGACCGAATCGTAATTGTACCATAATCAAACCAAAGACAACAATGTCTTACTTGACCGATCGAGGCCTGGTCGGTTCGACAGCTGCAACGTAAGTTGCCAGGCCAAAAATCGAAATCCACCTCCCTACCATACCTCCGCAACCACCACACTACCGCCACCAAGGGTTTCGAAATTGAACCCGGCAACAGCACAGAAATGATCGATGGAAGCGAGAAAGAGGTTTGCATCTCAGGATCTCTCTTTTAATCAGATCGTACTTACGATCTAGGGCGTTTAAGAACTGGAACAATTTTTGTTTAGCCCTAATTTGGGAATTAGGGTTTGAGAGTGATGAGTGAAGTAATTAGTGAATTAGGGTTTTGTACAGAAACAGAAGCTTAAGATCTGCAAAATGAAGAAGAAGAAGTTGTTGCAGGGTAGGCAAAAAGACAAAAATACCCTCACATGCGCCTCATGTGAGGGTATTTAACTGCGTTTTTCTAACCCAGTTAGCGTAAAGGACATAACGTGCAGGAAAAAAATGTTTAAAGTACACCGCCTGCAAGGAAACTTAGAAAAGGACACGAACCGTAATTCGTCTTATTTTAAAGGACAAAATTTGTAATTCTGTCATTAAATAATATGTCTTATTGGTTGTATCAATTTTTTTAAAATTTTTTAAACAAAAGTTTTGAGATTAACCGTCACAATAAACATGTTTAAATGAGTTGTATAGTAGCATTTTTTTATTTTATTTTTTTTGTGAATTGTTATCATTAATAATGTTTATATATTTAAACTTTGTTTGGCTCAGTTTAGTTTCATATTGGACCTGATAGTATTAGCAAACTCATATCAAAGTTTCATACTTCATATTAAAGTATCAAACAATAATGAACTAAATACCAGAACTTTACTTGTTCATAATCATAACAGGGGACTCATTCGTTTTCATAGCCACAGCAGTTGACATAAATCAGAAAATCACATAACCATATTAGTGGACATTTTCATAATCATAACAGTGGACATACTCACATAATCACAATAATTCAAAAATGTTTTTTTTTGTTTTAACCTGATCCACTTGTTTTGACCTGATACAATTTAATACTCCTTTAAAACAATCCGTTTCAACCCAAACTCATTCCAGGCATAACCTTTCTCGACCTAAACTTATTTTACTCAAAAATCTCGTTAGTCTGAACGTGTTATGAACCAAATATGAACCCAAACTGCCCTTTTAAACTGACATAAAAACTGCAAATACATGAATAATGAGT
The DNA here is from genome assembly GCF_021521415.1 of Bidens hawaiensis. Classification (NCBI taxonomy): domain Eukaryota; kingdom Viridiplantae; phylum Streptophyta; class Magnoliopsida; order Asterales; family Asteraceae; genus Bidens; species Bidens hawaiensis. The sequence continues at coordinate 335,086 of NW_027492160.1, forward strand.
TGCATATATATTATTACTGGCAGATACAAAGTCATTATTTTCGTCATTATTTCCCATAGTTTATGAATTAACTAAATAAAAACAAAAGTGTTATACTATAGTTAATAAGGTTTTGGCAACTTACAATTGGCAAAGTTGAAAGAAAAAAATATTTATCTATAAGAGTACGAACCACATCCAAACACACCCTTATAAACAATATTACTACTTTTTATACTTTATATCCATCCACATCCTTAAGTACCTTCCATTAATTGAACCGAACCACATATTTTGCTCCCCACTTAGTATTTCAAATTATTCAACTTCATAAGCTCCAAACAATAAAACTTGGGATCTTTCAGCCTCGTAAACCTAGAAGACGACCTATCACGAGCCATTAGTTCAAAATCCGAATGAAAAAATAACAGTTTCTTAAAACTCCTCACGCTTATTCGTTTAATTAACTGAACAAAGTAATTCATTCATGATCGTTCGTTTATCAAATTAGTAGTGATAGTATTGGTAATTTCAGTTAAATCAGTTCACGCTTTGATAACAATCATGCTATCAATAAAGGTTTGATCTCGGCCCAAACTTTTAAAGTGAAGGCCAAGGTAATATATCTAGAGTTAACTATTGTTTGAATAGCCTCTTGACACTCAAACAATTTATGAAAGAAACCAAATGAATTCCTAGCATCATCTAAGCATATAATCAAAATGTATAAGCCAATAACAACAATAAATTAATTAGATACCGAATAATCATACCTTATACAGTAAGTCGGCTATCGATTCGATTCTTCAACCCTATAAAATTAACTGCGTATCAATCAAGTAAACATTGACAGATGAAAAGAATCCGAAAACACAAAGTAAAAAAAACATGCAAGTAGATACCAAGACCGCCTGGCGTGAGGCTTATCCTGAGGATGTTTTTTATTTACATTCACGCCTTTTGGAAAGAGATGCTAAATTAAGTTCTCTTTTAGGTGAAGAAAGTATGACCGCTTTACCAATAGTTGAAACCCAATCAGGAGACGTTTCAGCTTATATTCCTACTAATGTCATTTCGATTACTGATGGACAAATATTCTTTGTGAGTTGCTTTAATATATATATGTGTGTGTGTGTAAATATGTAATGCTAATGCGGAAGGTGATTTATTACTATAAAATTTATTTTATACATCATTAAAAAAAAGAGAAAAAATGAAGAAAAATACTTATGTTTTGAAAAAGCTATATTTTCCTATTCAAACCGATGAACTCGGAATTCAGTCGGCGTATGTTCGGTTCATTATGGTATCAATATGGTACGCGCACTTGGCATATAAAGCAACGGTCCCCAATAGTCTCGACACAGATAATAAAATAAAACTAAGAAAAATATAGCCAAGTCACGAAACCAATTCATAAGTTAGTCCAAATTCGAGCTTGCACTGTCTTCTAGAGAAATACCATATAACGTAACACACTTAAGATTCAAATTTGTACAATGAGGGGCAGGTTCACCCTTATTTATTAAAATGCTATTTAAAATTTCAAACTCTTAACAATAAAAAAACACCATCCATCGTCTGGTAATCTTATGGCACAAGTGGCTAATGGTGTGTGTTAGCCGACTGTATTATTTGAACTCATAGGTCAAACTTGCAACCACCGCTCAATAACGGGCCAAACCAGTACACCCAATGATTATTCCACTTTTACCCCATAAACACTGCCCGACCACCCTAGCCAGATTAACTGATGCCCTGTCAAATGGCCACCCACCAAAGAATTAGTACCTAATATAGAAATGTTTTGATTTGCAAAGTTTCAAATTAGCAACATACTATTTGAGGGTTCTAGGTTGGGGTCCTGTGCATGCACAAAAAGAACAAACAACCTGCAGATAATGAAATAAGTTAAAAAGGCTTGCATAACTTCTTTGTTAAATGGTGATTACCTGGAACCATAAGTTTCATGCGCATTAACTCATAGCCAACAGTAGCCACAATCTACAAACATAAACGACAAATGATAATCAAACAAATAAATTAAACAGAGATTCTTAGAGATCTAACATTAATATGCAGTAAAAAGTTAAAAGCATGATATTGAACAACTAACATCAATAACTATTAGAACAAATAGTATTAGAGTACTAGCATTAATAAGCAGAAGAAAGTTAAAGCACTACACCTAACCCATGCATAGATTGGCAACTTGATAATTATATTAGAAAAAAGGATAAACAAATAAAAGAAATTCACATTATATCCTGTAACAAACAAAGTAAGCTGCAGCAAAAAACAAACAGATTCTACAACATCTAACCCATAAATTCACAAGTTCAAAGTTATATTAAACAACTGGTGAGTACTAATGTCTTAAACATTGTTGTAACTTATAGTAGATGATGATATTGTATCATGTCTCAACCATTTAGCATGAATTTTGCAATATATATATATATATATATATGACACCATCTCAAAGTTATCACATACTTTCAGTTTTATAAAATTTGTGTTCTACCTGCAAGAATCATAAACTCTAGCTCTTAGAATCCAGTGTTTAAGGAACAATAAAAATCAATTTGCAAGTCTCGATCAAAAACTAAATCGATTAATAGTTGATATAAAAGATCATACCTTTTAACCCTAAATAAATTAACGATCAACATGTTTGGTTACGATTAACAGTTAACGCAGAAAACGATACTTTTAAACCCCCAATCAGTGCACGATTAACATGTTCAGGTTTCAACCATAAATTGATTAAAAGTTAAATAAATACCATACCTTTAAACCTTAAATCGATTATCGATTTACAAAAGCCTTATAATTTAAATTTTCTAAACTACCTTAACTACATATTTATGATGATATAGTTCCACATTGTGCAGCAGTGCAGGTCCTTTGAACCTCTAGAAAAGAAACTAATTCATGAAGTCATGAACAATGCATAATTTTAATTATATTAAACACAAACAAATGACATAGGCAAACAAAATTCTGAACCGACAAATAGCAAAACCCAGTCATAAAAGCTCAATTAAAAATTGCAAGTTTTGTGTATTTATAAATACAAACAGAATACCGCTATAACAAAAGCAAAATTCAGAACTTGCCCAAGAAGCAGCCAACATCGAGTATTCACAGGCATTCTGATCAAGATTTTGAGGCAAACCAATTACTGAACATTAGCCCTCTTGCGTAACAACTCATAATATCCTTCTTCGTACATCATTGATCACCCTCGAGAAACTGTGAATCCAACTATGAAGATGAATACAGATCCTAATTAGGGTTTATGTATGACTAAAGAAAATATTAGGTAAGCCATGGTGTTTAAAGTCAAACAAACCTTCGATTCAGATGATGATTTGTAATTAGAATGAATGTTGATGAAGAATCAGATGAGAGGAACCATGGCTGTCCTAGAGTTTGAATGAGGCGAGGTGGAGCAGTGAGAAGAGAGAGGTAGGTTTGTGTGATATCATATGCATGACCTGATCCAAACCCATCAGAAAACCATACCCGCTCCGTTCAGAAATCAAGCAATGTGGTGGCTTTCATAAAAGATGGGAGCGACCACATCACGACACGTAGGATTTTAAGGTTTTCGTTTATATATATTATAGATTTTCAAATATAGGGTGCCTGTTTAACACGATTAAGGTGTAAAGTTTAAACTTTAAATTTGTTTACATTTGAATGTGACATTTTTAAAATATTTGTTTTTTTTTTTGTATTGTAATTTAATTTTTTAACTTAATTATGGCAGGTCTGTAAGAAAGTTAATTTAACTATAAAATTAGTTTTCTGGTGGTCGGGTGATATGGTGCTGATCATCAAAAATATATATATAAGATAATGGGTTCAAATATATGTAAACTTAAGAGGTTTTTAGCGAAATTTTGTTGTGAACAAAATTTATTTATTTTTTAAATCATTACCTCACGTCTCAATGCGTGACAGTTGTTTATAGATTCTCTTTCTCTTTTTATTGTTTGACTAAGGAGTGTAGTGGACTTCCTAAATATGGGATGCTAAGTATCGGAGAAAATTCCTAAAATGTCATTTTAATAAAGGGATTTCAATTATATCCTTTAAAATTTAAATTACTTATTTGTTTCTTTACTAACTCGTTTGTCACCTCTACGTTAGGAGTTCGAGACGACATGTTTATTAACTTGCCGTCTCTCCACTATGTTAGCTTAAAATTCACATTCTCACCGTCATGTTAGCACAAACTCATTGCATCCCCGTCGTGTTAGCTCAAAACTCGTCGTCTCCCCACCATGTTAACTAAAAATAATTCTACCTTATCTTACTAAAAACATGGATCCTAAACTAATTTAAAAAATATTTAAATATTTTTAATTTTATTATTTTTTAAATTCTTGTATATAGGATTTTAGATAATAAAACGATTAAGAAAACTAATGCATACCATCAAAATCATTTTATGTCTACCTCGTTTAGATATAACTTTTTAAATACCAAAATTTATTAAATTTAATGTTTAAGCTAACATGACGGGGAGACGACGAGCTTTGAGCTAACATGGTAGGGAGACAACGAGTTTTGAGCTAACATGATGGTGAGACGACGAGTTTTGAGCTAACATGGCAGGGAGGCAATGAGTTTTGAGCTAGCATGGCGGTTACCGAAAATCGCAATTTTTTGGTACCGGTACCGGTACCGAAATGTTCGGTTCGGTACCGGTATTTAAGGTAATATTCGGGAAACACCGGAACCGTACCGTACTGGTACTGGTCCCGAAAACTCAAAACCTTGGTACTGACGGTAACAAATCGGTACCGGTACCAATCGGTACCATACCGATTTTTGCTCATCCCTAACGGTAAGACAACGAGATTTGAGCTAACATGACGGAGAGATGGGGAGTTAATAAACATGTCGTCTCAAACTCTTAACATAAAGGCGACAGCAAGTTAGTAAGGTGACAAATAAAGAATTTAAATTTTGAAGGGATATAATTGGAATTTCTTTTTAAAATAGAAACATTTTGTGGATTTTCTCTAAGTATTGGGTTGAGAAGCATGTGACCGAATAGCCTAATTTACATCCACTTAATTTTCTTTTAAACGCATCAAATAAATAAATGCTATTTATGTCACCGCATAAAATGTAAACAGTTGGACATTAACTACTCAACCAAAAAAAGTGTTATGGATGTCGGTTAGTTAATCATGTCTCTAATCATTTGCTAATCATTTTTTTATACGTTGACCTTTTTTATAAAATTTTTAACACTAGTTTAATAAAATAAACCAACTATAATAAATATAAATAGTTAAATGTAACTAAACTTACAACTAAATTAAAAATATAAATACGTAAGAATAGGAATATGGATAGAAATACGACATGATAATCACTGATTGTGATAAAACTCTAAAGGATCTAATGGAATATTATTTCACTGATAACCCAATATATGAGAAGCTATTTTTTTTCGGTTGTTGGAGATATGGTAGGTAGATTTGAATGGTAAACCGGGCTTGAACGTTGAACCGGACGCCTAACACGTTCAATGGTCGGACTGGATGGATCCGTGGGACCAAAAGTAACGTCATAATTATATTAAATTTAATGTGTAGTTTTTTTTTTTCAAGTATTAAGCCATAAAATTGTCCTACATAATTCTTTAATAGCCCGCACCAGCAACCCATGCCTCTAACAGAAGATTTGATTGTAAGTATTCTCATTGCGCCTGCCATTGTTCTTTTCTTTCTCTAAGTTTGACGTCCCACGATCATTTAAAGTCTTTCGACCCTTTTTTCGGCAAATCTGTCTTGCAATCCAGTCTGGCCACAGTGTTCGGTCCAACCTCTGACCGCTAGAAATGGCCGGTTAATTTTAAAACGGGCCAAATAGTTGTAACCACACTGCTGGTACCACTGTTTCCCAGTTAAACCGGGAGGGCCGGTCCAAATTCAGGAGTGTTTAGACGGGAGAGTTTCACTATGTTATAAAAATGCATATCGGTGGTTAAACAACTTGCAACTAGTAATCTTCGACACCCATGTATAATCTAAAATGATAATCTAGTAATTAGTATATAATATAGATCTTCCATATAAGATACAAGACATTATATGTATCGAGTATGAAAATTCAGTTTTCTTCTAAGCAAATCGCGTTTTCGTGCACGTAATCAGTGATATATCACTGATGTTTTTTTTTGTGTGTATGAAATACACTTGTAAACCTTATAATATTTGATGCTATATATATATATATATAGGCTAAGTATAAAATGAAAACCCACTTAAGTTGTGAAAACTCTAGAAACTCATTCTCAACCACATGTTTTTAATTAATGTTTAAATCTTATGGTCCACAATTAAAATGAATAAAAAATGTAAATATAAATATAATTTTTTTTCTCTCTTGAAAACATATATAAAAATTAGTAAAAATATATTAAAAAATAGCAAAACATTTTTTTTATGTTTCGATGTTTTGTATTAAATGTTACAACATATATTACATGTAACAAAAAAAAAACGATGTTACATAGGGTTTTCACAACTCAAGTGGGTTTTCATTTTAACCTACCCTATATATATATATATAGCCTTGAACTTAAAATTCTACACGTGAGACAACCACATAATTGAAGTTTCCCACACTTTTATCCGTTTTTGTCTCGTTTGTGAATTATTTAACGCCTAGTTACTATCTAAAAATTCCTAAGGCCATGTCTAAACACCAATAAGGACATGTTTTTATCACCTAAACCATGATTAGTTTATGTCTTACACCTTAAACGCCTACTCTAGCTAGAGACTTCATCTCATAATTCATATTAAAACTATATATTTTTTTAAACTAAATTAGCGTACCATGATTAGCCGGTCCTTCTTCTAACCAACGGGTACCACGATTTAACATTTTATTAGTTTAATGTTTAATCCAAATAATAATAAGTTTAGATTAGTATGATGCTTGGAGTGTTGAAGCTAATTAATAATATTTATAATCATGCCAAAAGATTAATAATATTGCTTTTGTTATAGAATGAAGTTTCATGGAGCTAACATGATTGTTGGGTCATGCATCAACAACTATTCCCGGCTTGTACAGGTTGGCATTTTAGTGTGACTGACTTGTGCTCTGGTTTCAAAGATTGTTAATTTTTTTGTGATTGTGGACGAGTGGCAAGAGAATGCATCTATTTTGTTCTGAATATGAGGGAGCGTGCAAATATGTTGATGGTTATTTGCTGCACCGCACTTAATTTCTTGGTTGGCCAAAGTTTATCAGTTGAAGATATTGGTGTATGTCATATCTTGCAGGTAAATGTTAGTAGTTCTGTCCCCTTATGCTTCAATAATAGATTAGTATTTGTAAACTAAATGGTTTAGGGGAGTCTAGTGAATGTGAAGTGACTTTAGGCGACTTTAACAGGTTACAAATTGAGCCAGGTTGAGCTTTTAACAAGCCGAGCACAAGCTCAAAAACTTCAGCTCGTTAAGATAAACAAACCAAGACCGATCGAGCCCAACCGGGCTCGCACCAGATAAAGTCGCCTAAAGTCACTTCACATTCACTAGCGGTTCATCGAGCCAGCTCGTTTATTTAGTTTACTTTTTTGTTATTTTTACACGTATTGATATGCATATAAAAAGAAAAAAATGTTATGTTTTTCATATTACCTATTTAATGAACCGCTAGTAAAATTTGTAGTTTCTATATATCCTAAAATTGAATTATAATTTGGTAATCGTGCAGTTCGATGACAGAATTCCCGCCAAGTAAAGCAATGAGTTTGTTGAAAATCTGTTAATGGGTATCAAAACATTAGGTATCAACACATTCGGTTACTTCCCACAAATCATAAATGGCAGAAAAGTTGATTAAAGAAGGAAAAGCGTGACATGCCACGTGAGCGAATGCAGAAAAAACGTAGATTTAAAGTTATGGAAAGATCGAGATGATTACTGGATTACAACGTCGTTTAAGAGGGAAGTTAGAGATGCAAGATCTAAATAAGTCACTTCGGGATCCCACATCTTAGAATTGTGCCAAAGTATAAAATTTATCCAACTTATGATTTTGCATGCCCGTTTGTGGATCCGGTTGACTTTGACTAACGGGCCCGAGACATTGATGAACTTGTTCCAACAACTCTTAATTGAGTTTGGCTACCAAATAACCAAAAAGAAGGTATATTTGATATCGTTTAGTGTGTTTTTGAATCTTAAAAATAGTTAATATGTTAAATATGATTATGAAAACCGCTAGTAAAATAATGATTTGAAGTAGTTTAGGAGGTTGTAAACACTTGAGTATGCTATTACTGTAAGATCACGTATTATTTTTTAACACAATTTCTCTTTAATTGTTAGCAGTTAAAAAATAACTAAAGCAACTCATTTTTATACACACAAATATACGAAGACGCACATGTACACACACATATGTATACACATATGCATACCTATTATCTATTACTATATATAATATATAATGGAGAGAGAGTTTGAAAATGTTAAAAATTAAAAAGTTTTACAAGTTATAAAGCCTCTGGTACAACTGTTAAAACATAAACACCCGTGTTTTTTAAATTCCCGCCTAGAAGACTAACCCTCAAGCGCTTCATTTCATCATCATTCGTCTTCTTTGCCGCAACAGTCTGTCTGGTGCCAGTGACAGTTGGGTGAAAGGATGTTATATTGAAGGCGCTTAGTTGATGATTTTGCTTGAACATTATCAGTCATGGGCGCTCTTCTGAGTTGAAAAGTATAACAAACCATAAAACAAGCAAATGGAAGAATAGAGAAATAAAGAAGTGAATTCCATCCCACACCAGTGGAAAAAGAAAATGGAATGCTTCCACCTTAGTATAAATAAGAATGTAGTTCTTGTCTCACATCGCTATATTACAAAACTTGTAAGCTCCTTATAAGAAAGAAATCTTATATTATAATATTCTTATATGACAAATCATACCCGGTGGTCCTAGCGAAGGGTGCGGAGCACCCAACGTGCACGAGCACAAGCCCGGATGAAGTGCGATGGACGCAATGTGGCGCTTTGATGGTGCACTTTGCATTAGTGCGATGGACGCAATGTGGCGCTTTGATGGTGCACTTTGCATTAGTGCGATGGATGCAATGTGGCGCTTTGATGTAAAGGGCACTTTGCACTTTGCATTTTGGTGGAAGCTGGGATGACCATTTACTATTAATAGAATTCTCCTATAATAACAAATATCATATAAGCATTAATGCTGCCCCATTTGAAGCACTTTATGGGCGTAAGTGCAGAACTCCAGTGTGTTGGGCAGAAATAGAAGGAAAACAACTATCAGGTCCAGAAATCATACAAGAAAAGTCAAAGAAAGATTAAAGACTGCACAAGATCGTCAGTGCAGAACTCCAATGTGTTGGACAGAAATAGAAAGAAAACAACTATCAGGTCCAGAAATCATACAAGAAAAGTCAAGGAAAGATTAAAGACTGTACGAGATCGTCAGAAAAGTTATGCAGATCATCAATGCAAACCACTAGAATTTCAAATAGGAGATAAAGTATTACTAAAGGTATCTCCATGGAAAGAAGTAGTTTGATTTGGAAAGAAAGGAAAGTTGAGTCCAAGGTTTGTTAGACCATTCCAAATTATTAAATGAGTTGGACCAGTAGCCTATCAGCTAGAGTTACAAAAAGAAATGACAAGTATACATGATGTTTTCATGTAAGCAACTTAAGGAAATGCTTAGCTGGTGAATCATTAAAAGTTTTCCTTCAAGATATAAAGGTAAACAAAAAGTTGAAATTCGTTGAGAAACCTTTACAAATTGAAGATAGAAAGATCAAGAATCTCAAGCATAAAAGAATCGTTTTGGTCAAAGTGGAGTGGGATTTAAGATGTGGACCAGAATATACCTAGGAATTGGAAAAAATGAAATGGAAGTATCCACACTTATTCCAATAGATCTCGAGGACGAAATTTAGAATAAGGATAAGAGACTATAACAAACTATAAAACAAGTAAAAGGAAGAATGAAGAAAACAAAAGAAGTGAATTCCATCCCATATTTGTGAAGGAAAGAAAATTGAATGCTTCCACCTTGGTATAAATAAGAATGTGAATTCTTGTCCCACATCGCTAGATTACAAAACTTGTAAGCTCTTTATAAGATAGAAAGCTTATATGATAATATTCGCACCCTCCGCGCTTCAATAATATATTGGTTTAGGGGAGGTTTAGTGAATGTGAAGTGAACTTTAGGCGACTTTATCTGGTGCGAGCTCGGTTGGGCTCAGTCGGTCTTGGTGGTTTGTTTATCTTAACGAACTGAAGTTGTTGAGCTCGTGCTCGGCTCGTTAAAAGCTCAATCTGGCTTGTGGTTCATCGAGCCAGCTCGTTTATTTAGTTTACTTTTTTGTTATTTTTACATGTATTGATATGCATATAATATATATATATATATGGGAGATTTCAAATGAGAACCCCTTTGAGTTTTAAGAACTCGAAAGAACTTAGTGTAACGATTTTTTTCTTTTGAATTTTTTTTACACATGCGTAATATATGTAGGTTACATATACCTAAAAAAAATTACAGAATTTTTTACGCACCGAGACGACATTTTCATATGTGTAACGGACGTAAAAGTTAGTGAAATCAGTTACATATTTATTCTCTCTCATACTTTGACTTTTTTGCCATATTTAATCTCAACCACATATTCTAATTCATTTAATTAAATGTGTGGTCTAGAATGAGAGTTCTTAAGTTCTTACAACTCAATGGTTCTCAAAATATCCTTCCCCTATATATATATACTAGCTTTTAGCCCGCGTGTTACGCGGGTTAATTTAGATTTTTTTTAAAACTATTTTAAATACATAATTTTTTATATTAATTACTTATAAAGCATGTTCTATTTCGAGTTTTTTCAAGTGTTGTAAAATTACTTGCTTACTAAAAGTGTATGAGAGGATTAGGCATGATTTGATAGACCTAAACCTCTCCGAGGACATGGTTGAGGATAGGAATTCGTGGAGAAGTAGAATTAAAGTTAAGGATTTTTAGAGAGAGTTGAATACCTTAGGGCTTAGACTTAACTTATTTAGGTCACATACCATAATGGTATTTCCCTTACATATATTATTATTATTATTATAATTATTATTAGCTTTTATATAGCTGTTAAACTGTGATCTTATTATTAATATTATTATAATTAGCAGTAGTTTTTATATAGCTGTTAAACTTTGATTTCCTTTATTTTGCTTCATACACATGTACTTAGAGCCGAGGGTCTCTCTGGAAGCCACCTCTTTATTCCTTTGGATAGAGGTACGGTGTGCCTACATCCCACCCTTCCCAGACCCTACTTATAGCTTTGCTGTCGGTGGGATTTTACTGGTTATGATTGATTGATTGATTGATTGTATCACATACAATTTTACTTGTTTATTAAAAGCGTATCTGTTGTATCACATGCAATTTTACTTGTTTACTAAAAATGTATATGTTGTATCACATTCAATTTTTATCCCAGTTGTTAGAAACCAATTACCAATTTGAAGCAATTATATTACTTTTTAATAACTTTAAGCATTTAGTGAATCCAAGCTCAAATTTATTTAGTTTTTTTTTCTTATATTATTTTAAATATCTAATTATTTATATTAATTTTTGAGGTGTTGATAATTTTTAATTTTCATTGAATTTTATTTTTTGTTTAAATTTTAGTTTTGTACTTCCGTTAGGGTTCGCTTATTTTGGTTTTCATTTCAGTTTTTTCGGTTGTTGGTTTCACTTCATTTTTTCTTTTAGTTTTTGATTTCTTAGTTTTGTTTTCATTAGGGTTTAGTTTGTACATGGCTACATGCTTGTATTTATTTTGTATGTGGTTAGATTTTTTAGATCTGTGTTGATATTGGAAGTTTTTAAGCATGACTAACGTTGCTAAAGCAATAACCATTAACCAACAATGTTTCATACATAAAACATTATATGATTCTTATGACAATAGATAACCGTGTTTCCTTACTTTCATGCCAAAAGCAAGTAATCTATGGTAAACAAAGAATTAATTTTTTAACCGAAAAATTATGTATTTGGATCAACCGGATGTCCGGATCCGATTAAACCTGCTTTTTTTTACTCAATAACCAATCTACAACACTTGTTTGTTTGCCACTTCTACTTTTAACCGAATAATTGTAAAGTAAAGAAAGTAACTTGATAACATACGATTTGCAAATATCCATAAAGTTCACAAAGACTGTTTTCTTTGTTCCTTCACAAAGAACTTGTGGTGACCTCATGACGGTTCTCCTTTCTCCAGCAAGCTCTAGATTGTTAATGACTCAGTCTATAAGCTGAACAAATATAAATTCAACAAAAAGTTATATAAGATTAGATTTTGCAGTATAATTATAAAATGCAATGACATCAAATTCTTGAAACACAAGATTGTGTACCTCCTCAATCCTCATACTCGTAATCATAGTCCATTCCTACCCATGAAAGTTTTTGTGGTTGCAAGTCAAATTCTTCTCCATTCTCATAATCTCCAATGGGATCTAAAAAGCCGAAAACCATAGCCATTATTCCAAGAAAATTAAAATGAAAAACATTATGGGGAACAATAAGTTAATCAACAAACGAACACAAAAAACTCATATTCGGATATTTGTAGAAGTATAGTAAAGAGTACAATGTAATGTATGTTGAAGAGGTATGTACCCGCCTCAACACCGAGCGAGGCGGGTCAACCCACAAGATATAGACAAGAGGCTTGAAATCAAGACATTATGAAGGCACAAAGCCAAAACCTATGCGCATGGCGCATATCACATATGCTCAGGCATCACATATGCTCACGCGTATCACATGCTCACGCGTATCACATGCTTGTGCATATCACATCTGCGCATGAAACATCTGCGCGTGAGAATAAAGAGAAGACCTCGCGCATCCTCAGGATAGGCGCATATCACACATGCACATAATCAACCTCGTCCTTATCCAAATCAGGATAAGGACAACCTTGATTGTGCACGTCAGACAACCTTCCAGAAGGTATCTTTTTAAGGAATAAGAATATGCTGATGTTGACAGCTGCCAATGAAAGGTGGACAACTCAGCAAATCCCATGTGCAATTAACCAATGAAAAAGCACCAGGTGTCCCAAGGACACGTGGCGCGAAGCAATAGGAGGAGGCCAAAAAGGCCCTAATTGGGTCTGAGCCCAATCATTGGAAACCCTAGCACTATAAATACCACATCAACTCCACAAGGAGAGGTATGCCCTATTACACAGTATTAAGCTATATTAAGCAATACACTCCAATTTCCTTATTCTCAGATTATTATCTTCTTCTCCAAACTCTTATTCTCACACCGGAGGGTTACCCCAAAGAGGACCCCTCTGTCCCTTTCTGAGGGGTAAGTTTACGGTGCTGTTCATTTTGTAGGTGGAAGAATCCAGATCCCAGAGAACCGTCGGTGAAATAGTATAATCACACCCGAGGAAAGTTGATCGTCTACCAGTGAGTCGATCCACGTTTCTTCATTGGCGCCATCCGTGGGACAACGGCAACAAAATCTAATCAGTTCTCTAAAAAAAAAATTTCACCATGGTTTCTGGTGTTCGTAACGTCGATCAAGTTCTGGAGGATATTGAGCGTGAGGATGTTAATGGGGGACAGCAGTTTCTGAGGGTGCCGCGTGATTCTACGCGCACCACCAGTAACCATCCCTTCATCACAACTCCTCATAGCCAGACTGAAACTCCTCCAGACGATCTCACGTTCCAAAATCTTACCGGCGCGAAACAAAAGGACCAATGGGTCCAGAAGATGAAACCAATGACCCTAAAGAATGGCTCATAAACGAGCAACGACGTCTAATGGACAAGTACAATGAGCTGGTCAAACACAAAAAGTCGGCCGACTTAACACAAAGGCTAGCGTTTGACAAGCAAACCGTTCATGGAACAAAAAGGGCGCGCGCGCCGGAAGATGGTCATTCTGTTCACACTGAACACGCTGAGTTTAGTGATGAAGAAGTGCACAGCATGAGGAAGACGCGAGATACTCATGCAGGAGGCTCACAGCTCCGCGCGCACGTGAACATGGCGCCTGGAGCCAAAGCCGATCTGGATCTGTACACACCGTACAGCCCACCAGTGAGAGGGCAAGTGGACGTAACCACACCATACAGGCCAGCCATCTTGGTAAAACATTCAAAATTCACTGAACGCATCGCGAAGGCCCCCATTCAGCACAAAACCAAGATGCCAACAGATCCAGACGATTTCTTACAAGGTTTTTACAACACTGGAAACCTAGAAAGCTGGACGATGCCAACATGGTGTCACATGTTTGCTCGCTGCCTCACGGGCGCGGCGCGTGTCTGGTTCGAAAGCTTGCCGACTGGGCAAATCGATGGGTTCGAGGAACTATTGGAAAAGTTCCAAGCTCACTTCGTACAGCAGCGCAGACACACGCGCGACCCTGATGACATCATGCACTGCGTGCGCATGAATGATGAAACGATTGAAGACTACATAACTCGTTTCAATCAGGAGTCTCTGGCAATCGGAGGTATCACTGAGCAACTCTTGCGCGTGGCCTTTATACAAGGCGCGCGCAGTGATCAACTCCGCCGAGCTCTCGTGAGCAGAGATGGCATGCCAACCACTTGGGCCAAGCTAATGGAAGCATCGCGAGTCTTCGCGAGAAATGAAAAACAAATTGCCCAAGATAGAGCGAGAGAAAGAGGGCATCAAGCAGAGGCACCGCGCAACAACGAAAGAAGGGGCAAACAGAACTCTGTATGGTCCAGGTTGCAACAAACCAGTTTTTCTCCCGCAGAAAAGCAGGCGCAACCAAGCTCACCCCAGCCCCAAAAGGACATTCGTAATCGCGGAGAAGGTGATAAGAGGGAAGGCGGCAGAGATCCTAACAGACCTCTGCCAAGAATATGGACTCCCCTCACTAAAACGCCTTCACAAGTGTTAAGCACTGAGAATGTCCAGTTCAAAAGCCCCAAGCCACTACACTACAAGGGACCATCAAACAGTGGCAAGTACTGTGAGTTTCACAAGTCCACAGGACACAACACTGATGCATGCTACCACTTGAAGGATGCAATTGAAAAAGATGTGAAATCAGGCAAGCTGGCTCACCTGGTGAAAAACTCAAGACCAGAAAATGAACAACCAGAAGGAGCCTCAACCAGCAAAAAGTTCAAAAGAATCTGTGTTGCCGAGGGAGGAACGCAAGGGCAAAGATCAAGAAAGAGAAGCGCGCAAATCCAAGGAGATTGGCGCGAGCAACAAGTAATCTTCCCAAGAATCAGGGGAGGCCCTTCTATCAGCAGTCCTCTTGTCATCACTACACACATTGCTCATTATGAAGTGTCAAAAGTCCTGGTGGACACTGGCAGCGAATCAGACATCATGTATGAGCAATGTTTCAGGAAGTTGGATCCAGCAGACCAAGCAAGGCTTGAAATTGTGAATGCACCAATCTCTGGTGTTTCAAATGAAATCATTCATCCCCTAGGTCAAATACAATTTGAACTAACTATGGGGGATGAGAAACACAAGCGAGCCGAAGTTGTCAACTTCTTGGTCTTGCCCACCACTTCATGCCACAATATGATCTTGGGTAGGGGAACGATTGCCCAATTCAACGCCATACCGTCGCCAGCGCACGGCGCGTTGGGGTTCCCAACACCAACAGGTGTAACTTTTGTATACCGAGATCATTTGTGTGCAGTGACAAGTACACCACGGGAAGGGAGAATGAAACTTCCAATGGCAGACAACGCGCCAGAGGAATGGATTCTCAACCCAAAATTCCCGGAGCAAACAATCACAATTGGCGCTACGATATCAGACGACACGAGGTTGAGAATGAAAAGATTGCTCACAGCATATATGTCGGTCTTCGCGTGGCAACACTCTGATATGACTGGGGTTCCGCGAGACCTGGCGCAACATTCTCTCAACACGTTCAAGTCTGTAGAGCCAATTGCTCAAAAGAAGAGAGTCATGGGGGATGAGAAGGTGAGGGCCATGAATGAGCAAGTTGAGGATCTACTGCGCGCAAACATCATCCGCCCGATACGATACCAGACATGGGTAGCCAATCCTGTGATGGTAAAGAAAAGTAACGGGTTGTGGAGGATGTGCATTGACTTCAAGGACCTCAACAAAGCATGCCCAAAAGATGGTTACCCCCTCCCAAACATCGACGCAAAGGTGGACTCCGTGGCGCCATTCAAGCTCAAATGTTTCCTGGATGCCTACAAGGGCTATCACTAGATTCAAATGGCACTACAAGACGAGGACAAGATCGCCTTCAGAACCGACAAGGGTGTTTTTTGTTACACAAAAATGCCCTTTGGTTTGAAGAATGCGGGAGCCACCTACCAAAGACTTATGGATGCTGTTTTCAACGAGCAAATTGGAAGAAACCTAGAAGTCTACGTGGATGATTTGGTAATCAAAAGCAGGGAGGAAAAACAAATGCTCAAAGACATCGAAGAAACACTTGGGCGCCTAAAGGAAGTTAACATGAATCTCAATCCGAGCAAATGCACTTTCGGCGTACAAGAGAGAAAATTTCTAGGTGTAATGGTCACCAAGGATGGTTTCAAGGTGAACCCAGAGAAGGTGGAGGCCATCCTTGACATGCCCTCGCCATCCACCATGAAAGAAGTCCAAAAGTTGAATGGGAGATTGGTATCAATCAACAGGTTCCTAGCGAACCATGCAAGCAAATCTACCCCATTCGTTAACACATTGAGAAACTGCCTAAAGAAAAGCCAATTCAAGTGGACTCTTGAGGCCGAGCAAGCTTTTAGTGAGATAAAAGAATGTTTGATAAATCTGCCGGCACTCACAGCTCCACTTCCTGGTGAAACTTTGACATTGTACCTATCAGCAGGAGAGCGCGCCATTGGCGCAGTATTGTTGGTGGATCGCAAGGGAATCCAAACGCCAATATACTATGTGAGTCGGGTGCTGACAGATCCTGAGACGCGCTACTCAATAATGGAAAAGTTAGTTTTGTCACTAACACACGCGTCGCGCAAGCTTCATAGATATTTCAATGGTCATCCCATTGAAGTTCTGACTGGTTACAACATCCAGCAAGTCTTGCGGCGTCCCGCGCTCTCAGGAAGGCTGACAAAATGGGCGCTGGAATTAGGAGAACACACGATCGCCTATAAGCCCCGTCCAGCAATAAAGGGACAAGTTTTAGCTGATTTCATCGCAGAAATCCCCGAAGGAAAAATTGAAGAGGCTCAGCACGAGGTAGACCCTCCGCGAGCCAATGATGAAGAAAATGTTTGGAGTTTGTTCACTGACGGAGCTTCAAACAACGAAGGGTCCAGCGCAGGCCTCAAGCTAGTGGATCCAGAGAATCATGAATATACTTACGCCATCAGGTTGGACTTCAAGAGCACCAACAATGAAGCTGAGTATGAAGCCCTGCTGGCTGGCCTGCGCATCGCGCACAAATTCGGAGTTAAAAAGCTAGAGGCCCATGTTGATTCATACTTGGTAGCAGCACAGGTCAATGGCCTTTATGATGCCAAGGAGAACACCATGCCTCTGTATCTAGAGCAGGCGAAAAAGCTCATCGAGCAATTTGACTGCTTCAGAATCATTCATATTCCGCGCAGTGAAAACAAATCTGCCGACGCGCTGAGTAAGATGGCATCAACCAGCTTCGATCATTTTGGCAAAGATGTCAGGGTAGAAGTAATGAGCAACCCGTCGGTGGGAGCGAAGTCTGTCCTTGTAACTCATACAACACCTTCATCATGGATAACTCCAATAATGGAATTCTTGAAGGAGGGAAAAGTACCGGACAATCGCGCACAGGCGAGGAAGATAAGACACAAGTCGCAGAACTATGAACTGCTTGATGGTACATTATATCGACGCTCTTATCTTGGACCGCTCATGAAATGCCTAGATGCTGAGGAAGCAAGCTATGTGATCAGAGAGATACACGAAGGAATCTGTGGAATACATGCTGGCCCGCGCATGGTGGTTGCCAAGGCAATGAGCGCAGGTTACTATTGGCCAGGCATGTACTTGGACGCGTTAAAAGATATCCAAAAATGCAAAGCGTGCCAGAGCCATGCGCCAAACACCATGCGGCCAAAGAACAACTTGATTCCGGTGACCTCCGCATGGCCTTTCCACAAATGGGCCATCGATATTGTGGGTCCCCTACCGCAAGCGCAAGGGCGAGTAAAATTTTTGATAGTGGCAGTAGACTATTTCACAAAATGGGTCGAAGCCAAGCCACTAGCAAAAATCACAGCCGAGGCGATGAAGCAGTTTATTTGAAGCCACATCATATGCCGTTTTGGCCTTCCCATGGAAATTGTGAGCGACAATGGCAAACAATTCACTGACAAGAAGATATCCAGCTGGCTCAAGGAATTGCGCATCAACCAAATTTTCACTTCAGTATACCACCCTCAGGGGAATGGCCAAGTGGAGCGCGCGAACCAAAGCTTGCTAAATGGGCTGAAGAAAAGGTTGGAGGGAGAATCCCATTCTTGGGTCGACGAGCTACCTAATGTCCTGTGGGCGCACAGGACATTAAGCAAAACCAGCAATGGCGAATCCCCGTTCAGCCTAACCTATGGAACGGAGGCAATGATTCCAGCAGAAATTGGATGCCCATCCCATAGGGTGCTCATGATGAGCAAGATTGATAACGAGCGCGAAAGGAGGTTGGATCTCAACTTACTTGAAGGGCGCAGAGAGGAGGCTATCATCAGTGAAGCCAAATACAAGAAAAAACTAGAAAAATATTACAATCAACGCGTGAAAGAATGCCACTTCAAGAAGAATGATTTTGTCCTTCGAAACAATGAAGCTAGCCGCGCGATATCCCCGGGAAAGATGTCCCCCAATTGGGAGGGACCTTATCAAGTCTCGGAAGAATTGGGAAAAGGCGCATACGCTTTAAAAGATTTGAATGGAAAGAAGATCCCGCGCGCATGGAACGCGGCACAGCTTAGAAAATGTTTCATGTAAAAATTGTCAAGTTTGTAATCAAGGCTTTTTAAGCCATTATGAATAATGATACGCGCTATCTTCTCTTAATGTGGATTCTATTACCTTTTGCATACATGTTTCACACTTCCCTTTATTAATTTTGAGCAATATGACAACATTGTATTGACATCAAAACAAAATAAAACGAAGTAAAACATACATGCGCGAGCTTCAAGCTCAAACGCGTTAACGAGTCTTAACTCTAAAACGTCAGGGCCTTAGCCCAATAATATGAGCCTTAGCTCAGGGCCTTAGCCCAATAATGTGAGCCTTAGCTCAAATCACTCACAACATCCATCCTACATGCTGCGCAGCCTGACCATAAAAATACCTAAGCACAACTAAGGCAAAGCAAATGCCAAAACATAGTTGTTAAGGTCTCAGGTCGAGGTCGCGCATGAAATTGTAATGGATATCAGAGTAACACATACTGACACGTAAAGGCTAAAAAACTCATAATTCCCTATAATAAATGCGCGATAACGTCGCGCAAAAGAGGAATAATGAAACGCCAAAGCACGTGTCAACATAGTCAGGATATTGCAAAATCACTTACAATATGACAAGGATTAAGTATAATAATTTCCTTACAACCTTGTTCTTATTTCAACGTGCAAGCATATCTTATATTCAACAAGCAAACATGCAATATAAAGAGATGAATGGGGAATGCGCAAGATGCGAATAAGGGAAAAACAAAATTTCATTCCAAAGCATTGAAATTTACAAGTTTACAAGATGAGATACAAACTACAAATAAAAAAAAAACATGAAGGGCTTCTCAAGTCTCCACGTCGACGTCAGCCTCTTCATCGTCCTCATCACCGCCCTCAGCATCTGGCGCAGCCCACTCCTCGTCATCTCCAAACTGACCATAGTCAAGATGTTCGTCCTGAATGGAGTCGCCTTCTATCACAATAGTGTCAGGAGCGGGTCCTTTGGCCACGCCAGAGCCGCTAGCAGGGGCAGCATTCCCCGCGCCATCATCGCCGCCACCAGCCCCTTCGCACTCGTCAAGTAATTTCTTTAGCGCGCCGAGATCGGGCTGGTCAGCAAGCGCGGATATCTGCAAATCATAAGGAAAAATATGAGTACAAAAAGACTTGGAAAATAAGTCAAGGTAATCTCATTAAGGTTAAAATACCTGCGCAAGGATGGGAATGGGAGTATTCAAATACTTCTCCCCCATCTCGGCCATGTCCGCGCAGGCAACGTCGAGCTGATAAGGGTAGTCGGATGGGTTCTTCTTCAGCATGCTATATTCACAGCCATCATTAAACCCTTCAGCTCGACCCACCAAGCGCGCGGCAGCATTGCAATCCATCACAAGGGCCTGAAACTCGTCTGAGTATTTCATCGCGTAAGCGCAACGAGTCATACCCTGTGAGATTAGCCATTGGCGATCCTGCGCGAGGGAAGAAACAGACGTCTCAAGAGCAGGAATCTGAGAGTTTAACAACTCAACAGTTTCCTTAGTCTGTTTCAGCTCCTCTTTGTCGGACGCTGCTGCCGCCAAGGCTTCTTCCTTTTCCGCTCGCGCAACATCGAGTGCTTCCTGGCTAGACGCTGCCGTCGCCAAGGCTTCATCTTTCTCGGCCCGCGCGGCCGCCAGCTCCTTCTTCAGGCGCGCAACCTCACTCTCCAATGATGATTTGTCAGTTATAGACTGGACAAGAGCTTGGTCACGCGCCTCCGCGTCCAGCTCCAAGTCGCGCACTCTACGCGCGTACTTGGCCGCGTCAGCCTCGGCCGCCTGTAGCTTCTCCCGCGCAGCCTGTAGCTCATGCCCGCGCTTCACGAAGGCGGTGTTGGCACTTGCTCTGTTCTCGCTGAGCTCTGCTTGGAGTTTCTCAGCTCTCTCTCGAGCATCAGAAAGATTCCAAGCAGACACTTTAGCTTCTTGCTTGGCTTCCGCAAGAGCATCACGTACCTTTACGTAATCATAGCGAAGCTCTTGGGAGGCAGCAAAGAAAGCCGACCCAGCAAACAGATGATCGTTGAGCAAGTCCTCGCGAGCGCGGTCCTCCTGAAACCTCCTTTCAGCTGGAGGCACAGAATAAGCCCAGAAGTCCTCACACACACCCATGGACTGAAATGAGACAGGCCTTTTCTCCTGCGACCTAGAAGAACCAAAAACAGTCTCGCGAGGGCTGCGCGTAGGAGGAGGTGAGGGAGGTCTCGACGCCGCCAGATCGGCGCGTAAAACGGCCTCCTGCTCCTTAGTAATCCCGATGAGGGGAGATTCAGCGCTTGCAGCAGGAGCAGAACCAACGGCGCTGGCACCGGCGCTGGCACCGGCGCCAGCAGTGCCGCCAGCAGCTTGTACGCCAGCTATGACTCCTATGAAAAAATCAACAAAAAGAAATGGTTCATGACTTGATCTAAAAGAAAAAGTCAGAAAATAAAAGCGCAATACATACCTTGGCGCAACGCCGTTCGCGAGTTAAACATCGCCATGAAGTCCATTCTCCCCTTTTTTGAGGGTAAAACAGGGGACTTCGAAGCGACCTCCGGCGCAGCCTCGGCACCTTGTTGCGCCTGAGGTTGATCCACCAAGGTCGCCGGCTCTACAAACATTTGAGTGAGCAAAGATTCATTAATAATTCTATCAGAATCGCGCTCATAAAACCATAAAGTATAAAGTATACCTGTCGAAGAGGAAACGGCAGGCGCAACGCCGCTTCCCTTTTCCGCCGCGCGAAGGGAGGAGGTAGCGGCACCATACCTCGTGTGGACAGGAGGTCTGCCCACATTTTGAGGCAGGGAAGACAAGGAAAACTTGGAGGTAAACTCCGGGGTTTTCTCAAGTCCTTTCGTCTGAGTAGGAGGATCCTGAACAACAGGGGCATCATCTTTCTTCTGTTTCTTACTGGCCCCTGCGCCAGTTTTCCCTTTAGCCTTACGCTTTAGTTGGGGCACCTCAGCCTCCTCCTCCTCCTCCTCTTCCGCGAGCTCCAGCTCATAGTTCTCAAGCGCGTCTACAATACGTGCAACAGAAATGTTAGCCAAATTTGGTATTATAAAGACGTAAGCATAAGTACAAAGGCTTACCAGGCGCATCGCTGTCAAAGAGAAATCCCAGATCAACAGGGATGAACATGTCATCGAAGCGATCGGGGAAGCCAACCTCCCCAGCGCCCAGCGCGACGGAGCCACCCTCCATATGCTCATCATAGGCGGCGTGGACATACTCCTTGCTGACTGCACAAAACAAGTCAAATGATATCAGCAAAACGAATTATATTCGCGCAGAAGTAATGCAATGAGTTAACTTACACAAGCCGTCAACTTGGATAACGGGCTCAGTCGCGCTGTCAGCCCACCTCCTGCTCATACCAACCCCCACCAGCGCCTCCTCGCAAATTTTCTTGGCGGGGGATGGTTCGGCAGTCAACTTTTTTACCCAGGCGCCAGTTGGGTTCTTGAAGACACCCACATCCGCAGGCGCAGAAGAGATCGCGCGCATGGTCATGCGGATGGGGATCACACCAGCCCTGATATAGAAAAATCTCTCAGACCAGTCATGAAGGCTCTTGAATGAAACAGTGCAGCACTTGACCTTCTGACTGCGAGGAATAAATGAGAACCAAGAATCTTGGATCTTGGGCTTATAAAAAAACTGAACGCGCCGAGGGGTGGGCTCCTCGCGCTGAGATTTGCACATGAACTCAAAGTGAGTCATGCGCACGAGTCCAAACGGATGGACTTGGGATATATGAATCCCATAAAACCTAAGCAGCGCACCCACAAACCTTGTCATAGGGAGACGAATGTTGCAGTGGGTGAAAAAATGGCAATACAGGGATATATAGCCGGTGGGCGGGTCCGCCGCCGTTTGCCCGGCCGCCGGCAGCATGTAGCCATACTCAGGGAGAAAACCCTGAGAGGCGATAAGGCTGTCAAAATCGGACTGCCTCAGTTTACAGGGGATCTCATCCCACTTCTTCACTGCCTTGGTCTTCCCTACCTCATCCGATGAGGCCTCAGCAGCCCTCTTCCCCTTGCCGGTCTTCTTCAACATAGACATTACTAACGATTTCACACGGCGATTGCTGGGGGAGATTGTGTTGTCTGGGCTATCAGACATACAACAGAGTCAGGCACAAGTTGCTTCTGAAGAACGGAAATCTGAAAGATAGGCACTTAATCGGAATAGAAAGGAAAGCTCTGAATAAACAACAAGGAAGATGAAGGATAAAAACTCTAAGGGCTTGCTTTTATAGGCCCAGAAGAGAGAAAATTTGGTACAGATCGGACTTCACGCGCCTCCACTCGCAGGTGTAAGCCAACGCGAGCGCGACACGTGTCCCTGACACTGTGTGAGGGGACACGAAAAGAAACGATACAGGTGCTACCAGAGTTCACGCGCCACCACTCGCAGGTACGGACCAACGCGAGCGCGACACATGTTCCTGACACTATGTGAGGGGACATGAAAGGCAACTGTAGCACCTCGAGCACACGAAAAGTCTGACACGTCTCCATCACTGACGCATGTCAGCAACAACCAACCACGTACAGGGACGATTCGCTTTCAAACAAAAGGATAGAATTTCGCGCACCGATGAGTAATAAGAAGAAAAGACAAACCCTATTAAAAGAGCAAACTATTAAGTCTAATATCTATCTTACCTCGCTCGCGCGAGACAAGACACACATTAGACTGGGGGGGCTTGAAGAGGTATGTACCCGCCTCAACACCGAGCGAGGCGGGTCAACCCACAAGATATAGACAAGAGGCTTGAAATCAAGACATTATGAAGGCACAAAGCCAAAACCTATGCGCATGGCGCATATCACATATGCTCACGCATATCACATATGCTCATGCATCACATGCTCAGGCATCACATATGCTCATGCATCACATATGCTCAGGCATCACATATGCTCACGCGTATCACATGCTCACGCATATCACATCTGCGCGTGGCGCATATCACATGCTTGTGCATATCACATCTGCGCATGAAACATCTGCGCGTGAGAATAAAGAGAAGACCTCGCGCATCCTCAGGATAGGCGCATATCACACATGCACATAATCAACCTCGTCCTTATCCAAATCAGGATAAGGACAACCTTGATTGTGCACGTCAGACAACCTTCCAGAAGGTATCTTTTTAAGGAATAAGAATATGCTGATGTTGACAGCTGCCAATGAAAGGTGGACAACTCAGCAAAACCCATGTGCAATTAACCAATGAAAAAGCACCAGGTGTCCCAAGGACACGTGGCGCGAAGCAATAGGAGGAGGCCAAAAAGGCCCTAATTGGGTCTGAGCCCAATCATTGGAAACCCTAGCACTATAAATACCACATCAACTCCACAAGGAGAGGTATGCCCTATTACACAGTATTAAGCTATATTAAGCAATACACTCCAATTTCCTTACTCTCAGATTATTATCTTCTTCTCCAAACTCTTATTCTCACACCGGAGGGTTACCCCAAAGAGGACCCCTCTGTCCCTTTCTGAGGGGTAAGTTTACGGTGCTGTTCATTTTGTAGGTGGAAGAATCCAGATCCCAGAGAACCGTCGGTGAAATAGTATAATCACACCCGAGGAAAGTTGATCGTCTACCAGTGAGTCGATCCACGTTTCTTCATATGTATAACAAGCTTGTAACTAACCTTTTGTGCCTTTTCTTTTTCAAACCAATAAATGTAGTTTCAAGAGTTTTAGACTGTATGCCAAATTTGGATTATCCAAAAGGTAAAACATATAACATAACCTTAAAAGAATTATGAAAGATTGTAAGATTGATTCGTTTACCAGATAAGCTATCTGGTAGGATCTTGAATAACCACCTTGTTTTTCTTCTTCTTTTTCATTGGGTCAAATGTTGCAGTTACATTATTATTAATACATCATATTCAAATAACATAATTTGTATGCCAAACAACAATTAAACACATGATGCCATCAAATACAAACTAATAACCTTATAGAAATAAACGAGAAACTAAAACTTAAAACTTACGTCTACCTTTTTCTTTTTCCTAACCATTCAGTCTTATCCGAACCACTCGCATCCCTAATAAACTGGAACATAATCTACCAATTAATTAATATACATTATAAATAACTACAATGTTTTTCGTAATCAATTCTTAAATAAAAAGTATATGTAACATTCGAGTTTATAACAAATGCCAATTTGGTAATTTCCCACGGTTAATGACTAAAACCGAAACGAAACGGTTTTGCAAATACTCTAAAACCAATTTTTTTAGCCCAAAACTGTCCTAAACAGACACATACAGAACCCCTTTGTTTTGGGAATGAAAATTTATGGTTTTATGTCTCTTAAAAACAGAATTACACTAATTAATGCATCTTGTTTCCTTCTTTAACACCATTTGCGAAAAGCCAATGGTATGGTTTTATGTACTCATAAAAATAACTACTTTTTTCGGTTTTGTTTTTGCTATGACCAAAAATGGAAAAAACCAAACCGAAAAATCCAATTTTAAGTAATTTTAAAGAAATTAATAAATGGTGTTGCCTAAGATTTCTAGGTGCAAATGTGTTATTAAATAACAAAAAAATTTAGACCCAAAGTTTCATATACAAATTCAATATTTTGGAGCATTTTTTCTTCGGCTCAAAATTTTCAAGCCCAAAAGGTAAAACCAAAAACGAACACACTGTAAAAAACAGAAAACTGAACAATTTCCAAAATCCAAAATCTAAATATTAAATTTTTGGGTCCAGAAACTAAATATTAAGTTTTTGGGTCGGTTTGAGCCAAAAACTGACTCAAACCAACACCTAATAAGAGAGGTGGCCATCAAAATGATTCAAACCAAAACGGGTAATGTCGTTTTTTTCTCACAATTGATAACGGTTCGCCTATAAGCAAACCAAACATTAAGTGAACTGATCGGCGGGAGGTTCGTTTATGTTGGTCGACAAAACCCACACATTATTATTAGAAGAAAGTCAACTAACCGAAGATGTAACAGTGATGCCATCAAGGAAATCTGGAGTAGACACAAGTCGGAGAGACTGCAAGATTTTTCATGCTATGTCCGTCATGGAAAAAGCTCCTTCTACCGGCAGGCTTCTTTTTAGTTGCCTTGGGAAGTTTCTTCAGAATTTGAAGCACCTGACATTAATCTTTAGAAAGAATAAAAGAAACTAATGGAGGGTGTATAAATAAACTACATATAAGCTATAGCATAAAGAGCATATGTGCATTTGAAGTGATTATTGCAGCTTGATGTGATAATCACTTTTAATGGTTCAACAAAAACTTAACATACTTCTGATACTTTTATCACTCAGGGTCAAAATTATTTAAAAAATTGAGATTACTCCAAAATAACCGAAACCGCCCTTTAGTTTCAACTTGACACGAAATGAACACATGAATTTTTTTTTTATTTTTGTTCTCTTGCAGTTTGATCCTGCATAGTCAAATTGTCCGTTTTGTAACTCGAAACAAACTCAAACTAAACTAAAAAAACAGATTTGGCCCGTTAACAATTTAGTTGAACCATAATATAATTAACCCGATTCAGTTTGTTGGCCCGCAACAGTTTTCTAGAGAATCTGTTGTATTCCTCTAACTCTAAACAAATTGAAATGGCCTATAGAATCAAAATTTGCCATGTTAACTAATTAATAGCCAAAATATAATCTGTTATGCAACAAAAAGTTGACCAATATACACCTGAGACAAATTTGATTATTTGACCATTTTGATTTACATGCTATTACTAAAAACTTGATATTCCAATATTGCCCTGTCCCAAACCAACGACCTTGAATTCTTCACCCAACCCAACTACGCTGCAACTATTACTACACATTTTAACCCGAACCCATTTAGACTCTTTACCTAGCCCACCGTACCTGAAACTAAAATTGGGAAAGTAGAAAGCACATGAAGTTATACATCATGTGATCTGCCACTATCAAAACTTGAAGATGACTAAGAGCTATTTATATGAAAAGTTAATGCCATAGATCAAAAGGATAACTCTTTTGTTCTATTAAATATAACATAACTTCCATTAGATACTGTATCACAATAACACACATGTATGTATGTATGTATGCATTGTGAGATTAAATGAATGCAACCAGGAAAAGGAGATAAATCTTAATGCTTCATATGAAAATATAGATCAAGTACCAAGACTTACTAATTCTATGGAAAACTTCCTACTGATAAACTAATATAATAACTTAATTTAATGTGAAGAAAAATAATTTAAAAAAAATAAATCAATATTATTATGATCAAACAGGTGTAACAACAGTTTATAGTGAGATGATTAGATCTTAATCGATGGAGTTCTTACGTGAAGAGACGGATGAAGACAGCTTTCGGATTGCGTAGAAACCCTAGACAAAGTATATTTGGGTTATTTGATATCCAGCTAGCAACAGGTGGCGACGACAATGATTATCAGTAGAAGAAACAAATCGCTCAATTGATAGTAGACCTGACCTTAATCGGCCGATTAGAGTCATAGGCTGAGTATCAGAACGAAGAAGCAATTCCAGTATGGTACAGATGGAGATGCAGATTGGAGGATGAAGACGATATTCGATCCAATTCTCGAGCTTTTGTCCAGTAAATCCATGTTTATTTTATCAATCTGATGATCGACTGGTGACCAACGATTTTGGTTTGCGGATTTACCCGTCCTGAATGGTTTGTGGCATAGGTAACAGTGTGATTATAACCCATTTGTAACCCATATGGGTCGCGCTACCCATCTGAAAGACCCATACCCGTGAAATTTAAAGGAATGCATGAGAAGCCACGATTCAAGTGGCTTCCATAAAAGGGGGGAGCGACCTCATCGCGATTTTAGGGTTTTCATTTATATATATTATAGATATATATATATATATATAATGTTTTTCATATACATATTTAATAAACCAAAAAATTTGTAGTTTTTATATATCTTATAATTTGAATTATAATTTAGTTTACAAACAAGTCGTATTCAAGTCATCGTTTTTCTAGTGATACACCGGCTTTTAAACAACAATGTTAATAATTTAATAATTTTCAGGGCCCGGGAAAAAATGGGAAAGCTAAATGAAGTCAAAGAAGTACCAAAATTGGGCAAGGATCATATATAAGAACTCAGTCGGTTAAATATGGGTTTATACGCTTCTTGGCAAATGGAAGCTCTTATGGTTTGTACAGAATGGGAAAGTTGATGGATGGGGTAATGCCCAGTTTCCAACTGTTCAAGGGATTGCGCGCATAGGTTTGCAAATTGAGGCGTTGATGCAGTTTACACTTGAACTAGTAAGTTTTATAAAGCATTTACTAGTATTTGAAGCTAGCTGTTTTGCTAATACTGGTATGGTGGTGTTCTGTTTGATTGTTAAGCTATGTTATACATGTAGATGGTAAAATGGGCTCATTGTGTAGTCTAGTTTTTACTGATCTAAACATTTTTAGTGCATGTTTTTTTTTTTTTGCATAAATAGTTATGTTATGAAAAACTGTGCAGTTACTATAACGATACACACACACACACATATATACAGTTACACACACACACATTATAGATCCAAATGGGTCTGTAAACATTTTTAGTGCTTTTTTAAATTATATTTTATTTTGCATATAAGTAATTGATGTATTTATAAACCGTGCAGTTACTATAATGATATATCACACGCATATATACATACACACACACACATATGCATACATATTCACACACATACACTGAAGGTATCTCTTTAGAACTCCAAATTATTGAAGCTTACATTTGTTTTAATTTCATTTTCATCAACAAGAAAATAATTGATCCTGCTTGTCCAAGACACACTGCAATCCTCAAACAAGGTCGTGCGCTGTTGACTTTGACTAACGGGCCCAAGACCTCGATATTCTTTAATGTGCTTTTGAATCTTATAAATAGTTAATATATGTATACATGCACGTATATCTATTATCTATTATCTGTTACTATATATAATGCATATTGAAGAGAGAGTTTGAAAATTGAAGAGTTTTACTAGTTATAAAGCCTCTCAACTGTTAAAGCATAAACACCCGTGTTATCTGGTCCGGATCTATCACTTCATGATTGATATTTTTTACAAATTTAGTCTTGTGTTATGCATATGCTAATTGCTTGATTAATTAGTCTTACTTCTGTTTAGTATTTAAATGATGTTTGACACGAGTTAGAGATTATATATCTACTATTATGCGGTCTAGATGTATCACTCTACATAATTTGTTTCATGATTTTGTTTAAAAGTTCTACGTTGTGTTGTATGCATATATAATAACTGCTTGAACAATATCAGTCAGTCGTGTTTTATGCAAGTGATTTGTCATTTCTTTAATCTTCAAACAACTCGATGTTTATGGTCTTCTATTGCAATCAAATAGCAATTTCATTTTAGTCTGTTTCTGATCTATGTAATCGCCAGTTGCAAAGATGATGCTAATGGTGCTCAATTTGCAAGTCTGTCATTCACTAGGAGGCGGAACCGGTTCTGGCATGGGCACTCTTTTGCTTTCAAGGATCCAAGAAGAATATCCAGATTGAATGATGGTGACAGTTTCTTATCTATATAGATTAGCTAGAATCGAATTAGCCAATTAACACTAGAATCTATATAAATTAGCTAATTTCTAGGGAGTGATTTTGTAACAATCTTGGCCTGAGCTCGTGGCAGTATTTTAAAGAGCGAGAGCTCGGATCGAGCTTGTGGCAGTGTTTTAAACGAGCGAAAACTCGGCTCGAGCTTGTGGCATTATTTAACAAGACAAAGCTCAGCTGTGCAGTATGAAGTTAATACTAGAAGTATAAAATAGTTAAAACTTAAAAGTATACAAGGCTCATTACGGCTCAATGAGCCTAAACGATCTTCTTATATAAGGCTCGAGCTCGATTATTGAACGAGCTTTTCTGACTTATTAAGTTATTTTAGTTAAATTTACTGATTTTTTTTATATATAAATATTTTTTGTTACAGAAGGCGTCTTTGGTTGTGGCGAATTGGAGCAACAAGGGGTGTTTCAGCAAAGTGTTCGAGAGCTGCGAGCCTCACATCTCACTTTTTAGCATGTCAATCTGCTTATGTAGGCTGTCGTTTTGAGTATCACTCTTTTTAGCATGTCGATGTGCATAATAATATGAATATGTTATGGTTTTGCTACATAATACAATACATATTCACTGATGCACGTTCAAGTTGACCACAGTGGTTGCATTTCCCGCTGGGTACATGTTCGCTTATTTTTGTTATGAGTAGTGGTGTCTCGCACGCGCTGCAGGAATTAGGCATCAAGTAATTTACCTGATCCTCCTATAAACACATAAATATATTCAATTAGCTAAATATTCTAAGCGAACTAGAAACCATTTTAGGTTCGCGTTGGGTTGGGTTGGACCCATTAACTTGAGTCAACCCGAAAATTTCAGGTTCGCCTTGGGTTGGACCCATTTTAGGTTTGCTTCTGGCTGTTATTTTAGTAATATTCATCTCATTATTTATTTATAAATTTCAAAATAAAATGTTTGTGTGTCAGTATCAACCCTTTTTGATAAGCACTTTAGAATTACCTTACTTTACACAACATGTTTTTGACTAGGGGTGTAAACGAGACAAGTGGAGCCCAAAATCGACTAGGCTTGTGTGCCGCTCATTCATTACGAGAGCTCAAGTACATCAAGTAGTATTTCAAGCCTGAACTCGGTTCATCTAAACTTGGTCATTTTGGCTAAAATTGTCAAAAATGCACAAAATAACATTTTGGTCAAAACTGTCATGTATTGGTCACAGAAGTGCAGGGGTAAATTTGTTGCAATTGTGTTACGCGCCAGTTTTGAGCATTATGTCAAAACTGTGGATTTTGTTTAAAATTGTCAAACTGCACAGAAAAGCGTTTTGGCCATAGTTGCTTTGTCAAAATCGTCAACTTCTGTCAAATCATATTGGTATTGCCAAAGCAATTTGGTCAAGACTTCACAAAAAGAAGTCCGCATACTATAAAGGGCATTTTCAAAGTCTGACTTTCAAAAGTCAAACAAAATATAAAAGCACTATTTCTTTTGGTTCATGCATATGATTTGGTTATTTTACCCCTGAGGTTTGATTTGAGCATGTTTGTTTTGGTTGTTGTACATGGGTTGCAAGTTTGTAATTTTTCGTTTTTGGCATCTATTATTTGGCATATGTGTCATGGTTCAATTTTTGACTTTTCAAAACTGTTCAGTTTGGTTCGAATATGTTTAGTGTCAAAACTGATATGGCATTGTTATTTGATGCAATATATTTATACCTTCTGTTCTAGCTTCTGATGCAATAAAAAGTGCTTGAGTGTTTGACTTTTAAAAGTCATCTTTCATAATGCAATAGATTTCAGGTCATGGAAAGATTGGTCGAAACTAAGTAGTGGAGCCTACACGAAGCGTCCATCTTGCAGTGTTACCATATGATAATCAGCGGCCGTAAGTTTTTTTTTAAAGAAATATTGTAAAACCATATGAATGAAATTTACCTAATTGTTGCTTTTTAAAATCATTATTGTTAATACACACATATAAATGCATATACATATTCACACGTACACATACATATACATACACACACATATACATGCATATACATATTCACACGTACACATACATATACATACACACACATATACATGAAAGTACAGAAAACATTAGCGAGTCGAACCAACCTGACCCGTATAGAAAAACCCAATGTCTTTCATAATAAGCCAACTTGGATTTATTTAGCGTGTTTGTTGATATGTTCCATCTGGACAAAGACGAGCATTTTATTGATGTGGTGAACCCGAATACTAAGAAAGAGATTGCAGCATTTGGGGATGCAAATATGAGAAACTTGAAGCGTGAAAACAAATGGCTTCAAAGCCTATTGTGCTCTATTCTATTCTAGATGGCATACAAATTGCAAAGGCATAGTTGGTTTTATTTTAATCTATGGTTTCTAATGTTTTTTTTTGTGTGACTTGGGATGTTGTTAAGCCTAACATTAGCTATTAGCTATTGACTACTAGTAACTTTTATATTTATATGAGGATTTTGGGACCTGTTATAAGAGTTGATTGAAGCAAATGAACCATTTTCTGGGTATTAGGTCTTATTTCTGTTGATGGATGGCATTTACGTTAATTTTTTTTTTCTCACCTTTTTTTTTTGCAAAATTACAATTTTTTTAAACATAGCCAATTTATACACAAGATTCTTTACCAAGTTCACTTTTACTCGCTATACTTTAAACTAGGATAGAGCTCGTGTGATATACAGGTTGTTAAAAAGTAAAATAAAAAAGTTAAATTTAATAATATACATATTAACATATCTTATGAATTCATAAGATATAAATAATTTATTAAAATACATAGATTATTAAGAATAATTTGTATTTGCATTTTAAAAATAATAATGGAAGGTTGTGAATTTATACCTATTAAGTAAAAGAGAAGATTAACATCAATTAATCTTAGTTGAGTTGGTAAGTCATAAACATTTTAAAAGTAAGGTATTGAGTTTAATTTCCACCAATAACATATTTTTCATTTTATCATTCATGAAGAAAAATTTGTAAAATTGTAAAAATGAAAAATTTGTACATTTGGAGTTTATGTGAAAGATCTAATTGAATGACAAGTAAAAAATTGTAGTGTTTTAATATATATGTAGATGTAGATTTTAAAAAGGTAAAATACCTCGCTTTTGGTCGTCCCGTTAATTCCTAACATGTGATGGCATTTATGTAATTTCATATGTTTCTTTAATTAAATATAAATCTAAAACAAAAAAGATTAATAAATCTTATAAAATATAGAGAAAATTATAATTTGTACCATGTGCTTTATGGGCACATTTGTGTGCCACTGCTGTTTATGGGAGGGTGCAGTCTTGCTCCCGTCGTCAGGTGACCATTCGTTGACTGTTAAAGAAAATGTGAAACGATCATTTTACCCTTTTCTGATAAGCAATTCGTACACCGGTGGTAACAAGAATTTCCATTTGTAACCCTCCAGCTTAATTTCCCTCCTATTTATAAATGAACCGTATTTTTAAATTTATCCCCCTCAAAGTTAATGAAAAATCAATTTTGGTCCTTGAAAAAGTTGTATAAAATTTAAAATAGCCCAACGAACACCGAAACTCTAAAATACATGTTTTTTTAAGTATTCAACCGAACGGACACCGAAACATCAACCCGAAACTCTAAAAAACATGTTTTTTTAAAGTTTTCAACTGAATGAACACGGAACATCAACCCGAAACTCTAAAAAAACGTGTGTGTGTTTTTTAAGTTTTCAATCAAACAAACACGAAACATCAACCAAGACCTCTAAAAAAACGTGTTTTGTTAAGTTTTCAACCGAACTGTCACACCCCAATCTACGACGGAACATGCCGGGGCGTGACATAATTTGTATTATAGCTCAAAAACACTAAAATAATAATAAGTGTCAATATCTAAATTTATTTATTCACAATAATCGTACACAAATAATTCAAATGAAACATAAAACAATACAACACTTAAACTTTTATAATTTTTAGTCTAAAGTCCAATCAATGTCTTCACTTCAAATAACTTCCTATAACAACCTACATTATGCGTAAAAGTAATTTGTCAATAACACGTGTTAACCGAGTAACCACGGTTTATAATAATAATAATAATAATAAGAAGAAGAAGAAGAAGAAGAAGAAGAAGAAGAATAGTAATGAGAAATAAACAATTCCTTGCATAGGTAAACAGCATCGACTAACATAAACAAATATATATGTCTTTTCAATCATGCCACTAGATTTCGGACATGTCTACTAGGACTCGCAACCAATAACAACATAAAATAATGTCATTTCCCCTCGAACCAAACGATGTCGAGTTATTGTAGTGGTGTATGATCATACTTATAAGGATGATATACCAACCAACCATATAGCAGTAAACACATAATTTACATAGCAATTGTAACATTCGTTAAATTTCGGACCTTAAAACCATACCCATTTAAAATTTTAATTTTCAGACTATTGTTATTTAATCAAATTAACAAATTTATTATTGTTCATTTATTTTATTTCATGACGGCCGAATTAGTTTCGGGTAAATTATCAATAAAATATTTCATTTGTTTAATTATTTCTTTTATATATTTATTTAACCATCCAAAATATATGAATCTAACCCTTAACTAAACATTTAACCATCTTTGCACCCACCTCTAAAGATTAAGGACCAGATTGCAAATAATATTGAAATTTTCTTTCCTTCTCCTTCTTCCCTCCTAAGCTCAGCCGACACCCCCTTCCCTACCATGGCAACTCGCGTTTTTCGCCTAAAATTATGGAATTGACTATACAAAAATAATTCTACATTAATATACGATTCCACCGACACCTTAAACTTGGAAATCGATTAATTTATTGACGGCTATTTCATCAATGAATAAACCACGGCTGGCCTTGACTCGCTTACACTATATATACTCCATCAAAACGCAATTAAACCACATTCACCTTAATCACACGAACCAAAACCACATTTCAATTTCATATATGTTATAAGCCGCGC
Source organism: Bidens hawaiensis (assembly GCF_021521415.1). NCBI lineage: Eukaryota > Viridiplantae > Streptophyta > Magnoliopsida > Asterales > Asteraceae > Bidens > Bidens hawaiensis. The sequence continues at coordinate 369,717 of NW_027492160.1, forward strand.
AGACCCTTATTGAATTCGGATTGAGCCGTGAACCATAGTCGTCGATCTCACTCTATTCTTTGTCTTTCCAGGTAATTAAAACATGAGACCAGTTCTTCAGTAATCAATTAACATTAACCCTAATCCAATTTCAACAAACGATTATCAATTGGAACGAATCAGATCTTAGGGTTTGTAATTGATTTAGGGTTGAACGGCTAGGATGTATATATTTAATTAAGATGGCATCTCACCTGAGTTAGACACCTGCCTGGATGGCAGGTGCAAATTGTTTAAAGTACGAACAAGCCTGGAGGCGCCGGTTCGAATCCCTCCAGGCCCGTTTTTTCTTTTTTTAATCTTTTACCCTTATGAATCACATTTTTGCTAATATTATGCTTCTATCACAATAAATAAATATTTTTTTAACAAACTGAGCATCGATATATTATTTTCCGGACCTTTTAAACGTTCCTCGACACCTATATACTATATATAGATATATACATATAGAGGTGCACAAATCGGTTTTTTTAAAAAAACCGGTTCGGTTATTAACCGGACCGGTTTTTTCGTCCTGGAAAAAAACCGGTTCGGTTATTAACCGGACCAGTTAATAACCGGTTTTTGTGCGTGAAAACCATAACCGGTCAAACCGGTTACGACCGGTTTGGGAACCGGTTAGAACCGGTTAATAAACCGGTTTTTTTATAGACCGGTTTTTTAATAACCGGTCTAACCGGTTAACCGGTTTTTTTTTTTTTTTTTTTTTTAAATAACCATTATTTTTTCACAGTATAAACAAACCGGTAACTACAAGCATTAAATCGTTATCGCATATTCGTAACTCAAAAATACATAACTTTCATTTATAGCTTTTACATTAAAAATACAAACATTAAATCGTTATCGCATATTCGTAACTCAAAAATACAAACATTAAAGAATGCTTAGACACGATTACATTAACAACTTGCTGTTTCTTACTCATTATTTTCATCGCTACCCGATCCCGAGCTATTCCTTAGGTAATCGTCGTACGCGGCTTCTTCATCGGTCATTGGTTGAGTGTATCCTTGATTGACCTCGTCTTCATACAAGCCCGCCTCATAGTCCATTTCCCCCTCGAGTGAGCGTTGATGTTGTGCCCTATCTAAAGCGTCCAAGTAATCCTTGTAGCAAATAGACATCTCTACAGCTGGTGGAGTCAGTCGAGTCCTCCTAATCGATATAACCCTGCCAGAAACAGAAAAAGCAGACTCCGAAGCTACCGTGGAAGCTTGGACCGTTAGTAAATCTTTGGCCATGGCGGCGAGGATCGGAAACTCATCCTCCTTACCTCTCCACCAAGCCAGCAAATCAAGACTTCTAAATTCATCCGGAGTCATGTGTTTCACAAAGTTGGTACCACCATACCTTCCAAGTTCACTGCTTGGGGTGTTTACCTTTTGACGTTTACCGGCGTCTTCCCAAATCATGTAGTACATCCCCATTTCAAGGTCGGTTTGGGATTGGGATTGGGCAACAGCTCTTAACGAGTCATGAATTTGGGAAGACGACCCGTATTTTGTAAGGTAAACATCATACATGTTAGACAAGGTGGTGTTGAAAGCATTCTTTAAAGTTTGGTTATAATAGGGGTTTTGATCGTCGTTTAACTCTAGCTCATCACAAATTTTTTCTATTAAAGCTTCAACACCACCAACATTTATGCAAGGGTTTAACGCAGCAGCACATGTCAAAACAGCGGGTAGTTGTTGAAAATATTTTCTAAATTTTTCTTTCATTTTTACACCCATATCAAAATAAGGTGCACCCCTACAATGAAGTTCACCCAACTTTGTGCACATGACAGTAATTTTTGGTAAAGCAATGGGGCTTGTTGGATAGTAAACCCCGGATAAACTTGTTGTGCAAGATTTAAAAATTTGAAGTACCTCCGTAACGATCTCAATCAATAACCAGTTTCTAGGATCGTACGGTGCACATTTACCCCTACTTGACATTATTTGATGAAACGCAACTAGTGATTCTTTTTGTTGGATGGCTTTCTCAAACATATCACAAGTCGAGTTCCATCTTGTTGGACAATCCCAATTGGGCCCCAACCATTGACAATTAGCTTCATCACAAAATTTTTTGTATCTTGAAAATGTTTTATTGTTGCTAAAAACATCTCGTAACATTCTTTTAAAATTGTTTCTTTGCGTTTCGATCACGTTTAACCCATCTTGCACGGCCAAGTTGATAATATTTGCAATGCATCGGCTATGAAAAAACGCTCCATCACAAATAGGTTTATACTTTAATTTTAAATGGCCAACCGCGGCCGTATTGTTGGACGCGTTATCAAACGAAATTGAAAAGATTTTATCTTCAATCTTGTATTGTCGAATGACTTTATCCAAGAGTTTAAAAATATTTCTGCCCGTGTGCGGGTAATCAAACAATTGAAACGCAACGGTTCGTTTCATCATTTGCCACGACCCGGGGTCAACCCAATGAGCCGTCACACAAATGTATGAGTCGGGCGAACCATTAGGTACCGACCACACATCCGTTGTTAAGTTTACACCAGTTTGTAAGTTTGAAAAGTATGAAATTAGTTCGGATTTAGCGTTTTTCCAAGCTTTAAGACAATCTCTTCTAAGGGTCGAACGACTTACGTGTTGGTAGCGTGGTTGAACATACTTTTGCATCATCGACGTGAATTGAGGGTTGTCGAAGTGGTTGAAAGGAAGTGTATTTTGAATCACAAAGTTTGAAAACTGGTGACGTACCTCTTCAAGGTCGTACGTAAACACCGTTCCTTGATTCGTCATCTCCGGCTGCGAACTACTTCCCGATTCGTCCTTCAAGGCCTTGCAAAAGGGCCTTTGTACATGCGCTCTTAAAGTGGAGTTTGCATCTTTGCCATAAAACTTCAAACAATGTTTGCATCGAGCTTTTTGGGTACCGTTAGACATTTCGCATAGGTCGAAATGTTGCCAAACATCTTGGTTTCGTTTCGTGGGGATGACCCGAACGACCGTTTCTCCCGTGTTCGAGGCACCCATGTTGACGGATGAAGCAGCACTTTGGGAGGCCATGATAATCGACTACGAAATAAGAGCGTATGGAGTGGTAATGTGGTATAATTGAGCGTGAGATAACAAAATAATCGCGTATGTAATAAACGTTTAGAGCGTTTGGAGTTGTATAATCGAGTGTGATCTAAACAATACCCAACCTAAGCTATATATAGATGTTTGTGGGGGTAAAATGGGAAAAAAAAAAAAAACGGTCAAAAATAACCAAAAACGGCTATATGGCCGTTACTCAACGTTCGAAAACCGGTTTTAAACCGGTTAACCGGTTTTTCTAATAACCGGTTATTAAAAAAACCGGTTTTTAATAAACCGGTTATTAAAAAAAACCGGTTTTTTTAAAATCGGTTAAAAAACCGGTTTAGGATCCAAATTGTGTAACCGATATACAAACCGCCGGTTTGTAAACCGGTCAAACCGGTTTACAAAAAACCGGTTTTTTTAAAAACCGGTTTCCGGTTTAAACCGGCAAACCGGTTCGCCGACCGGTTTTTTTGACCACCTCTATATACATACGCATAAATATACTTCATATATACCTTTATATGATCTCTTATTAATAATCCATTAAAAATTAAAAATTAAAAATTTTTCTTGATTTTCTGAAATATATATGAATAGGCCATATGGATGTTTTACCCATACTTAACTGTCATCATTGAATAGTATATGGTCAGTACAGGCCACGCCCTAAAAACGCCTTCAATCATCAAAACGGCTAAAACGGGCTACCATAATTCGACCACTACGCATATTCACATGCCTGTTTAGTATGGAACCAGCCCAGAAACACTCATACATATTTCAAAAATTTCAGACTCTTTTGGGATAATTATTTAACCCTCCAAGACAGAGAACAAATTTACTCTTCTATAAAAGAAGAAAATGATATCAGTCAAGAGAATAGTGTGTATACTCTTGCTATCAATATAATGGAACATTTTACAGGCAGATGGTCTGATAATTCTGAAAATATTATAACTCTTTTGCAAAATCTAAAATGTAAAACCCTTACATCATTTAGATGGTATAAAGATACATTTTTATGCAGGGTAATGGAATTACCAGAGAGTAATAGTACTCATTGGAAGTCTAAATTTATAGACGGTTTACCTCATTTCTTTTCAGAAAGAGTTAAACAGAAATTGAGAAAAGATAATATTAATATTAATTATGATGAATACACCTATGGTAGTTTAATAGGTATATGTAAAAATGAAGGATTAGCTTTATGTAATGAAATAAAGCTAAATCAGCAAATTAAAAGACAGTCTTTAATGGAAAAAAGACAGTTAGGCCAATTTTGTGATCAATTTGGCATGGAGAGAATTACTCCCCAAAATAATAAAAGAAAAGACTCTTCTTCTCAAAAACCAAAAAAATATTTTAAAAGGAAAAGGAAAAGAGAAGAAAGAAAAATAGAAAGAGATAAGAAAAGGGAAATTAAACCCTTTGAAAAATTTTATAAAAAATCTTTTATAATTTGTAGAAAATGTGGCCGTCCAGGTCATAAAGCAGCAACTTGCTGGGTAAAGAAAAAATTGAATGAAATAAAAGATGATAATCTTAGAGAAACTTTAGAAAAGATTATCATAAATTCTAATAGTACTTCTGATGAATCAGAAGCAGAATCTTCATATGAAGATATAAACATTTTAGATAATGAAAGCTTTATTTCATCTTCTTCAGATGATAATAGAGATTGTCATGAAGATTGTTGTAACAATGAGATAAATAATGATTCAATTTATGATATTATATCTCAATTCCAAAATATGGAATTAAATGTTATAACAAATGAATTTTTAGATTTATTAAAAAATATTCAAGATGAAAAAATTAAGAAAGAAATGATTTTAGACTTAATAAGAAATGATAAAGGTGAATCATCTTCATCTAATAAAAATTTTCAACCTTATACTTTTGCTGAGGTTAAGAATCAATTGAATAAAAGAAATCAACTAAATAAACAGGTTGGTATTGAAGAATTAAAAATTGAGATTAATAATCTTAAAATAGAAATTAATAATCTTAGAAATAACAATAATAATTTAGAAGAAAGAATTATTAATTTAGAAAAAAGAAGATTGGAAATTAATGATGTAAATTTTCCAAAACTTCAATTAGAAAATTATTTAAAACAAATAGAATTAATAACTTCTCAGAAATGGCATATTAAAGTCAAATTAATGATTGATAAACAATTTTCCAAAGAATTTACTGCTCTTTTAGATAGTGGAGCAGATTTAAATTGTATTCAAGAAGGATTAATCCCTTCAAGATATTTTCATAAAACCACCCAGAAATTAGGGTCTGCTGGTGGAAAACCATTACAGATAAGTTATAAGCTTCCCAATGCTTATATCTGTAATAATAATAAATGTATTCCTAATAGTTTTATTCTTGTTAAAGATTTAACAAGTCAAGTAATACTTGGATCACCATTTTTTAGGAAAATATTTCCTTTAACAAAAGTGGATGAAAAAATTATAAAAGGAACATTTCAAGGTGAAGAAATATCCTTTGAATTTGTTTCTGAACCAATCACTAGAATCATCAATAATATGATTGATGATTTAATTAAAGCAAAAATAAACCAAATAGAATTTTTAAAACAAGAAATAAATGAATTAACTATTTCAGAAAATTTAAAAAATCCTAAATTAAAGGATAAAATAAAATTGATTCAAAATAAGTTTTCTTTACAAATATGTAATGATCACCCAAATGCTTTTTGGGATAGAAAGAAACATATTGTTTCACTTCCTTATGAGGAAGATTTTAATGAAAGACAAATTCCTACCAAGGCTAGACCTTGCCAAATGAATTCTGAATATTTAGAATTATGTAAAAAGGAAATAGAATCCTTAATAAATAAAGGATTAATTAGAAAATCTAAGTCTCCTTGGTCATGTACAGCGTTTTATGTTAATAAACATGCTGAGCAGGAAAGAGGAGTTCCTAGATTGGTTATAAATTATAAATCACTTAATAAAGTGTTAAAATGGATTAGATATCCAATACCTAATAAAAAGGATTTATTGGATAGACTGCATGATGCAGTTATATTTTCTAAATTTGATCTAAAATCTGGATACTGGCAGGTTCAAATTAATGAATCTGACAGATATAAGACAGCATTTACAGTTCCATTTGGACATTATGAATGGAATGTAATGCCTTTTGGGTTAAAAAATGCACCCAGTGAATTTCAAAATATAATGAATGATATATTCATTCCTTATTCAAATTTTATCATTGTATATATCGATGATATATTAATATTTTCAAAAAATATAGAAATGCATTTTCAGCATTTAGAAATCTTTAAAAATATTATTATAAAGAATGGTTTAGTAATTTCTAGACCTAAAATGATGCTTTTTCAAACTAATGTTAGATTCCTTGGTCATAATATTGATAAAGGAGTTATAATTCCAATACATAGAAGTATTGAATTTGCTTCTAAATTTCCTGATGAAATTTTAGATAAAACTCAATTACAATGGTTTCTTGGGAGTTTAAATTATATTTCTCCTTATTATGAAAATCTTGCAAAGGATACAGCTATCTTGTATGATAGGTTAAAAAAGAATCCTAGGTATTGGTCAAACGATCATACTAAGGCAATACAAAAAATTAAACATAAGGTTCAAAATCTTCCATGTTTGAATCTTGCTAACCCAAATTGGGAAAAAATAGTTGAAACTGATGCTAGTGACATTGGTTATGGAGGAATTCTTAAACAAGTTTCTCCAAACAATAAACAAGAATATTTGGTTAGATTCCATTCTGGAAAATGGAATAATAGTCAAAAAAATTACGCAACTATTGCAAAAGAAGTTTTAGCAATAGTAAAATGTGTTTTAAAATTTCAAGATGATTTATATAATCAAAAATTTATAATAAAAACTGATTGTCAGGCAGCTAAATTTATGTTTGACAAAGATTTTAAACATAATGTTTCTAAACAAATGTTTGCAAGGTGGCAAGCTCATTTAGCCCCTTTTGATTTTGAAATAATCTATAAAAAAGGATCTGATAATAGTTTACCAGATTTCTTGACGAGAGAATTTCTCGATTCTATTTAGCAGAATTAATGGGAATTAAAGGACCATTGAAAATTGCAATGGGAAATATTCGAAGACAAATTGATTTTGAATATAGGATGAGGATGAGACATGCTTTAAGAATAGCAGAATATAATATGGACTATTCTTTACATCCTCAAGAAAAAAATTTTCTTATAGCAAATGAATGGAATCAATACTATATTTTTAAGAATCGAATAAAGATTCTTCAAGAAAAAGAGATAATAATCTCTTGTGCTTAATTTTATTTGCAGGAATGGATCCTCCATGGCGAGGAGGAAAGAAGAGCCAATCCTCCAATAGAGGAAGAGGCAGAAATTCTCATAATAATTCTGAAATAATTATTGGTCAATTTGGCCAAAAGAGGCTAATAGCTTCCAATATTGCTAATATAGCAAATTCATCCAGTAATACTGGAAAAAATCGATTTAATGATCCTGAATACCAGGAATTCCTAGCTTTCAAAGCAGCTAAGGAAAAAGGAAGCAATACTTCCTATTCAATTGTTACTCAATCAGAAGAATCTGATGAAAGTTCTTATGATCAAAATCCTTATAAGGAGATAATTTTACTCCTTGATAATAAACAGCTTAAATGGAAAGATAATCCATGGACCTTAATGGAAAGGTTTTTCGATACTGGATCATATCCAGCTGGAATTTATAAATCAAGATTCGTTTATGAATCAATTTTAAGAGCAACCGAATCTGCTCAAATTTTCCATCATAATTCTGGAAATGCTAAGGTTTTTACCTATAGCAAAATAATTATTAAAAGGATAATATCCTTAGAAGATTGGGGAAATTCTCCATTAAAAGAAAAAGAGATGAGTCATCCAGAATCTGGTGCTCTTATCAAATTTAATTATTGGGATTATATTGAAGCTTTCAATAAAGCTTTTCTATATCAAAATCCAATGAAGAAACATTCTTGGTTCTTCAAGATATGTCCTCAGGTTTATAACCAGGATATACCTAATTGGTTTTTAAAATGGTGGATTTCCTATGGAACATCTGTAAAAATTTTACCAGAATCCTTTAAAGGATACTATAATAAATGGGTTGAATTATCTCCCAGAATAATCGAAGCTACTCATAATAATGAGTTAATTGAAGGAATGCCTTCTCTATTTTTCTTTATGGAATTTGGAATTCCATGGATATGGAGATGGTCTTCAGAAGTTGGTCATACCACTCAAAATATTCCATGTTTAAGAAGAATTTTCTATACAAAATTTTGGAAAAAATTGACTTCAAAAAATAAAGAAGGAGTCATAGAAGGTCAAGAGACCATTGATCAAATCGAATCAACTCTGGACCTGTATCAAAAACAAATTCAGGTTCAATCTCAAAGAGAATCTCCTAGCCCATTTCAACAAATTGCTAGGAAGATATCAATTAAAGAAGGAAAGGATCTTTCCAGAAAAGATTTACTGGAAAAATACTTTGCAGCCATGGAAGAAGATTTAATAAAAAACTTCCAACCAGGGCAATCTTCATCGCAATACTCTTCAAATCCATCTTCTAATCAAGAAGAAGAAGAAGATACAATGTTAGCAGGTTATTCTCAAAATCCAGAAGATGATGTCATGGATGAGGTCACAATAAAGGCCAAAACAAAATTGGAAATGTTAAAGAAGAAAATAATTGAATCAATTGACGATGAGGACGAAATTATGGGTCCCAGATCACATGCGTCTGATTAAAGGAGAATCAATAATTCAAAAAGTTGGGTAGTGGTACAATAATTAAAGCCAGCTGCCCAGACAAATGGAATCTCTTTTGGACACAATTGTCCAGATAATTGATGTATAATTATTACTTTTACTGTTGTTCTTTTGTTTGTTTTTCAGAACTCCCATTATAAAAGGAGTAGTAGGGTTTTGTTTAGAGGCAGAGATCAGAAAACCACTGATCAAAAACCCTCTCTTTCACTTGTAAAATATTCGATAATAAAAATCTTTGAAGTTTTTAACTACTTCATACTCCAGGTACAATTCATTATTTCTTTACTATTTTATTTTTATAATTTTAGCCTAATGAAAGGCTAAACTCCTAAAGTGTTGATTCATACCATGACCTAGTTGTAATCCATGTCTCAAAAAAAAAAAAAAAAAAAAAAAAGTCTGAAATTTTTGAAATATGTATGAGTGTTTCTGGGCTGGTTCCATACTAAACAGGCATGTGAATATGCGTAGTGGTCGAATTATGGTAGCCCGTTTTAGCCGTTTTGATGATTGAAGGCGTTTTTAGGGCGTGGCCTGTACTGACCATATACTATTCAATGATGACAGTTAAGTATGGGTAAAACATCCATATGGCCTATTCATATATATTTCAGAAAATCAAGAAAAATTTTTAATTTTTAATTTTTAATGGATTATTAATAAGAGATCGAAAGATACCCGGTCTCTGATCCTGTATTTATGGTATCTATATATATATATATATGTTCTTATATTAAAATGAACTTAACTAACAACCTATTAACGTTCGAAGTGAATTTGTGTTTAACTTTCCCATTAATACATATCTTAATATTTATATTATTATAATTATATATAATAGTTACTTATATAATATAAATACAAAATAATTATAGTAATGACGCATTTAGTTTCTTATCGATTAATATATTCCCAACAAAATAATAATAATAATAATAATAATAATAATAATAATAATAATAATAAACTGAGCTAGATGTAGGTTCAAATAATTTATCCCGTTAATAAATATACATGTATATAACATTTTTTTTAAAACGTATTATATATAATTTTATGGTTAATCAATATTGATCATTTATAATGTTTATTTATTTATAAATACATGCATATAGGTAAATATTAACACAAAATGCTAATATTACTACTAATGATAATAATAATACAAATATAAATGATAAATAATCATTAATATATAATAATCTCCCAATTTATTTTAACAATTAATCTAATAGATCTTTAATCTCAAAACACCATCAAATCACAAATCCTTTATAAGCCTCGTTTATTTTTCTTTTGTTAATTAACTTTGTCGTTAACAATTAGGGCGTTTTTATTGACGTATCTCGAGAAGCGCAACCGTTGCCACCTTAACTTTTTATCATCGTATCAACGCTCATTCCAACCGATAAGGTAAGTAATTCGCATCCCCCTATTTATCGTTTTATATTTTGGAGGCGTTATGCGTTCAGAAACTCAAATATTTTATTTTACATTACGATTCCATTATTTGCGTTTATATGATATTGCCCAACTAGTTATACGTGCAAATGTGACTATGTGTGTACTTTTAAGTTATGTTGGTTGGTATCTCATCCTCATCCTCATTAATATGATCATACGCCGTCGGAGTAGCTCGTTATCTATATGATTCGAGTTAAAAGATAATTTTTATATTTATTTGTTATGCTAGTTGTAGTAGTTCATATTTATCGCAAGGAATTGTCATTTTCAATATTATATGTATTCAAAAACCTTGATTACTTGCTCAACTTTATATTGACAAACTATATATTTTCACGCATGACGCAGGTAGCTATATTGGATAAAATAAGAGATTAAATAGTAGATTGGACTTTAGGTTGCATGTTAATAAAGAGGGATGTTACTCCTAATTATTTAAATTGTAATGTTTATTTATTTCAAGACAATGTTGTGCTTTGCGTACTTGATATATGAATTGAATAATTTAGATTATTGATATGTGTATTATACTTTAGTTTCTTTTGAGCTATGATACAATTATGTCGCGCCCAGGCGTATTCCGTCTTAGGTTGGGGTGTGACAGCAATTAATTGAGCAATATTACAACCACGCAAATAATGGAACTATGTTTGAGTATAATAGTGTAATATTAGTTTAATACGCATAATGCCCCCAAAAATAGAGAAAAGAGGGATATGATTACTCACCTTAAGGATAAGGTAGGCCGAAAGTCGGTTAAAGCGAACATGAAAGTTAGTTTTTGAGGAGTCTTGACGAATTATCCTAATTTAAAGTTATAATCAAATAACAATCTAACGATAGGAAAAGAGCGAGACATGAAAAATAAGGGTTTATAATGGATTTGGGATTGATAAGACATTTAATATATTTTATAAAAGTTGAGTTGCAACGTAATCAATGAAAATATTAATATAAGTTATATATTGATTTTTAAAATAATTGATCATCGGTTTAATATTACAAATATATTTATACATTAAAACAAAAGATCTCGTTTTTAAAAGCTTGGCGGTGATTGATTTATTTAAATGAGTAAAACAACTTAGATTATTTATTTACTTGCTAAGAAAAATATGTATTTATAATTATAATATATATATATATATATATGAAAACGTTTAAAATGAAAAATTAACGTTGAAAGTTTAGCGTGCATCGGCTCGTTAAACAAGTAAAAATATTTTGAGTTTAATTATATTAGGTTAGATTTATATATATACACACACAGAGATATACGGAAACAATTTATACGAGAATTTATTTTGAGAGTTCAATAGTGTTTGGTTCTTTAAATGAGCGTAAACAATATAAATTTTCAATATATATACTTCAAATAATAATTATTTAATTAAAATAGAAGAAAGAAAGAAAAAAAAAATAAAAATAACAAAACCAATGCTGTAGAGGCTTAAACTTAGGTCTGGAAGGACCTGGGTTCAATATATACCAACGATAACCAACTAAACTAAACTAAACTAAACTAAATGGAATATTGTTTTAAGTTTATTTAAATTATGTATAAGTACACGCGCTGATCAGTTCCCAAAGAAACATAAACCCCTAGTCAGACAAACCCAAAATTGAAGATCTTATACTCTCTGTGGATTAAAATTGACAAAGGGGTTTTAACAAGCGTTCAAATCCGATCAAAAACCCATATATTAATTACCTTATATGATTGTGTATTGAGGGTGAATGACGATCTAGGGTTTTCGGCCAAGAAACGAAATCAAATGTGGGTTAAAACTGCTTCTCAGCGTAAATTGATAAGGGGTTTGCTTCATGGTGATTTAAGGACCAAGTAGGATGATTTAATTCAAATCCGATCAAAAACCCATATATTAATTACCTTATATGATTGTGTATTGAGGGTGAATGACGATCTAGGGTTTTCGGCCAAGAAACGAAATCAAATGTGGGTTAAAACTGCTTCTCAGCGTAAATTGATAAGGGGTTTGCTTCATGGTGATTTAAGGACCAAGTAGGATGATTTAATTGAATTAAGGTCGTGTATATATAGTGTTTTGAGGTCCAAATCAGTTCGCGACTTTGTTAATGCCGATCATATGTCAATTGGCTGTAATTTAACATAATTACCACATCTTTTGAATATTGTGATGGACAAGAAACGAATAAACGGATCAAATCCCGTGAATTTCGTCTTGATTTGATGCCAAAAACGAGAGGGAAAAAGAGAAAGAGAAAAAGAAATAATATTTTAAAATATTAGCAAATTAGTCTCTAGGCATTGCTAGATTAATCAAAGCAGGGTCAAAACATGGTTAGGGGTCAAAACTGCATATGATAGAAAGTTATCATGTGCAGGGTAATTTGTGTTTTAAAGAATAGTGAGTGAAAGTAACCTTTTTAAAGTACTCGATACATAATTCAGATATGTCTAAACGACAGACATTGTAATTTTGTTCTTTTTTATTATATATATATATATATTTATTATTATTATTTTAATAAATGATACAATTTTGCATGGTTGTACAGTGTACGAGTTCAAACATTGTTTAAAACGATTAACCGGATAATGTAATTGACTAGGTTGCAAATTTGTTTATGTTATAACTTATAAGAGAGGGAATTAAGTGTTCTGAACCATTTACTTAGGTATTTGTATTTGTGTTAGGGGTGATAGTTTTTAACAAGTATTAAATAAGGTTTTGAGCTATTATGTATATTGTATGCCAAGCTAATATAAAATTAATAAGTAAACTTTTGGGCATATCACAACTTTATCCTCTCTGTGGTTTTCAACCGATGTTGTCAATATCCATTTGAGAATATCACAACTATATATATTTCTTTGTTTGCTCTAACACGAGTGTCGATACTGTAATGAATCGTACGAATACCAGACGAAACTGAATGCCCACCGTAGAAGAAGTTGACTACTTGGAATTATTGTTACGCAATTAAGTAATTTTATTTATTTGTGTTCATTATGTATAGGTATGACAGTGAAATCCAAACCCGATGGAAAAAACAGAAACCAAGAATATTTGGGTGTGTATTACCAGTCCCATTAAGGTATGGGATGACTTTCAAAAACTTTCACGGATATAAGAGATTTGTAATATACCCTACAGCATAACCTCATTTACCCGACATAATTTTATTTTTGCTTATTTTTTATTATTATTGTCACACCCCAACCTAAGGCGGAAATGCCGGGGCGTGATCCGATTGCTCACAGCTCGAAGATACTATCATAAATATAAATGACAATATCTAATTAATTATTTTTTCGAATAATACACACAATAATCAAATACAACCAAAGGATTCAAATAAGTAAATACAACAAGTCTAAATCCATGTATGTCTTCATTATAATCCTAAGGTCTTTCTAAGTGTCCATCCTTCAACTCAGGCAACCTGCATATGCGTAGAAAATGGAGTTTTGTCAACAAACATGTTGAGTGAGATAATCACCAATTTTGACACAACAAATAGTTATATAATAAATAAATAATAAATGATAAGTGTTAAATGCGCAAACCACTCTATGTGGTAATAATCAATCAAGCCTTAACAAACCAAAACCAAGTTGTACTCTTGTGCAAATTAATCGTTGCCAAGCAAATCGGGCATTGATTACAATGACTAAATTATCAGTTTACCTTCGCCAAGCGAATCGGGCTCCGGTTACTAAGACTGTCGTATAATCATACTAATGAGAACCCTCTACAAGGGGATATGTTGGACCTCCCCGAACCTTATCAAGTAAACAATTAAACATGTAGCAATTAGCAAATAGCATTCAACTGATATTCACACAATAATTATGTTTGCGATTTTGAGTATATATATAGAATAGAAAATATGAGTAAGTACGCATATGTCCCCAAAACGTTAGAAAACAATGTATAAAAAGGGGAATGATCAAACTCACCTTAGATTAAAGGCAAGTGATTAATTAATACGATAAAAGAGTAAGGTTTAAGCGAGTCGTCCAATAAAACGCCAAACGAGATAACTGATCAGAACCTGAAACATTGTGATATGAAACTATAAATAAAAATGAACTTAATGCCATTGGAATCAATCCAAACGGATGAATAGAACTCTATTTATGTTGAATTAAACGTTTAAGCGAGCTGGTACTGACCAGAATCCGAACAGCGCGTCGGAAGTCGGGTTTTGGGCTGTAGCCTTAAAATTATGTTACGAGAATAAAATTCTTTTGGACCGAACGTTGAATCCGACAGAAGTATGAGAAAACGTATAGTCAAACTTGTTGACTGTTTTACCCTTTATCGGGTTTTAAACGTTTAAGCGAGCTGGTACTGACCATAATCCGAACAGCGCGTCGGAAGTCAGGTTTTGGGATGTAGCCTTAAAATTACGTTACGAGAATAAAATTCTTCTGGACCGAACGTTGAATCCGACCAGAAGTATGAGAAAACGTATAGTCAAACTTGTTGACTGTTTTACCCTTTATCGGGTTTTAAAGCAATTGACCAGTCAATACCCTTCAATCTCAGAAATTGATTGAAGTTTATTGACTAGGGAATATGTATGAACGATTTTACAGTTTACAACTTACCCGGAAAGTGAAAGGAATGATAAAAAACGGAAGTAAAAAATCCTAAAGCAAGCAAAGTCAACGAACAAGTCTTGAATCTTTAACGTATATGCAAAAACCGAAGGGTTGGAGAATGAACAGAGGTAAGGGAAGGCTGGAGGATGTTCCTTAGGGTTTTATTAAAGTTTACAGCAGATGGTTATGTCTTGTTTATATAGAAAAACATAAAACGAACTAATTATGGGCTTTTGGCCTGTTTAGGCAAGTAAATATGGTTTAAAGAAAAGAATCATCAATTTATTCATAACGATCTGATTTTAAGTGTAGAAACGTTATTAGGAACGTTTACGAGCCAGGATCTAGTCGCAAATCGATACGTTAACTCGTGTTCAATATGTTAACATTGATACATTAATGGAGGAATACGTTACAGAGAGAATCCGGCAATATAACGTTACAATACATAAATATGGCACAGATCTCTATGCAAACTAACTATGGAAGGCCTATTTATAGGCTGGTCTCATTCGTTACACTGTAGTAACGAATGAGCATTCTCATTCGTTAACATTCATAACGAATAAGTCATTCCATAGCCCCATTCGCTAAACACCCTTAGCGAATGGGTATACCTTAACGAATGAGCTGCCATTCGTTACACTGTAGTAACGAATGGGATCTTATATTAACGGATGATCCTAGTCTTAACGAATCAGGCCTCATTTGATAAACATGCTTAGCAAATGAGCCTTTATACATTAACATAAAGACTAAACTACCCCTAGTCTATTCGAACAGCTGCGGACACCAAATCCGTGCCCTTACGGACTCCCCCTTGTCCGTAGTTGTCAAATGATTTCCAATACTTTAGCATCCAATACTTTAGTCTTCAATACTTTAGCGTCGAATACTTTAGCAACGAATACATTAACGTCAAATATGTTAACGACGAATACGTAAAGTTGAATACTTTAACTGCATATCATCAGCCGTACAGCCAACCTCCCCCGATGATTCTCGGGCTTGTGCAAACAGACAAAATATAACTCTTTGTAAGCAAACAACAACTTGTAGCTACTCGTATCAGATCTCCCCCTCAAATAAGCATGTCCAGGTGATCATTCCGATCATCCAACTGGCATATGATTTGGTTCGATCAATCGAATCAATGAGCAACAAATCATTGGCTATATGTCACACCGATAAAGAAAAAATGTCTTTACGTTTAACCTCGTCACACATCTTCATGAACAACCCAATCATTCCGCATCTTTCACTTTGCTCTTCACTCTCTCGATAACGTCTATTCCAAAATATAACTCTTTGAAGCTCTTCGGTAACCAATACACTTGGATGCACTACTGTTTTTAGCATATGATATAGAGTTCCAACCTTTGTTAATCAACACCGAAAAATCACATTCTTCAATCAGATGACAAGACTCGTATATTCCTCAATCAGATCAACCCATTCAATAATTGTCCCCCTGAACAGAAGCAATCCTCCGAATACTCGTAGCCAACATAGTCAGGATCAAAGTCCCTCAGAAAGAAGTAATCGGGCAGACACTCGTATCCCACATAGTCAGGTTTCAATATCGAACAAATCAATCCATAATCGAAGAACAATTGTAGTCATGGACTTAGTCAAACGTAGCTTTGCAATCATGAATTACCACCCGAATTGCAGTAATCTTTCAAGAAACACTTGCGAAGGTAGAAAGAAGATAACAATCGAATAAACTCTTTGAAAGTTTTATCTCCCCATTTTCTTGACAAATTAGGCAAGGTCTTGAACAATTCTATGAAAATCCTCAATAAATGTCTCTTTAACTTAATCGGTTACTCCCCCTCGGCCCCTCGATATGCGTGAAAAGTCGGCCGGAAAACATATCATCAAAATTTGCCAGAAGAGTATCTCGCATGTTTAGAATATCCTCGAAAAAATTCGTTTAAGAAAATTTTCTGATTTTTTTTATTTTATTTTTTATTTTTTTAAGAATCTCATACATTATGCTCTTTATTCGTTTGTTACAAGTTGAACGAATAGCTCACATTCGTTAACCTTGTTAACGAATAACCACATACGTTAAAGACCCTCATTCGTTTGAACAGTGCACGAATGTAGTTTCATTCATTGAGAAGTCCACATTCGTTATGTCCCTTAACGAATGAACACATTCGTTAATTCTACGTAACGAATGTGTTTAAAATTAATGAATGGGTTGTTGAGCGGTTACTGTAGATGCCGGAAAAACGAATCTCGCCAGAAAATATGGTTACGGTGGCCGGAAACTTCAAATCTTCAAACTCCTTCAATGGCAGAATCATCAAATCACTCCATTAATCCACCAAAATACATCCGTATGCTCGGATTTTGAACAGGAACATGAATTCATCATCAAATCCAATGATTATCCACTGAATCCGTCCAATTTTGATCATACATTAACCGTAACACGAAGAACACGTATCACGAGCAACTTCCGGCTCTGATACCACTTGTGAGAGCTCAATTGGATCTAGATCTTGTGATTACAATGAAGTTCATGTTGATTATCTATACGGTTAGGCTATGGTATACGTTAGTGTGTGCACTGTGTGTATTGAGAGGACAAATGGACAGAGTAACAGAAGGAAATTGGGATCTGTTCAGAACTGTTACATTAAAGATAATTTACAGGGTATATATAGGGGATGACTACATTCGTTAAGTTAACACTTAACGAATGTGTCATTCGTTACATTAACATATACGAATGAATACTTCATTCGTTAATACACTTCAACCATAACGAATAGCCCTCATTCGTTAATCAAGGTTAACGAATGAGCTTACATTTAATACGAATGTGTTACATTCGTTACGGGGTAACAAATGTAACTTACATTAGAGCGAATGGCATTTTACATTAAAGCCCCTATACTAATAAACTATTACATTAATGTCCTGATAAATACCGAGACGTACAAAACATGTATCAACATTAAGCAGAGGAAAATGATTTAGGACATGTATTTTAGTTATATGATGTTTACTTGGACCTTAATTCACTTAAACATGCCTAAAATAAACGATTTTATACCATAAACGAGTTAGGAAACGAACTAGAACTTAAACGATCTGTGCAGGGATGCCATAGCGCCGCGCGGCGGCCACCACCCATGGTGGTTGCGCAGCGCCCCGGCCCTCTTTGGGTGTATGTTTCAATTTTACAAGTTTAGTCCCTGTACTTTGTTAAATGAACATTACTTGAACTAGTTTTTGGTATAATTTGGTTTGAACATTGATTGAAGTACAAGGGCCTAAAGTGAACATTAGGAAACTAAATATTTATTTTGATTAATAGTAAAGGTCCAAATTATTCCCGAGTTGGATTAAACGTAAACGAATATAGGTTTGGAAAATCCGAAATGTTACAATTATCTATACTATATATAATATAAATCCCAAGGACCTCTAAAATTTTAAAAGGTACAAACTTTTTGCATATTGTACTATCATTATTGCATGTCTTAAAGAGGTTAAGAGGACGTTAAGAGGGTACTATAGTATTTTAATCAATAGCCTACCACAGCTCTTTTAATTGTTAAATTATAAATACAAAATTTACCCTTCTACTATACAAAATTTTTGTAAATTTAAATAATAATTATCGTTCCACCCCTTGAGTTAACCCATATATTCCTCAATTTTATTTTATTTTTGTTTTTCTTTTATATCTTTGAATATATTATGTTTTAAAAAATTTCGTACTGCGAAATGCTTATTTTTGTCTTCATTTTGATATAAGTTTTATTGAATATCGAGATATGGATAATAAGGTACAAGTCATAATTGCATCAGCGTACAAGTCTCTTAAAGGTACATTTTGGAAAATTTTGTTAGTTCTTTTTCTCCTAAATAAGTTATCAAAATATATAGGTTTCCTCCATTTTAGCTATAACTTTACCTAATCTAATTAATAATACTTTAGCTACAAAAGCTTAGACAAACAACATTATATCAATTTAAGAAAAAGGTGTACCATCATTTCATTTAAACCGCTCCACCTTGGTAGGCTGGTTTTTTACGAGTTTCGAATAAAGTTTGGTTGTTCTTTTTTTAACCGGAAAGATAAGGGGGATAGAAGTTGAATGGAAGGTCTCTATTGAAACTCTTCACGTCTTTCGACTTTGTACTTTTGGTTAGGGATGAGCTCGGTACCATACCGGTACCGAAAATCGCAAATTTTTGGTACCGGTACTGGTACCGAAATGTTTGGTTCGGTACCGGTATTTAAGGTAAAATTCGAGAAATACCGGTCCCGAAAACTCAAAACCTTGGTACCGATTCGATACCGACGGTACCAAATCGGTACCGATTTCGGTACCGGTACCAATCGGTATCATACCAATTTTTGCTCATCCCTACTTTTGGTTTGTTTTTTGTATTTCAAATATATTTTCATCATTAATATATATTAATTTAGTTATTTTACTGTCTAGTTTTTAAGATTAAACTTAGTGGTCTAAATTTTGGTTTTAAACATTTCCCTACCTGTTGTCGTCTATATATTTTGTACATCCCTCACTTGTGGCCTACTGGTAAAAGGCTTGGGATTCTCCAGTGGAGACTCAAGTTCGAATCTCACTTGTGTCATATTTGGGTGGATATTGGCAATGAAGGATTTGAGCTAGGCCTTATGCATAGGTTGTCAGTTCGAATCCTGAGCCCACCTGGGTTTTTGTCCCACCGTGTGTTATGCCAGAGAGTTCTGCTCTTGTGGTGGCTCAACGGTTGTCAAGTGGCAGTCGGCGGTATGGTTTCCCGGGGGAACGCTCAAGCCAAACTCTGAAGCCAGCGTGGGCCTGGTTAAGACAATATAGTCTGCCAGAGTGGGGGCATCGGGGCTCTCCAAATTTTGGAGAGTGCGGTAGCCTAAATATAAGAAAAGTCGCCGTTATACACACACACACACACAGACACACACACTAGTAGGTGAGCCCGTGCGTTGCAGTGGGGACGAAAGGGAGAGTCGATCTGTATGAGTTTGGTTTGCGGATTTAATATTTGCTTTAAGATCATCTAGAGTAGTCACCCATTCCCCTTAAACGTATAAATTGTTTAAGCGACTTATTTTGTTATTACAATTTATCACATCATGAAAGAAAGCCAAATTATCATCCCCTCTTATTGCCTTGTATCCTAGCCACTTGCTTTAAATTGAGTAGACGACGTTTTTCTACTTCAACCAATTCCGACTTGCAACGAACCTGCTCTTTTATTTCCCCATCCGTGGTTTTTCTCTCATATTTAATCGGGTATAGTTTGTGGTTGTACCGTAAATTGGTATAGGTTAATGCAAGGGATGTTGGTA